>NC_041381.1:327606257-327710338 GCF_002162155.2 Triticum dicoccoides
GGCGGGCTGGGCTGGGGCGGCGGTGGGCTTCGGGGGCAGGGGGCCCCGGCTTATGTCACGATCGGTTTTCCAATAAAAATATTTATTGAGAAACCAATCTTTTGAGTCCAGTATGAAAGAAATCCTCCTCACTGGTAGACAAATTCTTGATACAATAAGCCAGTAGCATAGGATATATTACAGGGTTGAGCTAGGGCTGCTCAACCAATTATTACAAGAGCGCCAATAATTATACATAATGGCGGTTATAACACAATGGTGTGTTGGCATACTACTGACTCGAGGATAAAGTGATGGTGGAATAACACAGGGGGAAATGTGATAACACGACTCTCAAACTGGCATCTCATCGAGCGTCGAGGTGAGGCTCTATAAATTTATTCGGGTTGCGGAAGCGGATATAATACAGTGACCAAATCCAGGGTCGCACGAGACTGACTGGGACTCCTCTAGGCGTCGTACTCGCTATCGAACTCTTCATCCATGAGATCGCCTTCGTCAGCATCTGGCCAAATCAACAAGCCAGTGAGTACTTTGAAAGTACTCGCAAGACAGTTCGGACGTAAGATATAACAAATGCATGCATGAATGCGTCATGATTAATTCAACAATGCACATTCAAAAATTAGCATAACGAGGTAAGTAAAAGGGAAACGGCGATAGTCCGCCTGAAATCCCACAAAACATAAATGAAGACCGATCGGGTGTCTGAAGCGACGCCTCGAAAGGTGAACAAATAAATATACGGAAATGATGCCACAGTCGGGCGTCTTAGTGACACCACATAAAGGGCTTTAAAAGAAATACCACAGTCGGACGTCGGGGTGATATCACAAAAAGGGCTTTAAAAGAAATACCATAGTCGGGCGTCTTAGCGACACCACATAAAGGGCTTTAAAAGAAATGCCACAGTCGGACGTCGGGGCGACATCACAGAAAGGGCTTTAAAAGAAATACCACAGTCGGACGTCGGGGCAACATCACAGAAAGGGCTTTAAAGGAAATGCCACAGTCGGGCGTCTTAGCGACACCACATAAAGGGCTTGAAAAGAAAGTAAAATACAATAATGCCACAGTCGGACGTCTGAGCGACATCGCAGAAAGGGCTTTTATTCACAAGTAAATAATACTCATAATAAACATTCAATTTATGAGAATAAATGGGTTAGTCCATTCACAGGAATAATCATTTAACCGGACTTAGCACTCATGCGATTCACCGGAGTCTCTGTCATCAAAACTGACATTTGATCAGGATAAGATAATATCGATCTTGGATATGGAATAGATGATTTTGAGGAATATATGACTCTGCAGAGTTTGTACAAAATTTTCCCCACAGCCAACGGATTTCCGTAGTCCCGAAGGACTAGTTCCGTTTACGGTTTTTCGGGAGAAAACAGAGCTATTCAGTACACACCCATTCTACCTCTCGATGCTAGGAATCACCCTAGACATCGTCCAAGAAAAACTTTTGAGACGGGGAGATCACAATCTCGAATAGCATGGGATCAAATTTATATACGCGCGCTCTAAGGGGTGCCCCCCTCTCGGTCCCAACCGGAAACACCCATGCCCCCTGACCGGATGACTGGCTTTAATCCAGGGCCATGGAACCATCATCACGGCCTCTCCCTTTTGGTGTGTACCAGGAAAGCGGTTTACAACTTACTAAGCCATACTCCTTACAGAAAACCTGTGGTAGTACAAGGAAGGAAAAATGGAAGGAACTGGAATGATACGAGTTGACATTGAAGTCACATAGTCTGGCATAAGCCTGGCATGCTACAACACTGCCATCTTACCCATCCTCATGCCAACACATGGCCATGCATACTCACATCCATCCACTCATGGAACTCACTTGCCTCATCGTCTCAGGTAACAGGACATTCATCGGTATGTTCATCAACATGCCATAAACTACTTAATGCAACCATGCCAAAACAATCATCATATCAAAAGTTCAAACATGCTTGCCTGGTTCAGAGTAGTCGGAGCCTAGCTCGGTGAAGTTCGCGGCTCCGTCACCTCCTTCGGTATCTACGGTATAAAGAAAATATATGCGCTATCGTAAATACCAAGGGGTGCACGAAAAGTATTCCAAATATTTTTCAAATAAATCTGATAAAAAACTAGACAAAATTTTAAAGAGAACAGAAAAAGAATCAATCAAAAATACCTTTCTGTTTAAAAGTTATAAAGGTTTTTGCCCAGGGACTCATCTGTAATGAAACAGAAAGTTCCCATGGGCTAGCTTATGAAAACAGAAAACGCTTCGGCGGAAACTACGCCAGCCCAAAGGGAAAGCGCATTTGGCAGAAGGCGTTTTCAGAAACCGCTTCGTTTAGGAAGGACAGAGAGGCTGACAGCGGGTCCCGCCTGTCAGGTTTGAATATACGAACGGGGCGGCAGATTTCGCCGTTGCCCGAGAGACGCGGTGGTCGCTGGCGGCGATCCACGGCGAGGCAGGGGGATCGGAGGGTACCTCCGTGTTCAGGGCACCTTCCCGCGTCGGTTGGTGGTGGTGGTGGTCGCCGGCGAGTACAACGTCGATGACGAGCTTTGCTCCGGCGGACGGCGGCTCGGGTGGTCGAGGGACTCGTCGGAGAGAGCTGTGAAGGACAAATTGATGCTGGCGTTAGCTTACTGGGTGCTAGAGGGAGTAACTGACGGGGTTTGGGCGCCGGAGACGGCCTCACCGGAGCGAATAGTGGTGGAGGCCGAGGCGGATCGGGGCGGCCGGAGTTGGGGGAGGAGACCTCCTCGAGGTCCTCCGGGTGGCTTGGCAAAGCTTTGGTGAGGTGTAGAGGTGGTGCGTGCTCGAGAGTGAGATCGGGGGCCCTTTTTATAGGCGGCCCGAGGCGGTGGCCGTGAACGGGGGTCTCCGGTGAAGGTTACGGCGGCGCAGGGCTTGGTCGGGGGTAATTAGGACGTTGGGCGTCATCGTGGAGGTCCACGGTTCCGTTTAGGTGATAATCGAGCTGGGATTTGGTGCTATGGGCGAATTCGACAGAACGGGGCGGCGCGGGCCCGTCAGCGGCAGTGAGCACGTTCCGTGCTTGCCGGGCCACGGCGACGGTGCCACGGGCGTGCGCTGGCATGCATGCGGCCACGCGGAGAGCAGAGGGGCATTGGGCGGCGCCGAACGGCGTTGAGCCGCCGTTCCGTCCCCTGTCGGCTACCACGGGGGTTCGGCCGCCGCAAGACACGCCGGCGCGGGCGGCCAGGGGCGCCACCGACGCTGGGAAGACACCAAGCGCGCGTGCGGGGGTGCTGGCCAGGGAGAAGAAGCCGCGTGCAACGCGCCCGGCGCACTGTCAACGCGTGAGTGAAGCTGACTGACGAAAAACGACACTGAAGTCTGAATTTTCTGAATTTGCAAAGGAACAGTGCAGCTCAGGTGTTCGACAGAATGTTCTTGGCCTCTGGGGATTTTTCCTTGAGTTGATTTTTGGTGGAGTGGCTTCTCATTGCTCCAGTAGGCTGCCTGATTTTTGGTGAAATTTTTGGAGAAGTGTAGGTATGAATTTCACCAAATTTGGCAAATCTGGTCCAAACTTGCAGAGACTAAATTTTGAAAATTTTGAAAAGAGGAGGAGTGGATCAAGATGGTTCTGGGTTGTGGGTACAAAGGACTATCCAGGAGAGTTGGTTTGAGGTCAAAATTTAAATGCAAAAGGGTACTTGCTTTGAAAAACTCTCAGGCTCCAAATAATTTGCAGAACTGATTTGAGGGGAAAAATAATTAGAATAAAATCCAAAACTTGCTTGGATTAGTTGGGACAGAGAACTTAGGTTGATTACAAGGAGGAGGGGAGGTTTTGGAGGGGTTTTACCACATGGGCAAAATACAAAGTCATGGGTGGTTTTCAAGATATGAAAATCCCAAGTTTTTCATAGAGTTTCTTTTTAAAAGAAAAAGATTAAACTCCCAAAATAAATTTGAGAGGTAACCAACAGAGAAGAAGTTTCAAAAGATCAAACACCATAGCTTGAATAAAAATAAAAACCTTGCCAAAGAAAAGGAAGTTTTTAAGAGGAAGGTTTTCTGGAAAAATTTTAAATGGCCTCTTTTCAAAAACCACAAAGTTTTTGCTGAAAACCAAATAAAAATTTTGGAGTGTCACAACACCTACCCCCTTAGGAAAAATCTCGTCCCCAAGATTTCAACTGTTCCTCAAATAAGTGTGGATGCTCTGTCCGAAGAAAATCCTCTCTTTCCCAAGTTGCTTCGCTTTCGGTGTGGTTGCTCCACTGAACTCTGAAAAACTTGATGGTCTTCTGTCGGGTCCTCCTTTCAGACTCCTCTAATATTTTTACTGGGCGTTCCCGATAAGTGAGGTCTGGCTGTACGTCAATGTTCTCATGGGATACTTGCTTCTCTGGTTTGCTTACGCACTTCCTTAATTGAGAGACGTGGAACATGTCGTGAATGTCGGACAAGTCTTCGGGTAAGTCTAGCTGGTAGGCTACAGTGCCTCTTCGTGCCACTATGCAGAATGGTCCAATGAATCTTGGTGCTAACTTTCCTTTAATCTTAAACCGTTGCAGTCCCCTCATAGGTGATACTCGTAGGTACACGAATTCACCGGGCTCAAAATTTACCCCACGATGTTTCTGATCGTAATAACTCTTCTGTCGGCTTTGAGCGGTCTTGAGTCGGTCTCTGATTAGCTTGACTTTTTCCTCGGCTTCTTTGAGCATGTCTGGGCCGAAGATACGGCTGTCTCCGGTCTCTGACCAATTTAGCGGGGTACGACATCTCCGTCCGTATAGGGCTTCAAAAGGAGCCATTTGCAGGCTGGCCTGGTAACTGTTGTTGTATGCGAACTCGGCATATGGCAGGCTTTCTTCCCAACTGGTTCCATAGGTGAGGACACATGCTCTCAGCATGTCTTCTAAAATTTGGTTTACGCGTTCAGTCTGTCCATCAGTCTGTGGGTGGTATGCGGTACTGAAGGCTAGTTGGGTTCCCAGAGCCTGTTGTAAATGCTCCCAAAATCTTGAGACGAACTGAGTGCCTCTGTCGGATATTATAGTCTTCGGGACACCGTGCAGACAAACTATGCGGGAAAGATAAATCTTGGCAAGCCTCTGAGTGGTGTGGGTCGTCTTTATTGGAATAAAGTGTGCCACTTTGGTTAACCTGTCAGTGATGACCCATATGGCATCATTCCCGTTTCGTGACCGAGGTAGTCCGACAATGAAATCCATCCCTATTTCATCCCATTTCCACTCAGGTATTTTGTTTGGTTGCAGTAGTCCGGCTGGTCTCTGATGCTCAGCTTTTATGCGTTGACATGAGTCGCAACATGCAATGAAGGTGGCTATGTCCCTCTTCATACCATGCCACCAAAATCTTTCCTGAATATCTTTATACATTTTGGTTCCTCCAGGGTGGATCGAGTACGGGGCGGTGTGGGCTTCAGCTAAAATTTGCTGTTTAAGGTCTTCTATGTTTGGCACGCAGAGCCTTTCTCCGTACCATAATATTCCTTCATTGTCTATGACGAATTCCGAGGCCTTGTCCATACTCGACTTTCTTTTGATGCCTTCGATGCTGGGGTGACCGGGCTGAGCTCCTTTAGTTTTCCCCACGAGGTCGGGTTGTATTTCCAAGTTTGATATGGTGCCTTCTGCTACCATTATCAAGTTGAGCTTGGCAAATTCTTGTTGGAATTCGGGCCTTAAGCTGTGCAGATTGTTTTTGTCGGAGCTGGGGTTCCGACTAAGGGCATCGGCCACTACATTTGCTTTCCCTGGATGGTAATGGATACCAACATCATAATCCTTTACCAACTCCAACCAGCGTCATTGCCGTAAGTTTAGTTCTGGTTGTGTGAAAATATATTTGAGACTTTTGTGATCCGTATATATTTCACATCGATTCCCAAGTAAGAAATGCCTCCATTCCTTGAGTGCATGAATAACTGCTGCCATTTCTAAGTCATGAGTGGGATAATTTTCCTCATGCTTGCGAAGTTGCCTTGAAGCGTAGGCGACAACCTTGCCTTCCTGCATCAACACGCATCCGAGACCCTTTCTGGACGCGTCACAATATACTTCAAAATTCTTGTGTATGTCGGGTACAATTAATACCGGTGCTGTCGTTAACTTCCGTTTTAGTTCTTGGAAACTTTTCTCGCAGGCTTCTGTCCATTCAAACTTCTTATCTTTCTTGAGTAACTGCGTCATAGGCTTGGCTATGGTGGAGAATCCTTCAATAAATCTGCGGTAATATCCTGCCATTCCCAAGAAACTCCGTATGTCCGTTACGCTGGCTGGTGACTTCCAGCCAAGTACGGCCTTGACTTTCTCTGGGTCCACTGCGATACCGTCTTGGGTCAGTACGTGGCCTAGAAAGCCTACTTGTCTTAGCCAAAATTCGCACTTGCTGAACTTGGCATACAATTGGTGTTTTCTGAGCTCTCCTAGCACAATCCTGAGATGTTCTGCGTGCTCTTCTGGTGTCTTGGAGTATACCAGAATATCATCGATGAATACCACGATGAACTTGTCCATAAACTTCATAAATACTTTGTTCATGAGGTGAACAAAATATGCTGGGGCATTAGTTAATCCAAATGGCATCACTGTGAACTCGTACAGTCCATATCTGTAGGTGAAGGCTGTTTTGGGGATATCTTCCGTTCATACCTTCAATTGATGGTATCCTGACCTTAAGTCAATTTTTGAGAATACCTTGGCCTGAGCGAGTTGATCAAACAAATCGTTTATCCTTGGCATCGGGTATTTGTTTTTGACTGTGACCATGTTAAGTGCTCGATAGTCAATACACAATCTCAGCGTTCCATCCTTCTTTTTGGCAAATAAAATTGGTGATCCCCAAGGTGAGGAGCTGGCTCGAATGTATCCTTTGTTTAGCAATTCCTTTATTTGTTTCTTCAACTCAACTAATTCGGATGGTGCCATTCGGTACGTTTCTTGTATATGGGGGTGGTTCCTGGTGCGAGCTCAATGCTGAATTCTATCTCTCGATCTGGTGGCATGCCTGGTAGCTCTTCAGGGAATACATCTGGAAATTCACACACTACTGGAACCTTGTTTAGCTCAGAAACGTCCACCTTATTTAATCTCGGTTGCCGGGGTATTTTTCTTCCTTGGCTGATACTCTTATTGTCTTCCCTTGGTGGTGTGTGAGAATTACGGTCCTGTTGAAACAGTCGATAAACCCCTTGTTGGTGGTTAGCCAATCCATCCCTAGGATGACATCCAGTCCTTTATTTTCCAACACAATAAGATTTGCGTGAAACTCCAATCCTTCGAACTCAATGACCACATTCTGACAGTAATTCTGAGTAACTTGCTGAATCCCAGGGGACTTGATGATCATGGATTTCTCCAAAGGAAGCATCGAAAAATTATTTTGCAAAGCAAAACTTTTCGAAATGAAAGAGTGAGAAGCTCCAGAATCAAACAAAACCATTGCAGGTATTGTGTTGACAGGAAACGTACCGAGTACGATATCCGGAGCATTTTGTGCCTCCTCTTTGGTTACGTGGTTCAGATGACCCTTCCTGTGGTTATTGTTGGGATTGAAATTGTTTCGCTTGGGCGCTGAATTGTTGCCGCCGTTGTTCGGCTTTGGGGTTGAGTTCCTTGGCTTGGGGCACTGTTTGGCATAGTGCCCTTCTTCTCCACAAGCGTAACAAGTAACGCCGGGGCGATAGGTGAATTCCTTGTTCCTTGCATGAAAATTCTTGATTGGGCGTGAGACATTGGATGAGGATTTGTGTGTCCCACCCTTTTGAGAATCTGTCCTGCTTCGTGATTGCGAGCATGGTTAGTCTGGTCCCTTTTTCGCTTGCGGATATCTTCCAGACTGTGTCTCTCATTTTCTAGAGTAATGGCTTTGTCCACCAGTGTTTTAAAATCAGGAAAAGTGTGCACGACCAGTTGGCATTTAAGCGCGGGCGCCAGACCGTCAAGGAATTTCTCCATCTTCTTGCTTTCAGTGATACGTTCTTCATTGGCATAGCGGGACAATAGAGTAAATTGACCGTTGTATTCTGACACTGTCATGTTCCTTTGTTTGAGGTCATCGAATTCTCTTTTCTTAATTTTCATAATACTCTTGGGAATGTGTGCACCACGGAAACCTTCCTTGAAATCATCCCAGGTTATATCATTTTCGTTGGGGTGCATGTGCAGAAAATTCTCCCACCATGATGCAGCTGCTCCTGTGAGATAGTGCGGAGCATATAGTACTTTCTCGAGATCTGAACATTTTGCAATAATTAATTTTCTCTCCATATCTCGAAGCCAATCCTCGGCTTCAAGAGGCTTGTTAGTATGAGACAATGTTTGAGGACGTGTCTTCTATAGCTCAGATAACTTGGAATGCTGCTGATACTGTCCATGGTGATTTCCCATGTTGATGACTTGGTTCATCATTTCACGATGTTGTTGCTAACTCTGTTCATAAAGGCGGCACATTTGGGAAAATGCCGTTTCATTGTTCTGTTGACTCGACTGCCCTTGTGTGAAATTGTTGCCTGGTTGAGTGTCATAATCTTCCTTCGGTGGAGTAGGCATGGAGCGAGTCCAAGGACGAGACATTTTTTTCACTCTGGGGATATATTTTGTAAAACTCATAAGAAAAGCGAAGATGGTCGCAAAAACAAATCCAAAATTGCACAAGGATGGCAAATAGTTTAAATGACCAAGATTACTTAAGAAAACAAATCGAATTGCGCACGGAGAAGGACTGCTCATTACATATCTTACACGCGGGCGATAATTATACAATACATCACTCAGGATATGCGTACATAATCCTGACATGTTATTTAGGCTAGTGCACTTCTCCAGATCCTACATGATGCGCAAACAGGCTACTTCTCACAACCTATGCACATATAAACATATTATACAAGGCGGTACATTTCATGGCGGCTAAGCGTGCTCAGGCGGAGATGTTGACGACCTCCTTTGCCCTGCCGAGGGCGAGGCGTAGCGAGGTTGGGGACTCGACTTCCTCCTCGCTAATAGGCTCCATACGTGTAGTGTTGTGCAGAGTGGACGGAGCGGTTGCCAGGGGCGGAACAACACGAACAGGAGTGGGTGCGAAGGGTGGTGCAGTGCACGCTGGAGTGGGTGCAATGACTTGGTTGAATTCTTCGGTAGAAGGTAGGCGACGAGTAGGCGTATAAGATGCTGAGGACGAGACCAAAGTCAGTGGCGGTGCGGTGGGTAGGAGCTCCCTCCTGTTGGCAGCACAGCCATGAACTGAGTCCATGCGGGCAGCCACGAAGTCGTCCGCCAGGTTGTCGAAGGCTACCTCCAGGGCCCGGAGATACTCAATGAGCATCTCAAAAGCCTCGTCTCGTTCTCCTCTGGGGCAGGAGTATGCATAGTGACAGGTGTAAGGCACATGGCACGGAAGATAACGGTAACGACGAGTCTTCATCACGGGGAGGACATCCCTGAGATGAGCTATCGCCTCGCGGGCTGCCATCTGCATAGCATGCCTCTCCGTAGGCATGGCTCTTCCCAAGAACCGGAAGCGGCGTAACTCACCACGCCCTCCCTTGAACTGCACCACGGCCTGGTGCATGGTCAGACTGTCGTTGACTCGGTGCTGGCAGAGTGTGAAGACTGGGCGCACAGATGGCCCCATCGCGACCTGAACGATGAAGGAAAGAAGCTTGACGAACCCATCGGGCACGTTGGCGAAGGTCTGAGACTCGCAGCTGTTGTCGGCCATCTACAAAAGTAGGCAAAAATTCTGCATGGTCAGATCATAAATTTATGCCGACTGACAGAAAATGACTACAATCAAGAAAATATGGAAAGGCTCAATCATGCTAATAACCAATTAGCGATCGCACCTAGTGGCTTCCTACAGTCAGCCTGGCTCTGGTACCAAGCTTGTCACGACCGGTTTTCCAATAAAAATATTTATTGAGAAACCAATCTTTTGAGTCCAGTATGAAAGAAATCCTCCTCACTGGTAGACAAATTCTTGATACAATAAGCCAGTAGCATAGGATATATTACAGGGTTGAGCTAGGGCTGCTCAACCAATTATTACAAGCGCGCCAATAATTATACATAATGGCGGTTATAACACAATGGTGTGGTGGCATACTACTGACTCGAGGATAAAGTGATGGTGGAATAACACAGGGGGAAATGTGATAACACGACTCTCAAACTGGCATCTCATCGAGCGTCGAGGTGAGGCTCTATAAATTTATTCGGGTTGTGGAAGCGGATATAATACAATGACCAAATCCAGGGTCGCACGAGACTGACTGGGACTCCTCTAGGCGTCGGACTCGCTATCGAACTCTTCATCCATGAGATCGCCTTCGTCAGCATCTGGCCAAATCAACAAGCCAGTGAGTACTTTGAAAGTACTCGCAAGACAGTTCGGACGTAAGATATAACAAATGCATGCATGAATGCGTCATGATTAATTCACCAATGCACATTCAAAAATTAGCATAACGAGGTAAGTAAAAGGGAAACGGCGGTAGTCCGCCTGAAATCCCACAAAACATAAATGAAGACCGATCGGGTGTCTAAAGCGACGCCTCGAAAGGTGAAAAAATAAATATACGGAAATGATGCCACAGTCGGGCGTCTTAGCGACACCACATAAAGGGCTTTAAAAGAAATACCATAGTCGGACGTCGGGGCGACATCACAAAAAGGGCTTTAAAAGAAATACCACAGTCGGGCGTCTTAGCGACACCACATAAAGGGCTTTAAAAGAAATGCCACAGTCGGACGTCGGGGCAACATCACAGAAAGGGCTTTAAAAGAAATACCACAATCGGACGTCGGGGCGACATCACAGAAAGGGCTTTAAAGGAAATGCCACAGTCGGGCGTCTTAGCGACACCACATAAAGGGCTTGAAAAGAAAGTAAAATACAATAATGCCACAGTCGGACGTCTGAGCGACATCGCAGAAAGGGCTTTTATTCACAAGTAAATAATACTCATAATAAACATTCAATTTATGAGAATAAATGGGTTAGTCCATTCATAGGAATAATCATTTAACCGGACTTAGCACTCATGCGATTCACCGGAGTCTCTGTCATCAAAACTGACATTTGATCAGGATAAGATAATATTGATCTTGGATATGGAATAGATGATTTTGAGGAATATATGACTCTGCAGAGTTTGTACAAAATTTTTCCCACAGCCAACGGATTTCCGTAGTCCCGAAGGACTAGTTCCATTTACGGTTTTTCGGGAGAAAACACAGCTAACCAGTACACACCCATTCTACCTCTCGATGCTAGGAATCACCCTAGACATCGTCCAAGAAAAACTTTTGAGACGGGGAGATCACAATCTCGAATAGCATGGGATCAAATTTATATACGCGCGCTCTAAGGGGTGCCCCCCTCTCGGTCCTAACTGGAAACACCCATGTCCCCTGACCGGATGACTGGCTTTAATCCAGGGCCATGGAACCATCATCACGGCCTCTCCCTTTTGGTGTGTACCAGGAAAGCGGTTTACAACTTACTAAGCCATACTCCTTACGGAAAACCTGTGGTAGTACAAGGAAGGAAAAATGGAAGGAACTGGAATGATACGAGTTGACATTGAAGTCTCATAGTCTGGCATAAGCCTGGCATGCTACAACACTGCCATCTTACCCATCCTCATGCCAACACATGGCCATGCATACTCACATCCATCCACTCATGGAACTCACTTGCCTCATCGTCTCAGGTAACAGGACATTCATCGGTATGTTCATCAACATGCCATAAACTACTTAATGCAACCATGCCAAAACAATCATCATATCAAAAGTTCAAACATGCTTGCCTGGTTCAGAGTAGTCGGAGCCTAGCTCGGTGAAGTTCGCGGCTCCGTCACCTCCTTCGGTATCTGTGGTATAAAGAAAATATATGCGCTATCGTAAATACCAAGGGGTGCACGAAAAGTATTCCAAATATTTTTCAAATAAATCTGATAAAAAACTAGACAAAATTTTAAAGAGCACAGAAAAAGAATCAATCAAAAATACCTTTCTGTTTAAAAGTTATAAAGGTTTTTGCCCAGGGACTCATCTGTAATGAAACAGAAAGTTCCCAGGGGCTAGCTTATGAAAACAGAAAACGCTTCGGCAGAAACTACGCCAGCCCAAAGGGAAAGCGCATTTGGCAGAAGGCGTTTTCAGAAAACGCTTCGTTTAGGAAGGACAGAGAGGCTGACAGCGGGTCCCGCCTGTCAGGTTTGAATATACGAACGGGGCGGCAGATTTCGCCGTTGCCCGAGAGACGCGGTGGTCGCCGGCGGCGATCCACGGCGAGGCAGGGGGATCGGAGGGTACCTCCGTGTTCAGGGCACCTTCCTACGTTTTTTTTAAACATTACGCGCAGAAAAACAAATAAAAGAAATACTAAACGGACTCCAAAAATCCCGAAATAAATTTTCTCCGACTTCTAAAATCAAGCCGGACAAGATGAACATTTATTTCGGGCCTAAATGTAATTTTGAAAAACGCGTAATTTTCCTAAATTCAAATAAAATAGCAATAAACTCCAAAATATAATCTTATTTGATTTTATTATCAAATCCCCATTATTTCTTTATTTTGGGAAAGTCATTTTATTCCCTCTCTCTTTATTTTTATAATAGAAATAATTGAACATAAAATAAATAAAATCAAATGATCCCGTTTTCAAAATTTGAGAAAACTCAAATATGAAAATAACGAAATCCCCAACTCTCTCCGTGAGTCCTTGAGTTGCGTGGAAATTTCTAGGATCGAGCCAAAATGCAATAAAATATGATATGCAAATGATGATCTATGTTTAACATTCCAAATTGAAAATTTGGGATGTTACAAACCTACCCCCCTTAAGATGAATCTCACCCTCGAGATTCGGGTTGGCTAGAAAATAGGTGAGGGTGATCCTTCAGCAGATCTTCCTCTCGCTCCCAGGTGGCTTCATCCTCGGTGTGGTGGCTCCGCTGAACTTTGCAAAACTTGATAACCTTGCTCCGGGTGACTCGGCTGGCATACTCAAGAATCTTGACTGGCTTCTCCTCCTAGGTCAAATCACTATCCAACTGAATCGCTTCCAGCGGCACTGTATATCTCAACAGTATATCAGCCATCTCTGCGTGACACTTCTTCAACTGGAAAACATGGAATACATCGTGAACTCCTGACAATCCTTCGGGCAATTCCAACTTGTAGGCAACTTCTCCCATACGCTCCAAAACTTTGTATGGTTCCACAAAACGTGGTGCTAACTTTCCCTTAACTCCAAAGCACTTAACTCCCCGAAGTGGAGATACACGAAGATAAACTCTGTCTCTGACTTCGTAAACTGTCTCCTTGTGTTTAGAATCTGCGTAGCTCTTCTGCCTGGACTGGGCTACTTTGAGCCTATCGCGAATCAACTTCACCTTTTGTTCAGATTCCTTAATCAAATCCGGTCCAAACAACTGGCGGTCTCCAACTTCATCCCACGACAATGGGGTCCTGCACCTCCTTCCGTACAAGGCTTCGAAAGGGGTCATCTTCAAACTGGATTGATAACTGTTGTTGTAAGAGAACTCTGCATATGGCAAATTGTCGTCCCAACTAGATCCATAATCTAGCGCACAAGCTCTCAGCATATCCTCCAAAATATGATTGACTCTCTCGGTCTGTCCATCTGTCTGCGGATGAAAAGCTGTACTGAACTCTAGCCTGGTACCCAAAGTTTCGTGCAACTGATTCCAGAACTTTGAGGTAAACTGGGTTCCTCTATCTGATACAATGCTCCTCGGAACTCCATGCAGACATAGGATCCTGGTCATGTATATCTTTGCCAACTTAGCACTGGTGTAAGTGGTCTTCATTGGGATGAAATGAGCTACCTTCGTCAAACGATCGACTACAACCCAAATCTAGTCGTAGCCTAAATGAGTTCTGGGCAATCCCATGATAAAATCCATGCCTAGCTTATCCCACTTTCATTCGGGTATTGGCAATGGCTGTAACAATCCTGCTGGCTTCTGATGCTCTGCCTTTACTCTCTGACATACATCACAAACTGCTACATACACCGCAATATCCTTCTTCATTCCGGTCCACCAGAAAGTATCCTTCAAATCCAAATACGTTTTGGTATTTCCTGGGTGAATCGAATACGGTGAATCATGGGCCTCTTGCAGAATCAACTTTCTAATCTCCAGGTCATTAGGCACATAAACACGGTCCTCAAACCATCCTCATGAAATCCTTTAGCTTTTCCTTTGTTCATCTTCTCCTTTATAGAGGCAATCTCCTTGTCAGTCTTCTGAGCTTCTCTGACCTTATCCATCAAAGTAGACTGAATCTCCAATGCTGCTACATAGCCTCTCGGAACTATCTCCAAACATAGCTCACGAAGGTCCTCGGCTAACTCCTTCGGTAAATATCCCATCATTAGTGTGTTGACATGGCTCTTACGGCTCAATGCATCGGCTACTACGTTAGCCTTTCCGGGATGATATGCAATCTCATATCATAATCCTTGATGAGATCCAACCATCTCCTTTGCCTGAGATTTAGCTCCTTCTGCGTGAAAATATACTTCAAACTCTTGTGATCCGTGTACACCTCACAATGGTTCCCGATGAGAAAGTGTCTCCATGTCTTCAATGCATGCACTACAGCTGCTAACTCCAAATCATGTGTAGCATAATTCAACTCATGGGGCTTAAGATGTCGTGAAGCATACGAAACAACTCTTCCCTCTTGCATAAGCACTGCTCCAAGTCCTCGACGTGAAGCGTCGCAAAACACCTTGTAATCCTTGCTCTGATCTAGTAGAATCAACACTGGTGATGTAACCAAACGTTTCTTCAACTCCTGGAAACTGGCCTCACATTCCGCAGTCCATCTGAACTTGGTATCCTTTTTCAACAACTCCGTCATAGGCTTTGCAATCTTCGAGAAATTCTCAATGAATCTCCAGTAGTATCCTGCCAGTCCAAGAAAACTCCGGATCTCTCCAACTGTTGTTGGGGCTTCCCAATTTGTCACAGTGACAACCTTGGTGCGATCTACTGCTATTCCTTCTCCGGATATAACATGTCCGAGGAATCCAACTTCCTTCAACCAAAATTTACATTTGCTGAACTTAGCATATAACTGATGTTCTCTGAGCTTCTCAAGTACCAAACGCAAATGCTCCTTATGCTCTTCTTCATTCTTCGAATAGACCAAAATATCATCAATGAACACCAAGACGAACTTATCCATAAGCTCAGTAAATATCTTGTTCATCATGTTCATGAAATAGGTAGGTGCGTTAGTCAGACCAAATGACATAACAGTGTACTCATACAGCCCATACCTGGTGGTAAAATCCGTCTTAGGTATACCCCGCTCTCGAATCTTCAACTGATGGTAATCTGATTGCAGATCGATCTTAGAAAATACCTTAGCTCCTTGCAATCGGTCAAACAAATCATTGATCATCGGCAGTGGGTACTTGCTCTTGATTGTTACTGCATTCAATCCTCGATAATCAACAACCATCCTCAATAATTCGTCCTACTTCTCCACTAGAAGTACTGGCGATCCCCAAGGCGAAGAACTTGGGCGAATATATCCTTTATCCAGTAACTCCTTAATCTGCTTCTTAATCTCTTCCAAATCTTTTGCAAGCATCCTGTATGGTCTCTTAGATATCGGCCCTGTGCCTGGGCAAAGCTCAATCAAAAACTCAATATCTCTATCCGGTGGCATGCCTGGCAACTCCTCTGGAAATACGTCAGGGAAATCCTTCACCACTGGTACTTCCTCCTGCACAACTCCTGATAAGGAATTTAGTTGAGTCCTCTTCGGCACATGTCGGGATACATACTTGATCCTTCCTCCTTTTGGCGTTGTAAGTAAAATCGACTTACTGGCACATTCAATGTTCCCTCCATACTTTGATAACCAATCCATGCCTAATATCACATCCAATCCTTGCGATTCTAATACTATTAGGTCCGAGGGAAACACGTAGTTACCAATCCTTAATGGTAACCGATCACACCAAAAACTAGCCATATATTCTGCTCCAGGCGAGGTTACTAACATGGGTGACCTAAGGGCTTGGGTTGGCAGTTTATACTTATCCACAAATCCCCTTGAGATGTATGAATGCGATGCACCAGTATCAAAAAGAATGAGTGCAGTAAATGACTTAACCAAAAACTTACCTATTATTGCATCTGGCTGAGCTTCAACCTCCTCCACGTTAATGTAGTTCACCTGTCCCCTATTGAAAGGGTTCGGCTTCTTCCCTGAGCTTCCATTTCCATTTCCATTCTGGGCTTCAGGACATTCATTGGCATAATTTCCAATCTTCTGACCCTTATAGCAAGTGACTTGGCTGAGATCTCTCTTGGCTGGGGTCGATGGGTTGGTATGATTCTGGCCGTTGCTTCCTCCATTCCCATTACCATTCTTGGGGCCATTATGATTGTGCAAGCTACCTCCTCCATGGGTATGCTGGAAATGTCCTCCCGATTTAGGGGTAAAATGTGGCTTCTGCTGAGCTCCAGAACGTACTTCCCTTGTCCATACTTCCTCTTGCGGTTTTCAATATGCTAATGCTTCCCTTCAATCATAAGAGCACGATCTACCAACTCCTGGTAGTTGTTGAAAGTTGCTACCATCAACTGCAAGCTCGGCTCATCATTCAGTCCTTCCAAAAACTTCTCCTGCTTAGCTGCATCTGTAGCAACGTCATCTGGGGCATAACGTGCTAATTTACTAAAGTCATCCCCACACTGACCAACTGTCCGTCCTCCTTGGCGCAAGTTGTGAAACTCACGCTTCTTCATGGCCATAGCTCCTGCTGAAACATGGGCAATACAGAAAGCTTGCTAAAACTGGTCCCATGTGACAGTGTCGATAGGATAAGTGGATGTGAAATTTTCCCACCATGATGTTGCGGGTCCTTCAAGCTGATGTGCGGCAAAACGCACCCTCTCCGCATCTATGCATCCTGCAGTGGTAAACTCCCTTGCTGTCTTGCGGAGCCAATCATCTGCAACAATTGGCTCGGTGCTACTAGAGAACACCGGCGGATTCAACATAAGAAAACGGGTTAAGTGATCAACAGGTGGTGGTGGTGGTGGGTTGTTGTTGTTGTTGTTCCCCTGATTCTGATTCTGGACTAGCAACTGCATCAACACATTCTGCTGCTGGATCAACTGAGTGAGCTCCGGTGGGAAAGAAATCCATTGTCACGTCTCGGAGGCATCTGAGGGTTTTAGAAAAGATGAGAATATAGAATAGAATGAGGTCTAGAGAGAAAACACTACCCAAATGCACATGAGACGAATGCAAACAAAATCACTTCATTCAATCAAACAAGGGCATACAACGGTCTATCTATCATTACAAAAGTGCTTGGACTATACTAGATATAGGGGAGAATACTACTACTGTTATGGTGGTCGGCTAGAAAAACTGCTCCGATGAAGACTCCATGATATCTGCTCCAGCTTCATCAACATAGTCATCATCGCTATCGTCTGGGTCCGAGTCAGTGTCGTCGATGATGATGTAGTTCTCTGGACAAGTGCAATCATCTTCTCCTCCAGTTGGGGGAAATCCCCATGAATACTTTTAGCTTCTTCTTCAGATCATCGTTCTTCTCCACTAGTGTTGCTATTTCCTCCTCATATCCATCGCGTGTAGACTTGAGTTCTTCCTCCAGCTCCGTGATCTTGGTCATGGCCTTCTCATATACAGAAGAAAAATCTTGTTTAAGTTGGTTAAACGGAAAGATGGTTTCGAGACGAAACTCTAGGCACTTGAATCGCCTGATTCCGATAAACGAGCGAAAAGTTATACTAAAACAAAAAAACGGATTGGAAATCGCGATCGAAAATAATCGCGGAAAATCCGAGAAAAAGAAAAACTGACGAACAGGCTAACGAACGAACGTTCGCTGTCTGCAAAAAAAACAAAAACCGTTCGTTAAAACGAACGAATGAACGGGCGTTCGCTAAATAACTAAACCGAAAAAATAAACCGATCTATATAAAAAAAAGATAAACCGGGTTCCTAAAAAAACCGACGGTTTTCTCTCGAAAACCGGGGCGGTGACGGGGACTACCTCTGGCGGGTCAATGGCGGCGGCGGCGGGTCAATAGCGGCGGCGGTGGGGCGGGTGGCTCCGGCAGCGGAACGGGCGGCGGCGGCGAGGGCAGCGGGCGGCGGCGGCGCGGATCGCGGCGGCGGCGCTAGGGTTTCGATGGGGCGGCGGGCTGGGCTGGGATGGCGGTGGGCTTCGGGGGCAGGGGGCCCGGCTTATAAAGCCCCCCCTGGTGGTGTCCCGCTCGGGTACGGCCCGGAGTCGCTTACGTTTTTTTTTAAACATTACGCGCAGAAAAACAAATAAAAGAAATACTAAACGGACTCCAAAAATCCCGAAATAAATTTTCTCCGACTTCTAAAATCAAGCCGGACAAGATGAACATTTATTTGGGGCCTAAATGCAATTTTGAAAACGTGCAATTTTCCTAAATTCAAATAAAATAGCAACAAACTACAAAATAAAATCTTATTTGATTTTATTATCAAATCCCCATTATTTCTTTATTTTGGGAAAGTCATTTTATTCCCTCTCTCTTTATTTTTATAATATAAATAATTGAAGATAAAATAAATAAAATCAAATGATCCCGTTTTCAAAATTTGAGAAAACTCAAGTATGAAAATAACGAAATCCCCAACTCTCTCCGTGGGTCCTTGAGTTGGGTGGAAATTTCTAGGATCGAGCCAAAATGCAATAAAATATGATATGCAAATGATGATCTATGTATAACATTCCAAATTGAAAAGTTGGGATGTTACAATGATCTCTTGCTAATGTACATATTGTTTGCAAGAAGGGCTCATGGAGATGGAGGTACATTTCCGATAGTTACATCATTTGCTCTGATGCATATAACCAAGATACATGTAACTCATTGCTTGCCCTGACATGCCTATGCATTCACATGCTCTTATATTCTATATTTACATGATTGCATACATGTAGGGGGAGCCTATGCATGTTACATGTCTTTCCAAAGCTTTACTTATTATTCTTCATATCTTTATCTAAGGCTTTGATGTATGTTGTCATCAATTACTAAAAAAGGGGGAGATTAAAAGCACAAGTGCTCCCTGGGTGATTTCGGTAATTAATGTCAACATATCTCTTGTTGGACTAATATTTTTCATCTAATATATTTCAGAAAGTTCAGCAAAGGCATGGCATGGACAAGAGGATGTGGAACCCCTTCAAGATGCTAAGGACAGAAGATTGGCAAAAGCTCAAGACTCTTCATTTCTATTTTAGTGATCCAAGATCACATTGAGTCCATAAGAAAAGCCAATACTATTAAAAGGGGATGAGGTGTTGCTTAATGGTCTACTTGCTCAAAGTGCTTAGTGATATGCTCCAAAATCCTCAACCACTTTCCCAATTACAAATATGTCCTAAACCTAAAGTCAAACTCGGCCCCACCAATTTGATTCATCCAGTGCCACTGAGTTCACTTGACATAGCCATTTCTAGAAATCCTAATCAGTTCGGTCTCGCCGAGATGGGCTTGCAAACTCTCTGTTACCTATTGCAACTATTTCGGTCTCACCAAAATAGGCAGTCGGCCCCATCAACTTTGCTTCACCAACTCTCTGTTTGCTTGTTACTAAAATCGGTCTCACCGAGTTTGTGTAATCGGTCATACTGAGAAGATGTTTTACTGTAACCCTAGCACATCGGCCCCATCGAGGTAATCATGTCGGTCCCACCGAAAATCCTAATGTTCACATTTTGAACTAAATCGGTCTCATCGAGTTCACACATTCGGTCTGACCGAGTTGGCTCTTTTGTGTGTAATGGTTAGATTTTGTGTGGAGCATATATATACCCCTCCACCCTCCTCTCCATGTGTGAGAGAGCCATCAGAACGTGCCTACACTTCCAACGTTCATTTTCTGAGAGAGAACCACCTACTCATGTGCTGAGACCAAGACATTCCAATCCAACCACAAGAATCTTGATCTCTAGCCTTCCCCAAGTTGCTTTCCACTCAAATCATGTTTCCACCATAGCCAAATTTGTGAGAGAGAGTTGAGTGTTGGGGAGACTATCATTTGAAGCACAAGAGCAAGGAGTTCATCATTAACACACCATCTATTACCTTTTGGAGAGTGGTGTCTCCTAGATTGGTTAGGTGACACTTGGGAGCCTCCGTCCAGATTGTGTAATTTAACCAAGTAGTTTGTAAGGGCAAGGAGATCGCCTACTTCGTGAAGAACTACCCAAGTGAGGCAAGTCCTCCGTGGGCGATGGCCATGGTGGGATAGACAAGGTTGCTTCTTCGTGGACCCTTCATGGGTGGAGCCCTTTGTGGACTCGCGCAACTGTTACCCTTCGTGGGTTGAAGTCCCCACCAATGTGGATGTACGATAGCACCACCTATCGGAACCGCGCCAAAAATCTCCGTGTCTTCAATTGCATTTGCACACTCTAATCCCATCCCTTTACTTTCTTGCAACTTGCATGCTTTACTTTCCACTGCTCATATACTCTTGCCATGCTTGCTTGAAATGTATTGTGAATGTTTAAACTTGTGCTTAAACTCCACCTTAACTTGAAGAATTTAAAAATTTCCACTTTTACTTGTTAAGGGTCTAATCACCCCCCTCTAGACACCTCTTCTCGATCCTTTCAAGTAGTTACTTTTGTTCTTGAGGTCACGGGAGAAGTCATGTTGCAAGCAATCATGTGAACTTGATATGTGTTTGATAATTTGATGATATGTATGTCATGATTCCCTTAGTGGTGTCATGTGAATGTCGACTACATGGCACTTCACCTTATTAGGGCCTAAGGGAATGCATTGTGGAGTAGTTATTAAATGATGGGTTGCTGGAGTGACAGAAGCTTAAATCCTAGTTATGCGCTACTTCGTATTGGACTGATTTGGATCCAAAAGTTTAATGCTATGGTTAGATTTTATCTTAATACTTTTCTCGTAGTTACGGATGCTTGCGAGGGGGTTAATCACAAGTAGGAGGTTTGTTCACGTAAGAACATCACCTAAGCACCGGTCCATCCAAATATCAAATTATCAAACTAGCGAACACGAAACAAACCAACATGATGAAAGTGACTAGATGCAATTCCCGTGTACCCTCAAGAACGCTTTGCTTATCATAAGAGACTGGAAGCACAAGTGCTCTCTGGGTCATTAATGTCAACATATCTCTTGTGGGACTAATACTTTCATCTAGTATATTTCAGATAAGCCCGACAGTGGAGTGGCATGGACAAGAGGATGTGGAACCCCTTCAAGATGCTAAGGACAAAGGATTGGCTCAAGCTCAAAGCTCAGGACTCTACATTTTCTATTTTCAGTGATCCAAGATCACATTGAGTCCATAGGAAAGCCAATACTATTAAAAGGGGATGAGGTGTTACTTAATGGCCTACTTGCTCAAAGTGCTTAGTGATATGCTCCAAAGCCCTCAGCCAGTTTCTCATATCCACATATGTACCAAACCAAAATTCAAACTCGGCCCCACCGATTTGATCCATCCGGCGCCACCGAGTTCATTTGACATAGCCACTACCAAAACCCTGATCAGTTCGGTCACACCGATGGGATCTCGGTCTCACCGAAATGGGCTTGCAATCTCTCTGTTTGTCTATTGCAACATGTTCGGTCCCACCGAGAAGATGTAATTGGTCACACCGAGTTTGCCTGACCAACTCTCTGTTTTACTTATTACCAAATCGGTCTCACCGAGTTGTGTAATCGATCAAACTGAGATGAGGTTTTACCCTAACCCTTGCACATCGGTCCGACGGAGTTGATCATATCGGTCCCACCGAAATTGCCTAACGGTCACATATGTACTAAATCGATCCGACCGAGTTTTCTGATTCGGTCCCACCGAGTTTGGTATAATGTGTGTAACGGTTAGATTTTCTGTGGAAGCTATATATACCCCTCCACCCTCTCCTCATTTGAGGGGGAAGCCATCAGATCGTGCCTACACTTCCACTACCCATTTTCTGAGAGAGAGCCACTAAGGGAGTCCTGGACTAGGGGGTGTCCGGACAGTCGGACTATCATCGTCCGCCGGACTCCAAGACTACGGAGATACAAGATTGAAGACTCCGTCCCGTGTCCGGATGGGACTTTCCTTGGCGTGGAAGGCAAGCTTGGGAATACGGATATGTAGATCTCCTACCATTGTAACCGACTCTGTGTAACCCTAGCCCTCTCCGGTGTCTATATAAACCGGAGGGCTTTAGTCCGTAGGACATAACCTCCATTACAACAATCATACCATAGGCTAGCTTCTAGGGTTTAGCCTCCTTGATCTCGTGGTAGATCCACTCTTGTAATACACATCATCAATATTAATCAAGCAGGACGTAGGGTTTTACCTCCATCAAGAGGGCCCGAACCTGGGTAAAACATTGTGTCCCTTGTCTCCTGTTACCATCCGCCTAGACGCACAGTTCGGGACCCCCTACCCAAGATCCGACGGTTTTGACACCGACATTGGTGCTTTCATTGAGAGTTCCCCTGTGTCATCACCGATAGGCTCGATGGCTTCTTCAAACAACAACGCCGTCCAGGGTGAGACTTTTCTCCCCGGACAGATCTTCGTATTCGGCGGCTTCGCACTGCGGGCCAACTCACTTGGCCATCTGGAGCAGATCGAAAGCTATGCCCCTGGCCATCAGGTCAGGTTCGGAATCCTAAACTTCACAGCCGACATCCGCGGGGACTTGATCTTCGACGGACTCGAGCCATAGCCGAGCGTGCCGTGCTGTCACGATGGGCATGATTTAGCTCTGCCGCCGGACCGTGCCTGGGTGGCCGCACACGAATCCGCTCCGACCTTCAGTCCGGAGCCGATCGCCTAGATCGAGGACCGGTGGCTGGACACCGCCTCGGGGGCTGCAACTTCCGCGGTGATGGAGCCGAACTCTGACCCTGTCCCCCATAAAACTCGTGACTCCGAGGTGCCGGACTCCCTGCCAGACTCCGAACCTCCGGCGCCTCTGCCAATCGAATCCGATTGGGCGCCGATCATGGAGTTCACCGTGGCGGACATCTTTCAGCACTCGCCTTTTGGCGACATCCTAAATTCGCTAAAGCATCTCTCGCTATCCGGAGAGACCTGGCCGGACTATGTCTAGGATGGTTGGGATACGGACGACGAAGAAATTCAGAGCCCACCCACCACCCCGTTTGTAGCCACTGTCAACGATCTAATCGACATGCTAGACTACGACTCGGAAGACATCGACGGTATGGACGACGATGCCGGAGACGAATAGGAACCAGCGCCTACAAGGCACTGGAAGACCACCTCCTCATATGACATATACATGGTGGACACCCCAAAAGATGGGGACGACGAAGAAGAAGCGGAGGCAGATTCCTTAAAGAAACAGCCCAAGCGCCGGCGTCAGCGGTGCCGCTCTAAATCCCGCCACGGCAAGAATGGAGATTCCGGCATAGGAGATAATAACACTCCAGACAGTGCCGAAGACAATCCCCTCCAGCAAGATTCAGCATAGGAGGATGCATAAGCAAGCCCTCGTGAGAGTGTGGCAGACGAAGAGGTCGAGGATGATAATTACATGCCTCCCTCCGGAGACGAAGCAAGCCTCGGCGACGACGAATTCGTCGTGCCCGAGGATCCCGTCGAACAAGAGCGTTTCAAACGCAGGCTAATGGCCACGGCAAATAGCCTAAAGAAAAAGCAGCAGCAGCTTCAAGCTGATCAAGACCTGCTGGCCGATCGATGGACCGAGGTCCTCGCGGCCGAAGAGTATGAACTCGAACGTCCCTCCAAGAGCTACCCAAAACGCAAGTTGCTCCCCCGATTAGAGGAGGAAGCATACATACCTTCATCACCAGCGCACAATATGGCCGACCGACCACCCCGTGGTCGTGACAGAGAGGCATCCAGGCCCTCCACCAAGACCGTACCCCGGCATCGCTCCAAGAGTACGAAGCCAAGAGGGAACGCGCCGGACTTGCGAGATATATTGGAGGACAAAGCAAGGCAATCCAGATCCATCTACGGATCACACATGCGCCCCACAACCCACGACGAATACCGTCACGCCGGATACAACAACTCCGGCCGGGCCGAACATAGCAGACAACACTCACTCGAGCTACGTCGAGATATTGCTCAATACAGAGGCGCCACACACCCGCTATGCTTCACTGATGAAGTAATGGATCATCAAATCCCTGAAGGGTTTAAACCCGTAAACATTGAATCCTACGATGGCACAACAGACCCCGTGGTTTGGATTGAAGATTATCTCCTTCACATCCATATGGCCCGCGGCTACGATCTCCACGCCATCAAATACCTCCCACTCAAGCTTAAAGGACCAGCTCGGCATTGGCTTAACAGCTTGCCCGCAGAGTCAATTGGGTGTTGGGAAGACCTGGAAGCCGCATTCCTCGACAACTTCCAGGGCACATATGTGCGACCACCAGACGCCGATGACCTAAGCCACATAATTTAGCAGCCAGACGAATCGGCCAGACAGTTCTGGACAAGGTTCTTGACAAAGAAAAACCAAATCGTCGATTGTCCGGATGCAGTGGCCCTCGCGGCCTTCAAACATAACATCCGCGACGAGTGGCTAGCCCGGCACCTAGGACAGGAAAAGCCAAAATCCATGGCAGCCCTCACATCATTAATGACCCCCTTTTGTGCGGGAGAGGATAGCTGGCTAGCTCGCAGCAACAACCTCAGTAAAAATTCTGGCAGTCCGTATACTAAGGACCACAATGGCAGGTCGCGTCGAAGCAAAAATAAACGCCGTATTAACGGCGACGACAAGGAGGATACGGCGGTCAATGCCGGATTCCGAGGCTCCAAACCCGGTCAGCGGAAGAAGCCATTCAAAAGAACCACTCCGGGTCCGTCCAATTTGGACCGAATCCTCGACCGCTTATGCCAGATACATGGCACCCCCGAAAAGCCAGCTAACCACACCAACAGAGGTTGTTGGGTATTCAAGCAGGCAGGCAAGTTAATTGCCGAAAACAATGACAAGGGGCTGCATAGCGATGACGAGGAAGAAACCCGACCGCGGAACAGTAGAGGACAGAAGGGTTTCCCCCCACAAGTGTGGATGGTAAACATGATATACGCAACCCATATACCCAAGAGGGAGCGGAAGCGTGCACTAAGGGACGTATATGCGATGGAGCCAGTTGCCCCTAAGTTCAATCCATGGTCCTCTTGCCCGATCACTTTCGATCGAAGAGACCATCCGACCAGTATCCGCCATGGCGGATTCGCCGCATTGGTTTTAGACCCAATCGTCGATGGATTTCACCTCACGAGAGTCCTCATGGACGGCGGCAGTAGCCTGAACCTGCTTTATCAGGATACAGTGCGCAAGATGGGCATAGACCCCTCAAGGATTAAACCTACAAAGACGACCTTCAAAGGCGTCATACCAGGTGTTGAGGCCAATTGTACAGGCTCAGTCACACTGGAAGTGGTCTTCGGATCCCCGGACAATTTCCGGAGCGAGGAGTTAATCTTCGACATAGTCCCGTTCCGCAGCAGCTATCACGCTCTGCTCGGACGAACCGCGTTTGCAAAGTTCAACGCGGTGCCGCATTACGCATACCTCAAGCTCAAGATGCCAGGCCCTCGTGGAGTCATCACAGTCAACGGAAATACAGAACGCTCCCTCCGAACGGAGGAACATACAGCGGCTCTCGCGGCAGAAGTACAGAGCAGCCTTCTAAGGCAATTTTCGAGTCCGGCCGTTAAACGGCCAGATACGGCCAAACGCGCCCGGAGCAACATCAACCAAGACCACCTGGCACGATCCGAGCACGCATAGCAATGCGGCCCCGACCCCAGCCCTCGCATGATTGCAAAACCAACCCTCCGCGTACATCATTACGCTCTGGAGATACCATGGGCCTGGGGGGAGGGGCACGACCACAATAGCCCTAGAGTGCGGCTCGACCACACCAGGGGCTCACAAGTGTGTCGCCTTTTATTATTTTCCTTTTTCATACACAGGACTCCGTTCACCAGAGGATCTGTCCGGCGGCGAACCCGCCGAACTCATGATGCAACAGCCAGGGAGGGAAGAAGGCTGCGACGAACACTCAGGTGGTCTCCATTACGAGCATTAAATTCGATTATATACACCAGTCTGCAGCCCACCCCTGGAGGGGGACATGTTTATTTAGTCCAATCCCTTGCTTACCGCACTATTTGTATCCTTCCGCACTCATAGCAGAACTCCTTGAATAAATAATGCAGCATCTTTTGCCTGTTATTGCACTACTTTACACATATGTTCATTAATGACATCTTGCACCCGTATATTTTGGTACGGCCGAATACACCAGGGGCTTACGTTCCCCGCATTATGGTGTGATAAGTCCGAACACTTTCACAAGTGCGGCACCCCGAACTTATAGCATTATATGAATCGGCTCCGAATCATGTCTTGGGTCAATAGTTGGGTTTGCCCGGCTCCCACGTTTTGTTGCCTTACGTTCCGTTCTGTCGGCTAAGGTGGCACTGGGAGAACCACTGCGATTGCGCCCCGGTTGAGCTGGGCGAGCGCCTCAGTGGAGAAAGCTAAAATTGACTGGCATGATAAGGCGAGAGACCGGTCGCTGTACGAGAGGTCTTTTCGGGTCCTTAAAGACTTATGCCGCTTCGAGCGAAGTACCGGATAATGTCCGACAAAGGCGTGGATAGCGCCCCGAATTCGGTCTTCCGAATACTCGGGGCTTCGCCGAAATTTAAAATTATAGAATTCTATGGCTAAGTGAGAGTGTTCAAGCATTCTAAGTCCGGTTGCCTTGTTCGTTGTGTTGAGTGCCTCCCTCGATGGACCCAAAAATGGGAACAAGAGTGCTCAAGTTTATCCCGAACACCCCAGCACTCGCGGCTTGGGGGCTGAAGCCAACGACTTGCCATCTCTCAGATCTTATAAACGTCCGCACAGAAGGTAATATTTTAAATTAAACAAGTGTTGCTTAGCGCATATGAACAAAGTTTTCAGCGCATAGGATAATACATAGCGAGTTTACTCAAAAATTACATCTCTGGGGCACTCATCCGCAATATTGCGGGCACCCTTCAGGACAGTCTTATAGTACATTTTGGGCGTACGATACTCCTTGCCCGCTGGCGGCGGGTCAGTAAGCAGCTTCTCCGCATCCAGCCTGCCCCAGTGCACCTTTGTGCGGGCAAGGGCCCGATGAGCACCTTCAATACAGGCGGAGCACTTGATGACCTCCACCCAGGGGCACGCATCCACCAGCCGCCGCACGAGGCCAAAATAGCTCCCAGGCATGGCCTGTCCAGGCCACAGCCGGACTATGAGGCCCTTCATGGCCTCCTCAGCCGCCTTGTGGAGCTCGACCAACTGTTTCAGCTGGTCGCTAGGGGGCACCGGATGGCAGTCCTCAGAATACTGAGACCAGAAGACCTTCTCCGTCGAGCTCCCCTCCTAGCCACGGTAGAATGCGGCGGCATCGGATACACTGCGTGGCAGATCTGCAAACGCCCCTGGAGAGCTCCGAATGCGGGTAAGTGTCAGGTAGTTTACATTAACATGCTTGCTTTGCATGAAAAATGCCTTACCCGCCGCTATCTTCTTCACATCTTCAACCTCCTGAAGGGCCTTATGGGCCTCGGCCTTGGCGGACTTGGCACTTTCGAGAGCCGAGGCGAGCTCGGACTCTCGAGTCTTTGAGTCGCGCTCCAAACTCTCATGCTTCTCCATGAGAGCCTGGAGCTCTTGCCGCACTTCCGCCACCCGCGCCTCCTGCTTCTCTCGCTCTGCCCGTTCTGCGGCCGCATCGCGTTCGGCTGCGGACACAGCCTCCTTCAGGGTTGCCACCTCGTTAGTGGCCCCTGCAGTACCCACATTATCCTTGTCATTTTTATTGCAACCTAAATCCTTTTCTGTAAGGTAAATCTTTAAAGTGGTGTTTCTCACCTTCTTTGTCCTCGAGCTGCTTCTTGGCATGGCCGAGCTCTTGCTCGGACCGCTCGAGATCCTGCTTCAATGCACTGACCTCCACAGTCAGTGCGGCAGAGGTCAGCAGCGCAGCCTGCAAACCCATATTGACATATTTTTTAAGCAACCATGCGTATATCTTTTTAGATCCTCAGTCCGGCTTTTATTTCCGAATGCCGAACTGAGCATCAGGGGCTACTGTCTATGCGGTATTACATTACATAATTTTAACTTCTTACCTCAAAGCCTGTTAGAAGGCTGCTACAGGCTTCGGTCAACCCGCTCTTGGCGAGCTGAACCTTCTGAATCACTGCACTCATGATAGTGCGGTGTTCTTCCTCGATGGAAGCGCCTTTGAGCGCCTCCAACAAGTTGTCCGGCGCCTCCGGTTGGACGGGGGCCGCCGGTGTCATGGTCTTGCCCTTCTTGCGAAGGGGCCGCCTGCCGGACTCTGGAACCACTGCGGGTTCCGGCCTAGAGTCCGGCGCAAAGTCCGGGAGGCTGCCTTGCGGCGCCTCCGGAGCCTCCTCCTGATGGGTCCCTTCCCGGGATCCCACCTCGGTTCCCTCAGCGGCGCGAGGGGTGGAGGCAGTCGGAACGGATTCCACGTCCAACGCAGCCAACGACCCGCTCGACGAAGCAGGGAGATCATCATCGGCCGGACTACAGACAGTATGCGGCGTTAGAAGGACACTATGTGACAAAAAGAAATTACAGATCATTCAGGGATCCGGATACTTACGATCTCGCCTGAGGCCTAGCCCTCGAGGGCCACTCTTCTTTGCCAACGTTGGTGTTGGCGGAGCTGTCCGGGGGAATAGTTCTTCCCCTCTTGGACCCTTCGGCCTCCCCTGTTGGGGAGGCCTTCCTCTTTCTCTCTCCCCCCTCTGGGAGAGAGTCTTCTTCCTCCTCCTCGTCTTCGGGGGAGGAATCCGCCTCAGAGTCGTCGGACACCTGAAAACGGGAACTCTTTCGAGTGCCCGTGGCCACCTTCTTGGCCTTCTTCTCCGGCACCACGTGCGGTGCCGGAACCAACATCCCCGCCAGACGGACGTCCACTGGGTCTTCTGGCATGGGAGCCGGGCAGACGAGCTGCTCGGCCTTCTTCATCCATTCCTGTCAAAGGAGAAGGGAGATTAAAAAACCCGCTTAGGGTCAAATTATTAACAACAAGTGTCCCGTAAAGGGGTAGAATCACTTACCTCGTCAGCTGGACGCTGCGAGTGGAATCCGCGATCTTCCGTCACGGATGTGGGGGCTTCGGCGCCCTTAAACAGCACCCTCCAGGCGCCTTCGTACGTTGTGTCGAAGAGCCCGCTCAGCGCCTGGTGCTGTTCCGGATCGAACTCCCACAGATGGAATGCCCGTTCTTGGCATGGGAGAATCCGGCGGACGAGCATGACTTGGACCACGTTAACCAGCCTGAGCTTCTTGTTCACCAGCTTCTGGATACAGTCTTGGAGTCCCGTCAGCTCCTTCGAATTGCCCCACAGCAAGCCCTTCTCTTTCCAGGAGGTGAGCTGCGTGGGGATACCAGATCTGAACTCGGGGGCCGCCGCCCATGTAGGGTCGCGCGGCTCGGTGATGTAGAACCACCCCGATTGCCACCACTTGACGGATTCCACGAAGGCCCCTTCGAACCAAAGGACGTTGGGCATCTTGCCCAACATGGCGCCTCCGCACTCCGCTTGAGTGCCCTTCACTACCTTCGGCTTGACATTGAAGGTCTTGAGCCACAAGCCGAAGTGGGGCTAGATGCAGAGGAAAGCCTCGCACACGACGATAAACGCCGAGATGTTGAGGATGAAGTTCGGCGCCAGATCATGGAAATCCAGGCCGTAGTAGAACATGAGCCCCCGGACAAAGGGGTGAAGTGGAAAGCCCAGTCCGCGGAGGAAGTGGGGGAGGAAAACGACCCTCTCATGGGGCCCAGGGGTGGGGATGAGCTGCCCCTCGTCGGGCAGCCGGTGCGCAACGTCGCCAGAAAGGTATCCGGCGCTGCGCAGCTTTGTGATGTGCGCCTCCTTAACGGTGGAGGCTAGCCATTTACCTCCCGCTCCGGACATGGTCGGAGAAGGTCGAGGCGAGATGTGCGAACTTGGGCGCTGGAGCTCGAGTGCGCGGAGATGGATAAGCAAAGAAGGAAGAAGGCGTAGGTGAGAAGATGAATCCTTATCCCTTATATATAGGCGGACGAAGACTATGCGTCCCCCCCTAGCCTGGTAAAACTCGCTTATCTCCCAAGCGCCACTATCAATGGCGCGGTTGGGTTACCCACGTCCGTATTGATGAGAATCCCGGAATAAGGGGAACACGATCTCTGCTTCGACAAGACGTGCCAAGGAAACCGCTTCGCTAAACGCGCTGAGGTGGTATGATAAAAAACGATTCAAGTAAAGGCTTGGTAGTGGTGTGATGTCATGCCACAAAAAACGTCAGCAGATTGAACTTGTGTATATATTATTCTCTCTATGGTGGAATGTGGAATTTATTTTGCAGAGCCGGACACTATCCTGGTGCTCACAATCTTCTCTGGATTATTCAAAGGAGGAACCCGCCTTGCAATGCCGAACATTATGCGCGCCGGACTCATCGTCATTGAAGCAAGGTTCAGGGGCTACTGAGGGAGTCCTGGACTAGGGGGTGTCCGGACAGCCGGACTATCATCGTCCGCCGGACTCCAAGACTACGAAGATACAAGATTGAAGACTTCGTCCCGTGTCCGGATGGGACTTTCCTTGGCGTGGAAGGCAAGCTTGGCAATATGGATATGTAGATCTCCTACCATTGTAACCGACTCTGTGTAACCCTAGCCCTCTCCGGTGTCTATATAAACCGGAGGGCTTTAGTCCGTAGGACATAACCTCCGTTACAACAATCATACCATAGGCTAGCTTCTAGGGTTTAGCCTCCTTGATCTCGTGGTAGATCCACTCTTGTAATACACATCATCAATATTAATCAAGCAGGACGTAGAGTTTTACCTCCATCAAGAGGGCCCAAACCTGGGTAAAGCATCGTGTCCCTTGTCTCCTGTTACCATCCCCCTAGACGCACAGTTCGGGACCCCCTACCCGAGGTCCGCCGGTTTTGACACCGACAGCCACCTACTCATGTGTTGAGACCAAGATATTCCAATCCAACCATATGAATCTTGACCTCTAGCCTTCCCCAAGTTGCTTTCCACTCAAATCATCTTTCCACCAAATCCAATCCTATGAAAGTGAGTTGAGTGTTGTGGAGACGATCATCTGAAGCACAAGAGCAAGGAGTTCATCATCAACACACCATCTATTACCTTTTGGAGAGTGGTGTCTCCTAGATTGGTTAGGTGTCACTTGGGAGCCTCCAACAAGATTGTGGAGTGAACCAAGGAGTTTGTAAGGGCAAGGAGATTGCCTACTTCGTGAAGATCTACCCTAGTGAGGCAAGTCCTTCGTGGGTGATGGCCATGGTGGGATAGACAAGGTTGCTTCTTTGTGGACCCTTCGTGGATGAAGCCCTCCGTGGACTCGCGCAGCCGTTACCCTTCGTGGGTTGAAGTCTCCATCAACATGGATGTACGATAGCACCACCTATCAGAACCATGAACATCCGTGTCTCCAATCGCGTTCGCACACTCCAATCCCATCCCTTTACTTCCTTGCAAGTTGCATGCTTTACTTTCCGCTGCCCATATACTCTTTTCATGCTTGCTTGTTTTGTATTGTGAATGGTCAAACTTGTGATTAAACTCCACACAAACTTGAAAAACTTAAAATTGTCAATTCTGTTTGTGGAGTGTCTAATCACCCCCCCCCCTATAGACACCTCTTCTCGATCCTTTCAATTGGTATCAGAGCTTTGGTCTCCATTGCTTTGGATGAATATCATTTGAACAAGTACATTACTAGCCCTTGTGCACCTCATGTTGATCCTATGCATCCTACCCTTGATGAGTCAATTGACATGATTCACAATCTTAGAACTGTTAATCTTATCACTAGAGGTTTGCTTACAAACTTGATAGGTTGCTTGCCTACTCTTAAGTGTGCCTACACTATATGGAGATTTCTTGAGGAATGATTTCCAAATTATTCCTTGCAAAATCTAGATGAAATTCTCCATAAGTCTATTGCCGTGAGTAAGATGAATTCCAATGATCCTAAGTTTGGTGATTGTCTATTTGAGCTTACAAATCTTTTGCATGCCAAAGGAGATGTTGGAATTATTAGCAATATTATTTCTGAAGCTATTAAAATTCATAAAGAAGATCATTGTCAGACTCATTTATCTAATGAATCACCCTCTCTAGGAATTGATCCACCACATGACGATGTTGAACATGGATACTATGATGAGGGTGATGATAGTGACTTTGATCTTCATTATGCAATGAGACACTTTGGTCTTATGGCAAATCTTTGGGCATACATGGCAGGAGGAAAGGAATGGGTTCTTGACAGTGGTTGTACCGATCACATGACCGGAATAAAGATATGTTTCATGAGGTTACTGAAAATGATAGCCCTCAAAAGTATGTCACTTTTGGTAATAACTCAAAGGGTAAGGTGGTTGGCCTCGGTAAGGTGGCCATCTCACATGATGTCTCCATACAAAATGTCATGCTCGTTGAATCTCTTGGCTATAATCTGCTTTCTGTTTCTAGATTAGCTGACTTTGGCTTCAATGTCCTATTTACCAAAGTAGATTTCCAGGTGTTTCGTAAAGATAATCATAAAATGGTCTTTACCGGTATACGCAAAGGTGATCTATACATTGTTGATTTCACTAAAAAGGCTCAACCTAGAACTTGCTTAATTGGTAAATCCTCTAAAGGTTGGTTGTGGCATAGACGGTTAGGTCATGTCGGCATGTGAAACCTTGACAAGCTTATTAAAGGAGATCATATCCTTGGTGTTAAAGATGTCATATTTGATAAGGATAGACTTTTCAGCGCTTGTCAAGCAAGTAAAACGGTTGGAGGAAGCCACCCCGTGAAGAACATCATGACCACAAGGAGGCCGCTCGAGCTGCTTCACATGGGTCTTTTCGGTCCTAACGCTTACAAAAGTCTCGGTGGAAACTCATTTGGTCTAGTTATAGTTGATGATTTTTGAAGATTTACGTGGGTGTTCTTTCTCGATGATAAATCGCAAGTCCAAAAGATCTTCAAAAACTTCGCTAGGAAGGCCCAGAATCAGTTTGAAGTGAAGATCAAGAAGGTTCGCAGCGACAACAGAACGGAGTTCAAGAACGCAAATGTGGACACATTTCTTGACGAAGAAGGGATTTCACATGAGTTCTCGGCTACGTACACACCTCAACAAAATAGAGTTGTTGAGAGGAAGAACTGGACGCTCATCAAAATGGCGCAAACGATGCTTGATGAGTACAAGACGCCAAAGCACTTTTGGGCGGAAGCGGTTGAGACAGCTTGTCATGTGACAAATCGCTTGTATCTTCACAAGCTACTCGGCAAGACGGCATACGAGCTCCTCACCGATAACAAACTCCAAGTTGGATACTTTTGAGTATTCGGCTCAAAGTGCTACATTCTTGATAAACATCGTCATTCTAAATTTGCTCCTAAATCTCATGAAGGTTTCCTACTTGGTTATGGCTCAAACTCTCACACTTACCATGTCTACAATAATTTCACCCAAAAGGTTGAGGAGACGGTAGATGTGGAGTTTGATGAATCTAATGGCTCGCAAGTAGAGCAATTGCCAATTGATGTAGGAGATAAAGATCCTTCGGAAGCAATCCAAGACTTGTCTATTGGCAAGGTTCATCCAACGGAGGTGAAGGAGAGTACCTCATTCGTCCAAGTGGAAGCTTCGACCTCACGACAAGGTGAACCAAGAGTTGATATGGAAGCATCCACAAGTGGGACACACCAAGATGAAGTAAACGAGGAATTACACCAAGATGAACCGCATCAACCTCCTTCTCCACCATGATGAGAGAACGACAACGTCAACCATGATGAAGGTCAAGAAGAAGAACGAGATGATGAAGAAGATGTTCCACCCCGATCAAAGCAAAAGCTCTCACGAGTTCGAGCAAGAGTTGCTAGAGACCATCCCGTCGAGAAAATCTACAATGATATCCAAACCGGGAGAATCACTCGCTCTAATTCTCCTTTGGCTAATTTTTGTGAACATTATTCATTCATCTCTAGCATTTAACCTATGAAGGTTGAAGAAGCATTGGAAGATCCGGATTGGATAAACGCCATGCACGAAGAACTACACAACTTTGAGAGAAACCAAGTGTGGACATTGGTCGAGAAGCCTGACAACAACCACAACATCATCGGTACCAAATGGGTGTTTCACAACAAGCAAGATGAAGATGGACAAGTAGTTCGCAACAAAGCACGTCTCGTCGCCCAAGGCTACACTCGATTTGAAGGTATGGACTATGGTGAGCCATATGCCCCCATTGCTAGACTTGAGTCCATTCGCATCTTACTTGCATAGGCTAATCACCATGATATCACTTTATACCAAATGGACATTAAAAGTGCTTTTCTAAATGGTGAAATTGAGGAGGAAGTTTATGTTAAACAACCTCCCAGCTTTGTTAATCCTAAGAAACCCAATCATGTTTACAAGCTTCACAAAGCTCTTTATGGTCTTAAACAAGCTCCTAGAGCATGGTATAAATGCTTGACCAAGTTCCTTATTGAAAAAGGCTTTGAGATTGGAAAAATTGATTCTACTCTTTTCACTAAAAGGGTTAATGGAGACTTATTTGTGTTCCAAATTTATGTTGATGATATTATATTTGGATCAACTAACCCTCATTTTAGTGAGAATTTTGGGAAGCTTATGTCGGAGAAGTTTGAGATGTCTATGATGAGTGAACTCAAGTTCTTTCTTGGTTTCCAAATCAAGCAAACTAAGGAAGGCACCTTCGTCTCTCAAACGAAGTACACCAAAGACTTGTTCAAGAAGTTCAATATGCAAGAATGCAAAGGTATGAGTACACCCATGCCTACTAGTGGACATCTTGACTTGACCAAAGATGGTGAACCCGTTGATCAAAAGGTTTATCGCTCTATGATTGGTTCATTATTGTATCTATGTGCCTCTCATCCCGATATCATGCTAAGTGTGTGCATGTGTGCATGATATCAAGCGGCCCCTAAAGAGTGTCATGTTAAGGCCGTGAAAAGGATAGTGAGATACTTAATTCATACATCAAACTTTGGCATTTGGTATCCAAAGAGGGCCTCTTTTAATCTTGTTGGCTACTCCGATTCAGACTATGTCGGAGACAAGGTTGATAGAAAGTCCACTTCGGGTACTTGTCAATTTCTTGGTAGATCTCTTATGTCTTGGTCCTCCAAAAAAGAAAACTCGGTATTCTTATCCACCGCCGAAGCAGAACACATTGCCGCTGGTTCATGTTGTGCCCAATTACTTTGGATGACCCAAACTCTTAAAGACTATGGGATATATGTGAAACATGTTCCTTTGCTTTGTGACAATGAGAGCACTATTAAGATTGCTCACAATCCCGTGCAACACTCTCGAATTAAGCACATTGAAGTTCGTCATCATTTCACTCGAGATCATGTTGCTAAGGGTGATATTAACCTTAAGCATGTTCGCACCGACAAGCAATTGGCGGATATATTCACTAAACCACTTGACAAGAAAGTGCTTTGCAGGTTGAGAGGTGAATTGAACATCATTGATGCCTCAGACTTGGAGTAGGAACTCCATTTGGATACATGCAAGACATTTCTCTCATGATGATGATCATATATCTTGGATACAATTGCACCCTTGCATGTTATGGTACTTGGATGGATCTAAATCTATGAGATTGCAACTCATTCACATCTTGAGCGATCTCTACATCACCAAGTCTCTACTTTACGGTGGTTGAAGACAAGGAAGCATGAAACCCTTCAAATATATCCTTTGAAAAATTCCTATATCAAATTTCATGATTGTCATTTTGGATACACAAGTGTTTTTCCTTGCAAATCTAATCCATGTAGGTAGATGAACTCCAATTACAAGTGGTGCTCCAAATGAACTACATCAACATTGAGCATCCCACACAAGTTCAACTACATGATCAAGTTCAACACCACCACCCAAGGTATGTTATTCCATCTTAGAGAAGCTTTTTTTTTGAGGAACTTAGGACAGTGAGGGCACCCCCCACTAACTTTATATTAAGACCTCAACAAACAGAGCTTACATACGAAAGTTTACATCTACTGAGAGGTTAAGAGAGGGCCTGTACAACAAGGGTACAGAGAAGGAAGAAGAGAAAACAAAAACCAACAACATCACACAACAGAGAGAAGAATACTCAAGTGGAAGCAACCAGCCGCTCAACAAATGGCACTAGGGCCTCTTTGACTCTGTGCCTCATCATGCCAAAATCATAGTGAAATCTTTGCCGCCAACCACCCACCATGGGCGCCACCCCCCTAAAGTGTTTGTTGTTGCGTTCTTTCCAGATGCTCCAGGCTACCACGATGAAGACATCCATGAACATAGGCCCAGTCCACGCTCTTCTTGCTGCATGCACCAGCTGTAGTCTGTTTCCAGACATGGGCCACGAGATCCCTAACTTTGCCCAACACACTTTGTTGAATTCACACTGAAAAAACAGATGCTCCACGATCTCCTCGGGGGGGGGGGATTATCACACAACAAGCAGGCATAGTTGTTATCTCTGAGTTTCATATTTTTTCTCTTGAGTAGGCCCCTCGTGTTGAGTCTGTCAGCCAGCAGCAACCAGGCGAAAACCCTCCACTTATTGGTGCAATTTGTCTTCCAGATCCACTCAAAGGCTGGGTCAGCAACCACATCGCGAAGGCAATGTAGGTAGAATTTACCAGAATCAAAACCCTCCGACCCCCAGTCATTTGACTCAGTCAGTTCTATCAGGGCCACGCAGTTTTGGAGATCCTCGAGCTCGCCCCTCGCTTGCACTGAAAGCGGCAAATGAAACTTCCAGCCAAGCGTGGACGCGGTCAGGAGATTCTGCACAGACACGTCTTCATGCCGTGAGTAGGAAAATAGCCGGGGGTGAGTGTCAGCCAGTACATCCTTATGCCACACATCTTTCCAAAATAGGGCCGTGTTCCCATCCCCAACATTGACAGTCGTGGCCCCCCTGTATATCGGTGCAAGGTGGATGATGTCACGCCACCAGAATGATCCACATGGCTCAGTCGCATGCGGGACCAGCCCATTGTAATAGGCCGTCCAGACCAACTTCACCCATGGCAGGTCCATGTGATTATAGAACTTGTGTAGTTGCTTGAGGAGAAGGCCTTGGTTCTGAACCCTTAGGTCAATTATGCTGAGGCCACCTTTGTTTTTGGGGCGGAAGACTAAATCCCAAGCTGCCAACGAGACCGCTTTCATGCCATCGTCCGTGGTCTTAGCCCATAAGCAATATCGTCTGAGTTTATCCAAGTGCTCGAGAATCTTCGGCGGCAATCTGATGGAGCACATGGCATAGATCGCAAGCGACGTAATCACTGAGTTAACCAGCGTAAGTTTTGAGCCCAGATCGAGAAGAGTAGCTGCAGTGGAGAGTTTGCATTCCACCGATGCTACCAGCGGCATGAGATCGGTCATTGTTGGCCGGGTGGTCCCATGGGTAATCCCAGGTATGTGAATGGCATAGAACCGATTGCACAGCCAAAGACTTGTGCCAAACTAGCAGTCGTAGGCACATCAGTATTGACAGTGATCAGAGTGGATTTTTGAAAGTTTATGTGCAGACCCACCGACGCCGCATAGTCCTGAAGAATGACCTTGATGGTTTCTGCTTGAGATTGATCCGCGGGCATCACTAGGATCATGTCATCAGCGTATTGAATGACGGGGTAATCATCATCTGGGACAGGGATCGGAAGTTGCGGTGCGCCCACTCTGTACGCATCGTTAATGGCTGCTTGTAAAAGATCGGCCGCAAGCACAAAAATGAGCAGGGACAGCGGGTCGCCTTGGCGCACCCCACGCAGGCAGAAGAAATTTTTGCCCGGGGTCCCATTGAGGAGGACGGAGGATTTGCCAGTTGAAAACAGATTGTTCATCCACCCAAGCCATTTATCATCAAATCCCATGCATTCCATGATCTCCATCATCGGGACGTGCTCGATCATGTCGAAGGCCTTGGCAAAGTCTAATTTAAGAATGGCGATCGCTCGCCCCGACGCTTGGCATTGGTGTATAAATTAAAAAGCCCATGCTACGCAGTCCTGGATCGACCTCCCGCGCAGGAAACCATACTGGTTTCTGTGTATGATCTTAAGAATTACTTTCTATAGGCAGTTAGCGAGAAGCTTCGTCAACAGTTTCAGGCAGCAGTTCAGCAGGGTTATGGGGCGATAATCATTGGCAGATTCTGGGGACTGGGTTTTGGGGATGAGAGTGATAAACCCAGTATTCAAACTTTCGAGGTCAAGATTACCTGCATGAAAATCAAAATAGAACCGGTGAAAGTCCTCTTTGATGATGTGCCAGCATGTTTTGATGAAGCTACCACTGAAGCCATCCGGTCCAGGAGCTCGGTTAGAAGGCAGCTCCTTGACCACTTGATCAATTTCACTGCGAGTGAAGGGGGCCGACAGATGTTGGAGCCCTTCCACCTTTTTTATAATATGTTTCAAATCAAATTTCATGTTGGTTTGGTTGGAACAGCCCAGCCTTTCTTTGAAGGCCTGAAAAAGAACAGCTTCTTTACCCAGGTGGTCATGGATGACCGAGTCATCAGGTAGTTTCAGCGTGGCAATATTGTTTCTACGGTACCGTTCTGTAGCCACTCTATGGAAGAATTTGGTGTTGCCGTCTCCAAATTTGAATTGCCTGACAGTGCAGCGCTTCCTCCAATAAGCCTTTTTGCACTCCAGCAGGTGAAGTAGGTGTTGCTTCAAAATCCCTCTGAAATTAGCTTCAGGTAAGGACAACTTCCTTCTTTCTTCCAACCCATCTATCTCCAGCAGGGTTTTATTGCAGTTCTCTATCAGCATGGATAATTTGGATATTTTCTTGCTCCACTGTTTCAGATCATAACGCAAGGTCTTAAGTTTCTTGCACAGGATAGCGGCTGAGTTTGGAGCATAGCAGTGCTTAACCCAAGATCGTTGCACCACTTCAAAAAACCCTGGTTGTTTGATCCAATAGTCCTCGAAACGAAAAACTTAGGATTTTGGTATCTTGGATTGAATACTTACATAGCACGGGACATGGTCTGAAGTGGGTTTACCCAGAGGCATAACCATTGTGTTCGGATACTTGGGTGCCCAGTCGACGGACGTGAAGTGCCAGTCAAGTTGTTCAAGAAGCGGATCGGCTTGCATATTGCTCCAAGTGAACAAGCGCCCTTTAATTGGAATTTCTACGAGAGATTGCCGACGTATAAATTCATTGAAGAGCATCATATCGTTAGCGTCCCCTCCTCCTCTATTGCGGTTATCTGGCGCTCGGATGAAATTGAAATCTCCTAGGAGAAGCCCATCTTCACCCGTGGGGATATCAAGGTCAAAAAGCCACGAAGTGAAAAGCGCTCTGTTCGGATCATTACATGGGCCATACACATTTACGAGCGTCCAAGAGTCACCTGACTGTGTTGAGGTAAGTCTGACGCCTAACGCAAAAGTTTCAGAGAAAACAGCCACGCCAGTGAAAACCGAGCTCATCCACGCAGTTAAGATCCCTCCAGAGTTACCCACAGAGGGTATAAATTCGAACATATCAAACTTTTTAGGACAGAAAAGCTTAACAAAAGAAGCATCAAAAGAAGTATGTTTAGTTTCCTGAAAACAAACGACAAAACATCCACTAATATCGATTGCATTATGGATCGCGAGATGTTTCTTCTCTGAATTGATTCCACGCACGTTCCAGCATAGTATGTTCCACTGCTTATTCGCTGACATCACACCTAGTGTTGGTCTGGATCACCCCCATTGTCGCCCACCAGGAGCTTTTCAGTGTTGAGATCATCAGGGGGTATTCCACACAGAGTCGTGCCCACATACTGTAGCTAATCAATGGGCGTTGGAGGAGGCAGCTGCTCATTAGACACAGAAGGATTCAGCAGCTTGGTGTTGCAGGGATTGGTCGCTTTCGAGGAGCAGGCAATCAAGGGGGCACCCCTAGCCTTGACTTTTGACTACCCCTTCTTGGTGTCAGTGATCAGAGGCACTTTGAATCCGTCGTACTTTGTGGACCTAGTGCTGCGACGGAGAAGAGCAGTATCAACAGGCACTGTTTCTTTAGAGACCATCTTCTGAAGATACCCTTGGCGTGGCTTACCACCAGGGGTAGGCTTGGCCGATGCGAGAAGGGTGGAGCTAGCCGAGGCCCGCTGCAGTGAAGGGATACGCTCGTCTCCAGTAGCTGGTATTTGCACCGCAAAGATGTCCCAAATTTCTGAAGGAATGACGACTGGCTCGTCCAGGGGGAACAGAATTTCAGTCAAATTGGTAGGCTGGGCATAAGCAGAGCCTGTCTCACTGAGAATAGCAACAAAAATAGCTTGGAAAAAGACGAGGGGATTGATCGGCAGCAGACCCTGATTCAGAGTTGGGGTGGTAGCAACCGGGCCCTCAATGCAGCGAGTGAACCTCCCAAAAGAGATCATCCAGAGAAACTGAAGAAATGATAGCCCTTCTGCCGCTCTCACCTCAACAGTGTACGAATTGCCTACCGCACGAACAAAGTGAGCTCCTGAGGTCTACCTAGCATTGATCAATGCATCGGCGACCTATTCAATGTCAGAGTAAACTGACCATTCATCTTGGGGGTCATCAGTGATGTTACTCTCCTGTTCCACGCCGTCCATGAGGGAGGGGCCAGTATATTGGAACAAGGTTCTGAAACTGAAGCCGCGATAAGGAGGAGGTGCAAGAGGCCAAACACCCCAACCATCTACTTGCACCTGCTGCTGCTGCTGAGGAGCTTGCTGTTCCCATGCTGCATCTATCTGCTGTTGCAGCGCCTGCTGATGCTCGAGAGCCCATTGCTGTGCAGCAGAGAGATAGGGAAATTCGTACGGGTGTGGAGAGGCATTCATGGGTGGAGCATCATCCTCATTGCCAACTAGACCAGGGATTGTGTCTCGGCCGTTAAGAACATACACAGGCACCGACCATGAGCGACCCATACCTGGCAGAGTACCACTGCGTTTGACCACAAGGCTATGGGGCACCTGCGCAATGTTACTGATGATTACACGGACGAGCACTCTCTCCTTATTCTGACCAGGCTTGTGCCAGAGATCCAACTTACCAAAGCAAGAAACTGCCTTGTTGATGTAATGATCCGTTTGATAATCCATGGGGAAAGCCAAGAAAAGAACCCAGGCCACATACTAGAAGGGGCATTGACGCATATTCTCCCCTTCATCATGTGGTACAAAAGACAATGTCATATCATCATCCAGGGGATCTAGTTGGTGTGGACTTTCCATGATAAACTGATCTCTCAGGGCAACATCCGCAAAAGCAACCATGCCCACCCCAATCGGATAGACAAAAGCATCAGGAACTTCAAGGTGGAAATCTTCAGTCATGATTCAGACCACTTCATTCATAAATAACTGCTTTTGATGATCAGGCACGGGAGGTGTGGCAGTGACAATGGCGTACCTTTCATGGCTGAGCGGTGGGTCATCGACCACTATCATGTTGCGCGCCAATCGATTGTCAGGCCCTCTCTCGATCTGAGCTCCCATCGGCACGAACTGGAACGGGCGGACGGGGAAGTTTGCCATGGCCGCAGACAGCTTGGCGCCTCGAAGATCTACTGTCGATGGAGGTGTTCTGCCTGATGGGGGTTTGCCTTGCTGCTCATTGGTCGGCTGGGGTGGCAGAGAGGGTAGCTGGTGTATGTTTGGAAGCGGAGTCGTCAAGCCAATAGCGGAGGAGGGGATGGGCCCAATATCTGGTGCATTCTTTTTGGGTCGCCAAATCTTGTTAATTTTTGGTAGGTGGGGATTCCGTGGACGTACCCGTTTCCTAGGAAGGGGCATAGGATCTGTGGTGGTGATGGCTTGCCGTTCCAACTTCCTTCTACGCCAGGTTAAACGAAAAACATTTTTGGGCGAACAACGTTGCGGCTCATGGCCCAGAAGGTTGCAGTTTGAACATCTCAGGAGACCAGGGCAGAAAACTTTTTGATGCGACTGACTATTGCATATGTTACAGGTCTGTACAGAAAGGCCCATGGGTTGCTTACCACAGAAACATGCTCGCTCAAACGTGTTGCACAAATGACAGAGCTTGGCCTGGCAATCTATGGACCTGTGGTCAGTTGCACTACAATGGAAACATCGGCCCAGAGTATCATGAATGATCTCCGAAGATGGCAGGTCATTCAAGTCATATATTTTTTGGATAGCTGCCTCGTCATATTGAGCCTGACGGAAATCCAAGATATGCTCCAAACGGAGATTGGTATGTTGCGCCAATTGTGCTCACGGTGTTTCTTTCCAACATATTTTTTGGCAAGGACATTATTGCTGACCGATGGGATTACCAAACTGCCAAACTGAATAGATGTGTTGCTCGGAATTTCCTCTGAGCAAGAAACTTCTTCAAATGAATTCATAAGATTAGTTGAGATGTGCTTGGAAAACCCAAATTTCGCCAACTCATGGTTGGATGAATTATCTTTGGCAGCACTAGTCGCAAGAAATGCAAGGTTAGAACGAACCGCCCTGGGAGTTCTAGCCCATAACTCAGAGATTTCATGTGGCGTGTTCCAACCCACAGACCCATCAGCAGGTGCAGTCCATGGCTGTTTGAATAAACCAAAATGACAAACAAAATCCGGCCAGACTCTATCCCGTAGGGCATAGATAAAATGGCCCACCTTATTGGATGCCACAGAGAATCGGAAGTTCTTGGTTCCAATTTGTGTCACGTTAAAGCCAGAAGCAAGACCTCCAATGCAACATTGCAAAGCCAAACCAATCGAAGCACAAGAGAGGGGAAAGGAGGCAGAGGAGAAGGTGACCACCAAGAAAAATTCCTTCGATGCAGAAGGGCAAGACCGTGACGCCGGCGGCCCCCGTCCAACCGGAGGCACCGGACAACTTGTTAGAGGCGCTTAAAGGCGCTTCCATCGAGGAAGAACACCGTACTATCATGAGTGCGGTGATTCAGAAGGTTCAGCTCGCCAAAAGCGGGCTAACCGAAGCCTGCAGTAGCCTTCTAACAGGCTTTCAGGTAAGAAGTTAAAAATATTCAATGTAATACCGCATAGACAGTAGCCCCTGATGCTCGGTTCGGTGTTCGGAAAGAAAAGCCGGACTGAGGATCTAAAAAGATATACGCAGTGTTGCTAAAAATTATGTCAATATGGGTGTGCAGGATGCGCTGCTGACCTCTGCCGCACTGACTGCGGAGGTCGGTGCTTTGAAGCAGGACCTCGAGCGGTCCGAGCAAGAGCTCGGCCGTGCCAAGAAGCAGCTCGAGGACAAAGAAGGTGAGTAACACCACTTTGAATAGTTACCTTACAGAAAAGGATTTTGGTTGCGATAAAAATAACAAGGATAACGTGGGTACTGCAGGGGCCACGAACGAGGTGGCAACCCTGAAGGAGGTTGTGTCCGCGGCCGAACGCAATGCGGCCGCGGAACGGGCAGAGCGAGAGAAGCAGGAGGCGCGGGTGGCGGAGGTGCGGCAAGAGCTCCAAGCTCTCATGGAAAAACATGAGAGTTTGGAGCGCGACTCAAGGACTCGAGAGTCCGAGCTTGCCTCGGCTCTCGAAAGTGCCAAAGCCGCCAAGGCCGAGGCCCATAAGGCCCTTCAGGAGGTTGAGGATGTGAAGAAAATAGCGGCGGGTAAGGCATTTTTCATGCAAAGCAAGCATGTTAATGTAAACTTCCTGATACTTACCCGAATTCGGAGCTCTCCAAGGGCGTTTGTAGATCTGCCTCGCAGCGTGTCCGATGCCGCCGCATTCTACCGAGCCGAGGAGGGGATATCAATGGAGAAGGTCTTCTGGTCTCAGTACGCCGAGGCCGGCCATCCGGTGCCCCCTAGCGACCAGCTGAAGCAGCTGGTCGAGCTCCACAAGGTAGCCAAGCAGGCCATGAAGGGCCTCATAGTCCGGCTGTGGCCTGGAGAGGCCATGCCCGGGAGCTAATTCGGCCTCGTGCGGCGGCTGGTGGATGCGTGCCCCTGGGTGGAGGTCATCAAGCGCTTCTCCTGTATTGAAGGTGCTCGTCGGGCCCTTGCCCGCGCAAAGGTGCACTGGGGCAGGCTGGATGCAGAGAGGCTTATCACTGACGCGCCGCCAGCGGGCAAGGAGTATCGTATGCCCGAGATGTACTATAAGACTGTCCTGAAGGGTGCCCGCAAGATTGCGGATGAGTGCCCCAGAGATGTAATTATTGAGTAAACTCGCAATGTGTTATCCTGTGCGCTGAAAACTTTGTTCATATGCGCTAAGCAACGCTTATTGATTAAAAATATTACCTTCTGTGCGGCCGTTTATAAAATCTGAGAGATGGCAAGTCGTCGGCTTCATCCCCCATGCCACGAGTGCTGGGGTGTTCGGGATAAATTTGAGCACTCTTGTTCCCATTTTTGGGTCCATCTAGGGAGGCGCTCAACACAACGAACAAGGCAACCGGACTTATAATGCTTGAACACTCTCACTTAGCCAGAGAATTCTATAATTTTAAATTTCGGCGAAGCCCCTAGTATTCGGAAGACCGAGTTTGGGGCGCTATCCACGCCTTGGCCGGACATTATCCGGTTCTTCGCTCAAAGCGGCGTAAGTCTTTAGGGACTCGAAAAGACCTCTCGAACAGCGACCAGTCTCTCGCCTTATCATGCCAGTCAGTTTTAGCTTTCTCCACTGAGGCGCTCGCCCAGCTCAACCGGGGCGCAATCGCAGTGGTTCTCCCAGTGCTACCTTAGCCGACAAAACGGAACGTAAGGTACCAAAACATGGGAGCCGGGCAAACCCAACTATTGACCCAAGACATGATTCAGAGCCGATTCATATAATGCTATAAGTTCGGGGTGCCGCACTTGTGAAAGTGTTCGGACGTATCACACCATAATGCGGGGAACATAAGCCCCTGGTGTATTCGGTCGTACCAAAATATACGGGTGCAAGATGTCATTAGAACATATATGTAAAGTAATGCAATTATAAACAAAAAGTGATGCATTATTTATTCAAGGAATTCTGCTATGAGTGCGGAATGATACAAATAGTGCGGTAAGCAAGGGATTGGACTAATTAAACATGCCCCCCTCCAGGGGTGGGCTGCGGACTGGTGTATATAATCAAATTTAATGCTCGTAATGGAGACCACCTGAGTGTTCGTCGCAGCCTTTTTCCCTTCCTGGCTGTTGCATCGTGAGTTCGGCGAGTTCTCCGCCGGACAGGGCCTCTGGTGAACGGAGTCCTGTGTATAAAAATAAGAAAAATAAAAATAAAAAGAGCGACACACTTGGGAGCCCCTGGTGTGGTCGAGCCGCACTCTGGGTCTGTTGTGGTTGTGCCCCTCCCCCTATGCCCATGGTATCTCCAGAGAGTAATGATGTACGCGGAGGGCTGGTCTTGCAATCATGCGAGGGCTGGGGTTGGGGCCGCATTGCTACGCGTGCTCGGAACGTGCCAGGTGGTCTTGATTGATGTTGCTCCGGGCGCGTTTGGCCGTGTCCGGTCGTTTAACGGCCGGACTCGAAAATTGCCTTAGAAGGCTGCTCTGTACTTCTGCCGCGAGAGCCGCTGTATGTTCCTCCGTTCGGAGGGAGCGTTCCGTATTTCCGTTGACCGTGATGATTCCACGAGGGCCTGGCATCTTGAGCTTGAGGTATGCGTAATGCGGCACCGCGTTGAATTTTGCGAACGCGGTTCGTCTGAGCAGAGCGTGATAGCCGCTGCGGAACGGGACTATGTCGAAGATTAACTCCTCGCTCCGGAAATTATCCGGGGATCCAAAGACCACTTCCAGTGTGACCGAGCCTGTACAATTGGCCTCAACACCTGGTATGACGCCTTTGAAGGTCGTCTTTGTAGGTTTAATCCTTGAGGGGTCTATGCCCATCTTGCGCACTGTATCCTGATAAAGCAGGTTCAGGCTACTGCCGACGTCCATCAGGACTCTCGTGAGGTGAAATCCATCGACGATTGGGTCTAAAACCAATGCGGCGAATCCGCCATGGCGGATACTGGTTGGATGGTCTCTTCGATCGAAAGTGATCGGGCAAGAGGACCATGGATTGAACTTAGGGGCGACTGGTTCCATCGCATATACGTCCCTTAGTGCACGCTTCCGCTCCCTCTTGGGTATATGGGTTGCGTATATCATGTTTACCGTCCGCACTTGTGGTGGGAAACCCTTCTGTCCTCTATTGTTCGGCGGCCGGGTCTCTTCCTCATCGTCGCTGTGCAGCCCCTTGTCGTTGTTTTTGGCAATTAACTTGCCTGCCTGCTTAAATACCCAACAATCTCTGTTGGTGTGGTTAGCTGGCTTTTCGGGGGTGCCATGTATCTGGCATGAGCGGTCGAGTATTCGGTCAAAATTGGACGGACCCGGAGTGGTTCTTTTGAATGGCTTCTTCCGCTGACCGGGTTTAGAGCCTCGGAATCCGGTGTTGACTGCCGTATCCTCATTGTTGTCGCTGTTAACGCGGCATTTGTTTTTGCTTCGACGCGACCTGCCATTGTGGTCCTTAGTATCCGGACTGCCAGCATTTTTACTGAGGTTGTTGCTGCGAGCTAGCCAGCTATCCTCTCCCGCACAGAAGCGGGTCATTAATGATGTGAGGGCTGCCATGGATTTCGGCTTTTCCTGTCCTAGGTGCCGGGCCAGCCATTCGTCGCGGATGTTATGTTTGAAGGCTGCGAGGGCCTCTGCATCCGGACAGTCGACGATTTGATTTTTCTTTGTTAAGAACCATGTCCAGAATTGCCTGGCCGATTCGTCTGGCTGCTGAATTATGTGGCTTAGGTCATCGGCGTCTGGTGGTCGCACATATGTGCCCTGGAAGTTGTCGAGGAATGCGGCTTCCAGGTCCTCCCAACACCCAATTGACTCTGCGGGCAAGCTGTTAAGCCAATGTCGAGCTGGTCCTTTAAGCTTGAGTGGGAGATATTTGATGGCGTGGAGATCATCTCCGCGGGCCATATGGATATGAAGGAGATAATCTTCGATCCAAACTGCGGGGTCTGTTGTGCCATCGTAGTATTCAATGTTGACGGGTTTAAACCCTTCAGGGATTTGATGATCCATTACTTCGTCTGTGAAGCATAGTGGGTGTGCGGCGCCTCTGTATTGAGCAATATCACGACGTAGCTCAAGGGAGCGTTGTCTGTTGTGTTCGTTCCGGCCAGAGTTGTTGTATCCGGCGCGACGATATTCGTCGTGGGTCGTGGGGCGCCCGCGTGATCCATAGATAGATCTGGATTGTCTTGCCTTGTCCTCCAATATATCCCGCAAGTCCGGCGCATTCCCCCGTGGCTTCGTACTCTTTGAGCGATGCTGGGGTACGGTCTTGGTGGAGGGCCTAGGTGCCTCTCTGTCCCGACCGCGGGGTGGTCGGTCTGCCGTATTGTGCGCTGGTGATGAAGGTATATATGCTTCCTCCTCTAGTCGGGGGAGCAACTTGCGTTTTGGGTAGCTCTTGGAGGGGCGTTCGAGTTCATACTCTTCGGCCGCGAGGACCTCGGTCCATCTGTCGGCCAGCAGGTCTTGATCAGCTTGAAGCTGCTGCTGCTTTTTCTTTAGGCTATTTGTTGTGGCCATTAGCCTGCGTTTGAAACGCTCTTGTTCAACGGGATCCTCAGGCACGACGAATTCATCGTCGTCGAGGCTTGCCTCGTCTCCGGAGGGAGGTATGTAATTATCATCCTCAACCTCTTCGTCTGCCGCTCTCTCGTGAGGGCTTGCGTCCTCCTGCGCTGAATCTTGCAGGAGGGGATTGTCTTCGGCACTTTCTGGGGTGTTATTATCTCCTGTGCCGGAATCTCCATTCTTGCTTTGGCGGGATTTAGAGCGGCGCCGCTGACATCGGCGCTTGGGCTGTTTCTTTAAGGAATCTGCCTCCGCTCCTTCTTCGTCGTCCCCATCCTTTGGGGTGTCCACCATGTATATGTCATATGACGAGGTGGTCTTCCAGTGCCCTGTAGGCGCTGGTTCTTGATCGTCTCCGGTATCGTCGTCCATACCGTCGATGTCTTCGGAGTCGAAGTCTAGCATGTCGGTTAGATCGTCGAGAGTGGCTACAAAGAGGGTGGTGGGTGGGCTTTGAATTTCTTCGTCGTCCGCATCCCAACCATCCTGGCCATAGTCCGGCCAAGGCTCTCCAGATAGCGAGAGATGCTTTAGTGAATTTAGGATGTCGCCAAAGGGTGAGTGCTGAAAGATGTCCGCAGCGGTGAACTCCATGATCGGCGCCCAATCAGATTCGATTGGCAGGGGCGCAAGAGGTTCGGAGTCCGGCAGGGAGTCCGGCACCTCGGAGTCACGAGCTTTATAAGGGACAAGGCCAGTGTTCGGCTCCATCGCCGTGGAAGTCGCAGCTCCCGAGGCGGTGTCCAACCACCCATCCTTGATCTGCGCAATCGGCTCCGGACTATGGGTCGGAGCGGATTTGTGTGCGGCCTCCAAGGTACTGTCCGGCGGCAGAGTTAAATCATGCACATCGTGACAGTGCGGCACGCTTGGCTGCGGCTCGGATCTAACGAAGATCAAGTCTCCGCGGATATCCGCTGTGAAGTTTAGGCTTCCAAATCTGACCTGATGACCAGGGGCGTAGCTTTCGATCTGCTCCAGATGGACAAGTGAATTGGCCCGCAGTGCGAAGCCGCCGAATACGAAGATCTGTCCGGGGAGAAAAGTCTCACCCTGGACGACGTTGTTGTTGATTGAAGAAGCCATCAAGCCTATCGGTGACGGCACAGAGGAACTCTCAATGAAAGCACCAATGTCGGTGTCAAAACCGGCATATCTCGGGTAGGGGGTCCCGAACTGTGCGTCTAGGCGGATGGTAACAGGAGACAAGGGACACGATGTTTTTACCCAGGTTCGGGCCCTCTCGATGGAGGTAAAACCCTACTCCTGCTTGATTGATATTGATGATATGGGTAGTACAAGAGTGGATCTACCACAAGATCAAGGAGGCTAAACCCTAGAAGCTAGCCTATGGTATGATTGTTGTAATGGTTGTTCGTCCTACGGACTAAAACCCTCCGGTTTATATAGACACCGGAGAGGGCTAGGGTTACACAGAGTCGGTTACAATGGTAGGAGATCTACATATCCGTATCGCCAAGCTTGCCTTCCACGCCAAGGAAAGTCCCATCCGGACATGGGACGAAGTCTTCAATCTTGTATCTTCATAGTCTTGGAGTCCGGCGGACGATGATAGTCCGGCTGTCCGGACACCCCCTAGTCCAGGACTCCCTCAGTAGCTCCTGAACCTGGCTTCAATGACGATGAGTCCGGCGCGCATAATGTTCGGCATTGTAAGGCGGGTTTCTCCTCCGAATAATCCATAGAAGATTGTGTACACCAGGATAGTGTCCGGCTCTGCAAAATAAATTCCACATTCCACCGTAGAGAGAATAATATGTACACAAGTTCAATCTGCTGACGTATTTTGTGGCATGATGTCACACCACTACCAAGCCTTTATTTGAATCGTTTTTTATTATACCACCTCAGCGCGTTTAGCGAAGCGGTTTCCTTGGCACGTCTTGTCGAAGCAGAGATCGTGTTCCCCTTATTCCGAGATTCTCATCAATACGGACATGGGTAACCCAACCGCGCCCGTTGCCACGCCCCCTCTATCGAAGGCGAGTCCCGAACGGTCATGGAGACGGCTCTTGGTATTCTCCCTCTTTATAATAGGACCAAGGCCCGTTTCTTTTCTTCAATCCTCCATCGAATCTTCTCCTTGCTCCAAGTTCCAACACCCAGAGCCCCATATTCGAGCGCTTCGGACCTTCAACAATGTCCGGCTCCGACCTTCAGGGCCGGTGGATGCCCTCCTCCGTCACGGAGGAGGACGTGCTAAAGCTGCGAGAGGCCAAGTACCTTCCCTACGAGATTTCGCATAGGCTGCCCGCCGAAGGGCAGACCATCCCTACCCTCGAGCCCGGCGAGTACGTCGTCTTTGTATCCCACCTCCGTCGGGGTTTAGGCTTCCCGATGGATCCTTTTGTGAGAGGGCTCATGTTCTACTATGGGTTGGAATTCCACGACTTGGCTCCGAAGTCCATCCTCCATATTTCCGCATTTATTGTTATCTGCGAAGCCTTCCTCCGCGTCACCCCCCACTTCGGCCTGTGGCTGAAGACTTTCAATGTGGAGCCGAAGATGATCGGGGGGCGCCAAGCAGAGTGCGGCGGGGCGGCCATAAGCAGGAGGGCCGATGCCCCGTGGCCCGAGGGCTCCTTCCAAGAGGAGCTCGGCTTGTGGTAGCAGGAGTGGTTCTATATCACCGCTCTGAAGGGTAGCAGGCAGAAGCCACCGCCCGTATTCCGCTCGGGACCTCCTCGACGGTTGATGTCGTGGGTCAACCAAGGGCTCAACTGGGGGCCGTCAAAAGACGTGCCCCTATTGCAGGGCCGGATTCGAGACCTCCAGGCGAGGGAGATCGATCTGGTCGTGGTGATGCAGGTTATGCTAATTAGGCGTCTCCTGCCCTACAAACGACGTCCTCTCCGGCTATGCGAGTTCAATCCAGAGGGACCATGGATTCTCCAACACTTTATGGGCATGACACCCGTGGAGATGTACAAGTTGTTCTTCGGATCACGGGCGGTGTGTCCGGAATTGACCGAGGACGCCAGCCTAAGCTGCAATCGCTAGGATACTCAAGTAAGTAGCTCAGTGTTTGGACGTACCGTTTGTTTGCCTTTCTACAATTCGCCTTTTAACCCGTTATCCTTCAACAGGAGTGGATAGCGCAAGCAAAGCTGATACGGTGTCCGGCCCCCCTCCCAGAGACCGCGCCGGATCCCATGCTGGTCAAGATGCTAGAGGTTGCGCCTTCAGAAGAAGGCGAAGGGGAAAATAAGGGAGCTACCGCCTCGCCCAAGGAGGCTCTTGAAAGAGGGGGGATCGAGAATCCCTCCCTCCAAGGGGAGAAGAGGACCGCCTCTGGAGACCCGGAGGCCAAAGCCCCTAAGCGGGGGAAGAAGTCTTCACCAGAGGGTCCTGCGTCCGGGGAGGCCCCGGCCGCACAGTCTCCCCTAAAGCATCAGCCCTCCAGCGTGTCGTAAGTAGAAAAAAGTGAGCTCGGTAATAAGAGACATCCCTATTTGTGTTTCTGAGGATAAGCGAATTTTTACCTTGTAGTTCGGATCTCCGACCTTCTCAGATGAGCTCATCTTCGGGGGATCTTCGTCCGGAGATGGTGGAGAGCGAGACGCCTCCGTCCGCTGCGCCGTCAGATAGGGCGGACGAGCCTGAAGTGTCATCACGGAGGGTATCCCCGAGCCCAGCAGAGCCGAAGAGTTCGGCGCCGACTAGTGTTCGGCCGGGGGAGCTGAAGGATCTGCTTGAGAGGGTGTCCATCTCAGAAGATCACCGTGCATTGATGAGCATGGTGATTGGAAGGATTTCGTCCGCCGAAAGCGGATTGCATAATGCCGTGAGGAGTTTGCTGGCGGGGTTTGAGGTATGTAAAAATGACATCCCTTTTTGACAGTTTTGCACATAAAGTGCGCCCTGTATAGATACTAGCCCCTGAGACTCGGTAGGTTGTCGAAAGCGACAGCGTGCCGAGGATCAAAATCGTAGGTATTGAGTGTCGCCTTTCCTATGCAGGTGGCGGATAGTCCGGGGGCTAGCCGGACTGATGGAGTTGCTGAATTAAAGCGGCAACTCGATGTTGCGGATGCGGACATCGCGCTAGTCAACAAGCGACTTGACGAGTCGCAAGGTAAGTTGTTTCTCCATAGTCACCTATTAAGGGATCCAAAGCCCACCTCTTACAATATTTGTGCTTGATGCAGATGGTGCCGCTGCTGTGGAGAGCCTTCGGGCAGAACTTGCTCAAGCCAAGGAGTAAGCTAGAAGGAGTGATGCGGCTGCCTCAAGGGCGGCCGAGGAGTTAGAAGCCGAAAGGGCTGCACACTGCCGGAGCAGGGAAGAGATGGCCGAAATGGCCGTTAAGTTGAAGGATGCTACCGACCGCAGTGAGGCTCTTGAAAAGGAGCGCCTGTCGGAGCGAGAAGACCTGGGGAAGGCCACCGCCGAAGCCAAGGATGCCCGTTCTGCAATGCGGGCTATAAAGGAGGAGCTGCACCAGGCCGGAGACATTGTGGCTGGCAAGCCTTTTCTGCTGCGCCGCAGGTTTACGGATCCAAAGTATGCCCAGCTTGGCCAGCTGTGGGGTCCGGAGGATCCTTATATGGACTTAGCGGCGAGTGCGGCGGATGCCGTTGTGCACTTCCGAAGTCAAAAGGATCACAAGACGGAAGAGTTGTTTTGGTCTCAATTCCATAGTCCGGATCGTTCACTTCCGCTGACCGATCGGTTAGCCGAATGGGCTGAGCTGAATAGGTTGTTCGGACTTGCCATGACAGATATCGTGACTCATGTCTGGCCGGATAGGCCTAAGCCGAAGAGCTATTTTGGCTTATTGCAGCAATTTCTTGGGGCGGTGCCGCATATCAAGGCGATGAAGCGGTCGGCCTGCATAGAGGGTGCACGGATGGCACTCGCCCGTGTGAAGACACATTGGACAGAGATGGATACCACCACCATTGCGACCCAGGGTTCGGACGAGACCCGTTTACCCGCCGAGCACTATTTTGGGGAAGTTCTGCGTGGTGCTCGTGTAATAGAGTCGCAGTGCTCAAAAAATGTCACGTTCAAATGAACGTTTAATTTTATAAAACAATGTTTATGATGTAGGCGCTTTTTGTACTTGTGCGTTCAAGTATTGAAATATCTCCTGTGCGGCCGTTTATGTATACGTATGTATAACCTGAAAGATGGCAGTCGTCGGCTTCAGCCCCCACGCACAAGGTGCGGGGGTGTTTGCAAAAATAGCGTATTTTCACACTTAATCTGACGTCTCGGTCCTGTTAAGGAGGTGGTAGCGTAGCAAACGAGGCAACCGGACTATAATGCTTTATCACTTTCACTTAGCCATTGGAGTTTGAGGGTGGGACTACGATATAGCCTCTGGGGGCACCCCGCTCTCCGAATTCGGGGCGCGTATGTGCCTGACCGGGAAATGGTCCTTCGTCAAAGCGGAGGAATTCTAAACATTCTGGTGGTCGATCGAGTGGTTGACCAGTCTCTCGCTGTATCATGGCAGTCAGTTTTTGGCTTTCTCTACTGAGGTGCTCTCCCAGCCGAACTGGGGCACAATCGCAGTAGTTCTCCTGGTGCCGCGTTAGCCGATGATACGGAACGTAAGGCGGCAAAACACAGGAGCCGGGCAAACTCAACATTTGACCAAAGACATGATTCGGAGCTGATGCATATAAGGCCTAACTCGAGATGCCGAACACTCCCTAAGGTGTTCGGTCTTTATAATAACGGGCGGAACAATGCCCTAAGCCCCTAGTGTCCAGGTACGGGCGAGGTCCTCTGACGCGGCCGATGCCAAAACGTCAGTCTCCTCTCTGGTTATCATGAAAAACCAGGGGATTATAGCAACAAGAGACAGTAAAAAAGGTTTGCGCAGGGTCTTAATCTGAAAAGAATCCTTGCAACGGGTCCCTACTGCACGTCTACGCCTGTGTCTCCGTTGTACCGTATCCTGGACGGGTGTGCATGTTGTTTATCTATAAAAAGAGAGGAACTTAGTTTGAAAAGAAATCGTGCGAAAAGTGCATAAAAAATTGAAATATTAATAAATTAATAAAGCTGAGCCTATATTAGCTCATTGTTGCTTATATGCATAGCCCCTTGTGAAGGGGTGTGTGGCTAGGGAGCCCCTAGCTTATTTATGCCAGACTCGTCTAGCCGTGTCCGGGGTCTTTGAATGACCCTCTTAATGAAATGATGCCACGTGGACCGGGCATTTTAAGTGTAAGAGACGCGTAATGTGGTATTGCGTTAAAGCGGACAAAAGCTTCACGTCCCAATAGTGCTTGATAGCTACTTTTGAATGGGGCGACATGAAAGATTAGCTTTTCGCGTCGGAAGTTGTCCGGTGACCCGAACACAACTTCTAGTAATAAGGAGCCTATGCACTTGGCGTAAGGGCCTGGCGTCACTCCTTTAAAGGAAGTGCGGCTATGTCGAATTTTAGTAAGGTCTATCCCCATCTTGCGGATTGTGTTCGGATATAGCAGGTTTAAATCGCTGCCGCCGTCCATCAGGACTTGTGTAAATTGTAGTCCGTCGATTATAGGATCCAATATCAGAGCAGTCCATCCTGTGTTTTGAATGCTTCTAGAATAATCTAGGTGGTCGAAAGTGATTGGTTTTGACATCCAACTTCGAGGTTCCGCTGGGGTGGACCGTGCGGCACTTATTTTAGCGGGTGCCGCATTGTTTTCCCATAATATCACATGAAGTGAGTTTACTGTTTTGACTTCTTGTGGGAAAGTCTTATGTTTTCCGGTGCTCTGCTGGTGGGGTTGATCATCATCCTCGCTTGATGCGTCGAGCCCCTTGTGTTCGGCGTTGAGTCCGCCGGACTGTTTGAAAACCCAACAATCTCGGTGGGTGTGCTTTGCAGGCCTTCCGGAGGTACTGTGGATTTGACATATCCGATCCAAAATTTTGTTTAAGTTGGATAGCTCATCACTGTTGTCCTTAAGAGGCAGTATTTTGTTGTTTGGCCGCGAGCTTTTTAATCCGGCGTTGACCGCCGTGTTCTTTGGGCTTTTTTATTTATTCCGGCGCTGATCCTTTCGGCACCGTGATTTTCCGTTTCCATCTCTGATCTCGGATGTACTCGGGTCGCTGGTGCTGCGTCTTGCTAGCCAGCTGTCTTCCCTCGCGCAAAAGCGGGTCATGAGGCTTGTTAGCGCGGCCATTCTCCTCGGCTTCTCGAGGTGTCTGGCGAGCCATTCGTCTCGGACGTTGTGTTTAAAAGCTGCTAAGGCTTCAGCGTCCGGACAGTCGACTATTTGGTTCTTTTTGGTAAGGAACCTGTTCCAGAATTTGCGTGCTGACTCTCCGGGCTGTTGAGTTATATGACTTAGATCGTCTGCATAGGGAGGGCGGACATAAGTCCCTTGAAAATTTGCTCTAAACGCGTCCTCGAGCTCTTCCCAACTTCCAACAGTGTTTTCTGGGAGGCTTTTGAGCCAATGCCGAGCTGGCCCTTTGAGCTTGAGGGGTAGATATTTTATGGCATGGAGATCATCTCCTCTAGCCATATGTATGTGTAGTATGTAATGCTCTATCTAGACTCCAGGGTCTGTTATTCCGTCGTATGACTCTATGTTTATGGGTTTGAACCCTGCTGGAAATTCATGGTCCAGCACCTCATCGGTGAAACATAGTGGGTGTGCGGCGCCCCTGTATTTGGGTGTGCCGCTGTCTTCGAACACCTGGCGTGTTGTGTTGCTTCCTGGGGCCCCCTTTTTTGGCCCGTAAATGGACCTGGCTGGGCCGTCTGTTTTCCCAGGATCCTGAGTTGGCTTGTGTGCGGCGCCGCTTGTCGCTTTTGGCCTGTCATCTGGCCGTCTATCCGGCCAGGCGGCTTCTTTAATTTTTGACTGTGGTGGCTCTATGGCATCCTCGTCAAATTCTGGCAGCAGCTTGCACTTCGGGTAGCTCTTTAATTGATGGCCATTGTCGTATTTGTCTGCGGTTTTGAGCACTTTGCTCCACCTCATTCTGAGTATGTCTTCCGCTGTTTTGAGCTTCCGTTTTTTCCTTCTTCAGACTTCTTGCAGTGGCGACGAGTCTTTTGTGAAGGTTCTTATGCTCCGGTGGTGTGTCCGGCGTGAGGTCGTCTGGACTGTTTGTTTCGCCGGGCATGGATTGATTATCCGATTCGTCCTGTTCGGACGGTTGTTTGGTTGCATGTTCGTCGTCCACTGGTTTTCCCTGCTCTATTGCTGGGTCATTAGGAGCGTTGTTTTTGTCGGAGCGGGACTTAGTGTGGCGTCTGCGTCGCCGTTTTGGTTGTTTGTCGGCGGGATTATCCTTTGCCGCGCCCCGTTGGTCCTCGTTATCACTTCCTTTTGGGGTGTCCACCATATATACATCATGGGTTGGGGTGGCCTTCTAGTGCTCAGTGAGCGCTAGTTCTTGATCGTCTCCGGCATCGTCGCCCATACCGTCGATGTCTTCGGAGTCGTAATCTAGCATGTCTGTTAGATCAACGACAGTTGCTACAAAGTGGGTGGTGGGCGGGCTTTGAATTTCTTCGTCGTCCGCATCCCAACCCTCCTGGCCATAGTCCGGCCAGGGCTCTCCGGATAGCGAGAGATGCTTTAGCGAATTTAGGATGTCGCCAAAGGGTGAGTGCTGAAAGATGTCCGCCGCGGTGAACTTCATGATCGGCGCCCAATCGGATTCGATTGGCAGGGGCGTAGGAGGTTCGGAGTCCGGCAAGGAGTCCTGCACCTCGGAGTCACGAGCTTTATAATGGACGAGGTCAGTGTTCGGCTCCATCGCCGTGACAGTTGCAGCTACCGAGGCGGTGTCCAGCCACCCATCCTCGATCTGCGCGCCCAGCTCCAAACTATGGGTCGGAGCGGATTCACGTGCGGCCTCCAAGGCATTGTCCGGCGGCAGAGTTAGATCATGCCCATCATGACAGTGCGGCACGCTTGTTTGCGGCTTGGATCCATCGAAGATCAAGTCCCTGCGGATATCCACCGTGAAGTTTAGGCTTCCAAATCTGACCTGACGGCCAGGGGCGTAGCTTTCGATCTGCTCCAGATGGCCAAGTGAATTGGCCCGCAGTGCGAAGCCGCCGAATACGAAGATCTGTCCGGGGAGAAAAGTCTCACCCTGGACGGCATTATTGATTGAAGGAGCCATCAAGCCTATCGGTGACGACACAGAGGAACTCTCAATGAAAGCACCAATGTCGGTGTCAAAACCGGCGGATCTCGGGTAGGGGGTCCCGAACAGTGCGTCTAGGCGGATGGTAACAGGAGACAAGGGACACGATGTTTTTACCCAGGTTCGGGCCCTCTCGATGGACGTAAAACCCCAATCCTGCTAGATTGATATTGATGATATGGGTAGTACAAGAGTGGATCTACCACGAGATCAAGGAGGCTAAACCCTAGAAGCTAGCCTATGGTATGATTGTTGTAATGGTTGTTAGTCCTACGGACTAAAACCCTCCGGTTTATATAGACACCGGAGAGGGCTAGGGTTACACAGAGTCAGTTACAATGGTAGGAGATCTACATATCCGTATCGCCAAGCTTGCCTTCCACGCCAAGGAAAGTCCCATCCGGACACGGGACGAAGTCTTCAATCTTGTATCTTCATAGTCTTGGAGTCCGGCGGACGATGATAGTCCGGCTGTCCGGACACCCCCTAGTCCAGGACTCCCTCAGTAGCCCCTGAACCTGGCTTCAATGACGATGAGTCCGGCGCGCATAATGTTCGGCATTGCAAGGCGGGTTCCTCCTCCGAATAATCCCTAGAAGATTGTGAACACCAGGATAGTGTCCGGCTCTGCAAAATAAATTCCACATTCCACCGTAGAGAGAATAATATGTACACAAGTTCAATCTGCTGACGTATTTCGTGGCATGACGTCACGCCACTACCAAGCCTTTACTTGAATCGTTTTTTTATTATACCACCTCAGCGCGTTTAGCGAAGCGGTTTCCTTGGCACGTCTTGTCGACAGAGATCGTGTTCCCCTTATTCCGGGATTCTCATCAATACGGACGTGGGTAACCCAACCGCGCCATTGATGGTGGTGCTTGGGAGATAAGCGAGTTTTACTAGGCTGGTGGGGACGCATAGTCTTCGTCCGCCTATATATAAGGGGATAAGGATCCACCTTTTCACCTACGCCTTCTTCCGCCTTTGCTTATCCATCTCCGCGCACTCGAGCTCCGGCGCCCAAGTTCGCGCATCTCGTCTCGACCTTCTCCGACCATGTCTGGAGCGGGAGGCAAATGGTTGGCCTCCTCTGTCACGGAGGAGCACATCGCAAAGCTGCACAGCGCCGGATACCTTTCCGGCGACATCGCGCACCGGCTGCCCGAAAAGGGGCAGCTCATCCCCACCCCGAGGCCCCATGAGAGGGTCGTTTTCCTTCCCCACTTCCTCCGCGGATTGGGCTCTCCACTTCACCCCTTTGTCCGGGGGCTCATGTTCTACTACGGCCTGGATTTCCACGATCTGGCGCCGAACTTCATCCTCAACATCTCGGCGTTTATCGTCGTGTGCGAGGCCTTCCTTTGCATCCAGCCCCACTTCGGCTTGTGGCTCAAGACCTTCAATGTCAAGCCGAAGGTAGTGAAGGGCACTCAAGCGGAGTGCGGAGGCGCCATGTTGGGCAAGATTCCCAACGTCCTCTTGTTCGAAGGGGCCTTTGTGGAGTCCGTCAAGGGGTGGCAATCGGGGTGGTTCCACATCACCGAGCCGCGCGACCCTAAGTGGGCGGCGGCCCCCGAGTTCAGATCTGGTATCCCTATGCAGCTCACCTCCTGGAAAGAGAAGGGCTTGCTATGGGGTAGTTAGGAGGAGCTGACAGGACTCCAAGCCTGTATCCAGAAGCTGGTGAACAAGAAGCTCAGGCTTGTCAATGTGGTCCAAGTCATGCTCATCCGCCGGATTCTCCCCTGCCAACAACGGGCATTTAAATTGTGGGAGTTCAATCCGGCACAGCACCAGGCATTGAGCGGGCTCTTCGACACGACGTACGAAGGCGCCTGGAGGGTGCTGTTCAAGGGCGCCGAAGCTCCCGCATCCGCTACTGAAGATCGCGGATTTCGCTCGCAGCGACCAGCTGACGAGGTAAGTGATTCTACCCCTTTACCGGACACTTGTTTTTAATAGTTTGACCCTATGCGGGTTTCAATCTTCCTTTTCCTTTGATAGGACTGGATGAAGAAGGCCGAGCAGATCATCTGCCCAACTCCCATGCCAGAAAACCCAGTAGACGCCCGTCTAGCGGGGCTGCTGGTTCCGGCACCGCATGTGGTGCCGGAGAAGAAGGCCAAGAAGGAGGCCACGGGTACTCGAAAGAGTTCCCATTTTCAGGTGTCCGACGATTCCGGGGCGGACTCCTCCCCCGAAGGCGAGGAGGAGGAAGAGGACTCTCTCCCAGAGGAGGGAGAGAGGAAGAAGAAGGCCTCCCCAACAGGACAGCTCCGCCAACGCCAACATTGGCGATGAAGAGTGGCCCTCAAGGGCCAGGCCTCCGGCAAGATCGTAAGCATCCGGATTCCTGAATGATTTATAATTTCTATTTTGTGTCACATAGTGTCCTTCTAATGCCGCACTCTGCCTGCAGTCCGGCCGATGATGATCTTCCCACTTCGTCGAGCGGGTCGTTGGCTCCGTCGGATGTAGATTCCATCTCGACTGCCTCCACCCCTCGCGCCGCTGAGGACGCCGAGGTGGGATCCCAGGAAGGGACCCATCAGCAGGAGGCTCCAGAGGCGCCGCAAGGCAGCCTCTCGGACTTTGCGCCGGACTCCACGTCGGAACCCGTAGTGGTTCCGGAGTCCGGCAGGCGGCCCCTTCGCAAGAAGGGAAAGACCGTGACGGCGGCGGCCCCCGTCCAACCGGAGGCGCCGGATAACTTTTTGGAGGCGCTCAAAGGCGCTTCCATCGAGGAAGAACACCGTACTATCATGAGTGCGGTGATTCAGAAGGTTCAGCTCACCAAGAGCGGGCTGACCGAAGCCTGCAGTAGCCTTCTAATAGGCTTTGAGGTAAGAAGTTAAAAATATGCAATGTAATACCGCATAGACAGTAGCCCCTGATGCTCGGTTCGGTGTTCGGAAAGAAAAGCTAGACTGAGGATCTAAAAAGATATACGCAGGGTTGCTAAAAATTATGTCAATATGGGTGTGCAGGCTGCGCTGCTGACCTCTGCCGCACTGACTGCGGAGGTCGGTGCTTTGAAGCAGGACCTCGAGCGGTCCGAGCAAGAGCTCGGCTGTGCCAAGAAGCAGCTCGAGGACAAAGAAGGTGAGTAACACCACTTTGAATAGTTACCTTACAGAAAAGGATTTAGGTTGCGATAAAAATAACAAGGATAACGTGGGTACTGCAGGGACCACGAACGAGGTGGCAACCCTGAAGGAGGCTGTGTCTGCGGCCGAACGCAATGCGGCCGCGGAACGGGCAGAGCGAGAGAAGCAGGAGGCGCAGGTGGCGGAGGTGCGGCAAGAGCTCCAAGCTCTCATGGAAAAACATGAGAGTTTGGAGCATGAATCAAGGACTCGAGAGTCCGAGCTTGCCTCGGCTCTCAAAAGTGCCAAAGCCGCCAAGGACGAGGCCCATAAGGCCCTTCAGGAGGTTGAGGATGTGAAGAAAATAGCGGCGGGTAAGGCATTTTTCATGCAAAGCAAGCATGTTAATGTAAACTTCCTGATACTTACCCGAATTCGGAGCTCTCCAGGGGCGTTTGCACATCTGCCTTGCAGCGTGTCCGATGCCGCCGCATTCTACCGAGCCGAGGAGGGGAGCTCAACGGAGAAGGTCTTCTGGTCTCAGTACACTGAGGCCGGCCATCCGGTGCCCCCTAGCGACCAGCTGAAGCAGCTGGTCGAGCTCCACAAGGTAGCCGAGCAGGCCATGAAGGGCCTCATAGTCCGGCTGTGGCCTGGAGAGGCCATGCCCGGGAGCTACTTCGGCCTCGTGCGGCGGCTGGTGGATGCGTGCCCCTGGGTGGAGGTCATCAAGCGCTCCGCCTGTATTGAAGGTGCTCATCGGGCCCTTGCCCGCGCAAAGGTGCACTGGGGCAGGCTGGATGTGGAGAGGCTTATCACTGATGCGCCGCCAGCGGGCAAGGAGTACTGTACGCCCGAGATGTACTATAAGACTGTCCTGAAGGGTGCCCGCAAGATTGCGGATGAGTGCCCCAGAGATGTAATTATTAAGTAAACTCGCAATGAGTTATCCTGTGCGCTGAAAACTTTGTTCATATGCGCTAAGCAACGCTTATTGATTTAAGATATTACCTTCTGTGCGGCCGTTTATAAAATCTGAGAGATGGCAAGTCGTCGGCTTCAGCCCCCATGCCACGAGTGCTGGGGTGTTCGGGATAAATTTGAGCACTCTTGTTCCCATTTTTGGGTCCATCTAGGGAGGCGCTCAACACAATGAACAAGGCAACCGAACTTATAATGCTTGAACACTCTCACTTAGCCATAGAATTCTATAATTTTAAATTTCGGCGAAGCCCCTAGTATTCGGAAGACCGAGTTCGGGGCACTATCCATGCCCTGGCCGGACATTATCCGGTTCTTCGCTTGAAGCGGCGTAAGTCTTTAGGGACTCGAAAAGACCTCTCGAACAGCGACCAGTCTCTCGCCTTATCATGCCAGTCAGTTTTAGCTTTCTCCACTGAGGCGCTCGCCCAGCTCAATCGGGGTGCAATCGCAGTGGTTCTCCCAGTGCTACCTTAGCCGACAGAACGGAACGTAAGGTACCAAAACATGGGACCCGGGCAAACCCAACTATTGACCCAAGACATGATTCGGAGCCGATTCATTAAATGCTATAAGTTTGGGGTGCCGCACTTGTGAAAGTGTTCGGACTTATCACACCATAATGCGGGGAACATAAGCCCCTGGTGTATTCGGCCGTACCAAAATATACGGGTGCAAGATGTCATTAATGAACATATATGTAAAGTAATGCAATTATAAGCAAAAAGTGCTGCATTATTTATTCAAGGAATTCTGCTATGAGTGCGGAATGATACAAATAGTGCCGTAAGAAAGGAATTGGACTAATTAAACATGTCCCCCTCCAGGGGTGAGCTGCGGACTGGTGTATATAATCAAATTTAATGCTCGTAATGGAGACCACCTGAGTGTTCGTTGCAGCCTTTTTCCCTCCCTGGCTGTTGCATCGTGAGTTCGGCGAGTTTGCCGCCGAACAGGGCCTCTGGTGAACGGAGTCCTGTGTATAAAAATAAGAGAAATAAAAATAAAAAGAGCGACACACTTGGGAGCCCCTGGTGTGGTCGAGCCGCACTCTGGGTCTGTTGTGGTCGTGCCCCTCCCCCTATGCCCATGGTATCTCCAGAGCGTAATGATGTACGCGGAGGGCTAGTCCTGCAATCATGCGAGGGCTGGGGTTGGGGCCGCATTGCTACGCATGCTCGGAACGTGCCAGGTGGTCTTGATTGATGTTGCTCCGGGCGCGTTTGGCCGTGTCCGGTCGTTTAACGGCCGGACTCGAAAATTGCCTTAGAAGGCTGCTCTGTACTTCTGCCGTGAGAGCCGCTGTATGTTCCTCCCTTCGGAGGGAGCTTTCCGTATTTCCGTTGACCGTGATGATCCCACGAGGGCCTGGCATCTTGAGCTTGAGGCATGCGTAATGCGGCACCGCGTTGAATTTTGCGAACGCGGTTCGTCTGAGCAGAGCGTGATAGCCGCTGCGGAACGGGACTATGTCGAAGATTAACTCCTCGCTCCGGAAATTATCCGGGGATCTGAAGACCACTTCCAGTGTGACTGAGCCTGTACAATTGGCCTCAACACCTGGTATGACGCCTTTGAAGGTCGTCTTTGTAGGTTTAATCCTTGAGGGGTCTATGCCCATCTTGCGCACTGTATCCTGATAAAGCAGGTTCAGGCTACTGCCGCCGTCCATCAGGACTCTCGTGAGGTGAAATCCATCGACGATTGGGTCTAAAACCAATGCGGCGAATCCGCCATGGCGGATACTGGTCGGATGGTCTCTTCGATCGAAAGTGATCGGGCAAGAGGACCATGGATTGAACTTCGGGGCGACTGGCTCCATCGCATATACGTCCCTTAGTGCACACTTCCGCTCCCTCTTGGGTATATGGGTTGCGTATATCATGTTTACCGTCCGCACTTGTGGGGGGAAACCCTTCTTTCCTCTACTGTTCGGTGGCCGGGTCTCGTCCTCGTCGTCGCTGTGCAGCCCTTGTCGTTGTTTTCGGCAATTAACTTGCCTGCCTGCTTAAATACCCAACAATCTCTGTTGGTGTGGTTAGCTGGTTTTTCGGGGGTGCCATGTATCTGGCAAGAGCGGTTGAGTATTCGGTCCAAATTGGACGGACCCGGGGTGGTTCTTTTGAATGGCTTCTTCCGCTGACCGGGTTTAGAGCCACGGAATCCGACGTTGACTGCCGTATCCTCATTATTATCGCCGTTAACGCGGCATTTGTTTTTGCTTCGACGCGACCTGCCTTTATGGTCCTTAGTATCCGGACTGCCAGCATTTTTACTGAGGTTGTTGCTGCGAGCTAGCCAGCTATCCTCTCCCGCACAGAAGCGGGTCATTAATGATGTGAGGGATGCCATGGATTTCGGCTTTTCGTGTCCTAGGTGCCGGGCTAGCCACTCGTCGCGGATGTTATGTTTGAAGGCTGCGAGGGCCTCAGCATCCGGACAGTCGACGATTTGATTTTTCTTTGTTAAGAACTGTGTCCAGAATTGCCTGGCCGATTCATCTGGCTGCTGAATTATGTGGCTTAGGTCATTGGCGTCTGGTGGTCGCACATATGTGCCCTGGAAGTTGTCGAGGAATGCGGCTTCCAGGTCCTCCCAACACCCAATTGACTCTGCAGGCAGGCTGTTAAGCCAATGCCGAGCTGGTCCTTTAAGCTTGAGTGGGAGATATTTGATAGCATGGAGATCGTCGCCGCGGGCCATATGGATATGAAGGAGATAATCCTCGATCCAAACCGCGGGGTCTGTTGTGCCATCGTAGGATTCGATGTTGACGGGTTTAAACCCTTCAGGGATTTGATGATCCATTACTTCGTCTGTGAAGCATAGTGGGTGTGCGGCGCCTCTGTATTGAGCAATATCATGACGTAGCTCAAGGGAGCGTTGTCTGCTGTGTTCGGCCCGGCCGAAGTTGTTGTATCCGGCGCGACGATATTCGTCGTGGGTCGTGGGGCACCCACGTGATCCATAGATAGATTTGGATTGTCTTGCCTTGTCCTCCAATATATCCCACAAGTCTGGCGCATTCCCCCGTGGTTTCGTACTTTTTGAGCGATGCCGGGGTACGGTCTTGGTGGAGGCCCTGGTGCCTCTTTGTCCCGACCACGGGGTGGTCGGTCTACCGTATTGTGTGCTGGCGATGAAGGTATATATGCTTCCTCCTCTAGTCGGGGGAGCAACTTGCGTTTTGGGTAGCTCTTGGAGGGGCGTTCGAGTTCATACTCTTCGGCCGCGAGGACCTCGGTCCATCTGTCGGCCAGCAGGTCTTGATCAGCTTGAAGCTGCTGCTGCTTTTTCTTTAGGCTATTTGCTGTGGCCATTAGCCTGCGTTTGAAATGCTCTTGTTCAACGGGATCCTCCGGCACGACGAATTCGTCGTCGTCGAGGCTTGCCTCGTCTCCGGAGGGAGGTATGTAATTATCATCCTCAACCTCTTCGTCTGCCGCTCTCTCGTGAGGGCTTGCGTCCTCCTGCGCTGAATCTTGCAGGAGGGGATTGTCTTCGGCAGTTTCTCGGGTGTTATTATCTCCTGTGTCGGAGTCTCCATTCTTGCTTTGGCGGGATTTAGAGCGGCGCCGCTGACGTCGGCGCTTGGGCTGTTTCTTTAAGGAATCTGCCTCCGCTGCTTCTTCGCCGTCCCCATCCTTTGGGGTGTCCACCATGTATATGTCATATGACGAGGTGGTCTTCCAATGCCCTGTAGGCGCTGGTTCTTGATCGTCTCCGGCATCGTCGTCCATACCGTCGATGTCTTCGGAGTCGAAGTCTAGCATATCGGTTAGATCGTCGACAGTGGCTACAAAGTGGGTGGTGGGTGGGCTTTGAAATTCTTCGTCGTCCGCATCCCAACCATCCTGGCCATAGTCGGGCCAGGGCTCTCCGGATAGCGAGAGATGCTTTAGCGAATTTAGGATGTCGCCAAAGGGTGAGTGCTGAAAGATGTCCACAGCGGTGAACTCCATGATCGGCGCCCAATCAGATTCGATTGGCAGGGGCGCAAGAGGTTCGGAGTCCGGCAGGGAGTCCGGTACCTCGGAGTCATGAGCTTTATAAGGGACAAGGCCAGTGTTCGGCTCCATCGCCGTGGAAGTCGCAGCTCCCGAGGTGGTGTCCAACCACCCGTCCTCGATCTGCGCAATCGGCTCCGGACTATGGGTCGGAGCGGATTCGTGTGCGGCCTCCAAGGTACTGTCTGGCGGCAGAGTTTAATCATGCCCATCGTGACAGTGCGGCACGCTCGGCTGCGGCTCGGATCCATCGAAGATCAAGTCTCCGCGGATATCCGTCGTGAAGTTTAGGCTTCCAAATCTGACCTGATGGCCAGGGGCGTAGCTTTCGATCTGCTCCAGATGGCCAAGTGAATTGGCCCGCGGTGCGAAGCCGCCGAATACGAAGATCTGTCCGGGGAGAAAAGTCTCACCCTGGACGGCGTTGTTGTTGATTGAAGAAGCCATCAAGCCTATCGGTGACGGCACAGAGGAACTCTCAATGAAAGCACCAATGTCGGTGTCAAAACCGGCGGATCTCGGGTAGGGGGTCCTGAACTGTCCGTCTAGGTGGATGGTAACAGGAGACAAGGGACACGATGTTTTTACCCAGGTTCGGGCCCTCTCGATGGAGGTCAAACCCTACTCCTGCTTGATTGATATTGATGATATGGGTAGTACAAGAGTGGATCTACCACGAGATCAAGGAGGCTAAACCCTAGAAGCTAGCCTATGGTATGATTGTTGTAATGGTTGTTCGTCCTACGGACTAAAACCCTCCGATTTATATAGACACCGGAGAGGGCTAGGGTTACACAGAGTCGGTTACAATGGTAGGAGATCTACATATCCGTATCACCAAGCTTGCCTTCCATGCCAAGGAAAGTCCCATCCGGACACGGGACGAAGTCTTGAATCTTGTATCTTCATAGTCTTGGAGTCCGGCTGACGATGATAGTCCGGCTGTCCAGACACCCCCTAGTCCAGGACTCCCTCAGTAGCCCCCGAACCAGGCTTCAATGACGATAAGTCCAGCATGTATGTAGTCTTCGGCGTTGCAAGGCGGGTTCTCCCTTAAGTTCCATGTACCTGCCGAACAGTGTCCGACCTCCTTATCAATGTCGCGCTTCTTGGCTTCCACGCCCAATAATGGCCTTCTTCCACGCGTCGCACGAATGCGAAAAGCCAGGGTATCTTTTATGTTTTACCCCCTAGCTGCGCAAATAATCTGCCTATAAGAGAGGCAAGAATCCAGATCCAAATCACACCATCTTCCTTCCGCGAGTACTCATCGGAGCGCTTCCGACCAAAAATCCATTCCATCATGGACCATCGACGCGGCTCCTCCTCTCGCGCTCCCAGCCCTCTGCCAGGAGACTAGCGGAGATGTTCTGTCCCGCACAGCGAGCTAGTGACGCTCCAAGCGGAGGGATATCTCCCTCCGGCCTTCATGGTCCCGGTTCGAGCCGGGCTGGCCACCTACCAAGGTGGGAAGCAAGCGGAGGCTACCCCAAATCCCAACAAAGGGGAGCGGGTATGCTTCGTCCCCTATCTGATAAGGGGGCTCAGATTTCCTATACATCCGTTCCTCCGCGGGCTCCTGGAGTTCTATGGACTCCAGCTCCATCACCTTACGGCCGCCTCTATCCTGCATATCACGGGTTACGTAGCTCTTTGCGAGCTATTCCTGGGCATTGAGCCCCATTTTGCGCTGTGGAAGAGGTTGTTCTGCCTTGTGCCCCGTTCTTACGAGGGGTCCATATATCAAGTGGGCGGTGCCGAAATATGGCGCATCGCCGGGACCGGATATCCATCCGGAACCCCTAAGAAGGCGTCCGAAGACTGGCCTTCGGAATGGTTTTACATAGAAGACGCTCCGCTGCCGGACCCTGTTCGGATCGGCCTCCCGGAGTTCAGTAATGCTCCTCTGAAGAAATGCCTTAGTTGGCGCCCACGGAGCCCCCAACTGGAGGAAGACAAGAGCGTCCATTATTTGATGGGCCGGATAAGGTTACTGGCCCATTCCGGGTTGACCATGATTGGAGTCATGGCAACATGCATTATGCGGGGGGTGCAGCCACTGCAATATAGGGGCCACCCTATGTGGGATTTTAACAGGGAGGACGATGCCACCCGTCATGGCTGCAAAGGGCCGGGTTCGGCCGAGGACCTGGCGAAGATCCTGTCCGGCCTGTACAAGGGGGAGAAGGAGGACTTCCTCCAGACGAACCCGTTGAATGGGTTCTCCATGAGTAATCCCCGGTGTTGGGTAAGCGAACACTCTGTGTGCCCGACCTATGCTTTCGAAGTTTAAGTTTCTTATATTATGTTTTCAACGCAGGAGCTGCGTCGGGTCGAGGGCATGCTTAGTCCAGCTCCGCAACCCGAGGATCCAGAGAGATCCCAGGATCCAGCCTCCGAAGAGGATCTAGACATAAAGGTGGAGCTAATCGACGGGGTGTTCCACCAGCTCAGCATGGATAATGCTTTAGTCGCCATTACGGCTGACTACCCCGGACTATATCCGGCTTCCCAGGTGATTGTGACTGAAGTCCTAACACCATTATTCCTTCCTTGCTCATTTCTGACCACCGTATACGATGGCACTTTGCAGGAGGCGCCTCCAAGGCGGGAAGGTGAGCCCGCGGCGGCTAACCAACAGGGGTCAGCCCGGCCAAGTAGGCGGAAGAGGAGTGCGGCGCGGATTGAAACGTCGCCGCAAAGGTATAGCTCACAGTTCGTTATCTAGAGCAACGTTCCTAGGAAACGTTTGAATGCTCATGACTTTTGTAGGAGAAAAAGCGCCCGTCGGACTACGGGCGTAGAGGTTGCCAATCCAACCTCTACCAGCCAGGCTCCAGCACCTGGTCTGGAGGGGGAGGCGAGCGCAAGGCGCGAGCCGGATACTCCTCCAATGGAGGATGCTGACAGACTGTCCACCACCAAGTCTGAGGTGGAGAGCGCCATGAACCACAGGCGCCGCCGGACAGTTTTTTGTGACGCGTGCTTCTCCCCTGAGGCGTTGAATGCCTTTAACGCGGGGGACGCGCACCTCCGTGCTGCTCAAGATGGTTTGACCAGAGCCACGGAGCAGTATGTAAAAGACATGCGGGTAAAAGAATTTAATAGTTGTATATGCCAGTAGCCCCCGAGACTTAAAGTAGTTATATTAACTGATTTAAGGATCATTTGAAACGCAGGATATTATGGAGAAGAATACCCAACTGTCTCAGGAGCTGCAAGAGTGCAAGGCCCAACTCGAGGCCGCACTTGCTGCCGCAGGAGGAAACATAGAGACCCCTCCTAGTAACACATTATTTTAAAAAGATAAGTGGTGTGCGGCGTGCGCGCAAGTCTAATAATGACTTTGCAGGTGCTGCCGGACAAGATCCGGATAGGCAAGAACTACTGCGCCAGCTGAAGGCCGGCGAGAGGGTGCTGAATAAGGTGCAGCAGGAAAGGAACAAGCTCCAGGATGCCCACGCCCAGCTCAGAGAAGAGCTGAAAGGTGTTCGGGCCGAGCTGTCTGGCTCCGTTAAGGAGAATGAGCGGCTTCGTCGCGGCATCTATAGTAAGTGCTTGAGCGAACTCCTTTGAAAAGAAGAGTTCGGCGAGGAAGTCAATTGACAAAATATGTCTGTAGGTATACTCACAGGTCGCCCTGCGGAGGAGATGCCCGTATCAACGGGTGATCAACTTCCCGAGCTGTTGCAGCTGCTCGAACGAGTTCGGCAGGCAATGATTGGCGTCGTCCAGGCTTTATGGCCAGCCCTCTCCCTACCCGAGGGCCTTGGGGAGCTTGCGGAGAAGCTTCAGGGAGTGCGGCAGCGCTTCCGTTTATGGAAGATTTCGGCCTGCCGCCAAGGTGCCAGGAAGGCCTGGGCCATGGTGAAGACGCGGTACAAGAAGGCGGATCCCAACCACATGGCCCAGGTCAGACCTGTGGGGCCTGATGGGAAGGAGATCCCTGTGAGTTTAGTATACGGCCAAGTAGAGTTGGCTGCTAAATTTTCCCAACGGGACTGTAAATTAGACAGCCTGTTAGACGGGATTGAGGAGGAATACAGTCAGTAAATTTGACAATGTATTTTAAAATGACATGTGAAATGCCTTCTAGCCGGATTGTAGATCGTTTGTCTTTGCCGACCTTTTCGCTTCAACCTCGGGACCCTAGAGTCCGGAGTGTGTCCGAATACCTTCTCGGTTAAGAAACAACTGGGGCATGCATGGAGACCAGGCGTAGGGGTCATTAGTTCTTTATCAGACAAGTGCCCAACTAGTTATGTTATATTACATGGTTAGTAAGAAACATCTTCCAGGGAGAATAGTTCCGTTAAGGGTTCCTTTCCCTGGGAGGCATGCCCTAAAGTGCATGTCCGGACTGCGAAAAGAGCAGAAAAACATCTGGGGGCAGATAAATAAGTAGGTAAAAATCATCTTTCAAGTCACCGACCGAATATTCCCTTAAGAACGCTAGCTTTCGGCTTCACCCAGTCTGAGGTACACATCCGGCTGACCCGGCAGTAACGATCGCAGAGGTGCTCCCTTTACCTCCTAGCCGAACAATCGGGAACGTAGGGGTAAGCACAGGAGCCAGGCAACCCAGCTTGGCCAAAACTTAAGTCATATCGATGCATATAATGGTGAATAAAAGGTACATGTGGAAGTTTGACACATGTGTTGGGCATGAAGCCCTTATAATTAAGCTTCTGGTAAAGAAGCCCCAGGTATAATGAGTGCGGATGGCACGTCAAGTGTGTGCAAACAATGCGCAAGTAGGCCTTCAAGGGCTTTTTAGGAAAAGGGGTGAGAGAAGAAGGAGAAACAAAAGACAGCTGAAGTGTAAAAATTTGGACGGGGGAAGGGGACGAACTCTTAGTCCGGCGCTAGGCATAGAATCTTCGGAGGCGGGCTGCGTTCCATGGGTTCGGCTCGAGTCGGTTGTCCGACGCATTTCGTAGATGGTACACTCCGCCGGTCAAGACTTGATCGATAACGAAGGGGCCTTCCCATTTGGGCTTGAGCTTGTCCTTTTTCTTGTCCGGCAGGCATAGAACTAGTTCGCCAACGTTGTAAGTCTTGGCCCGTACTTCTCTGCTTTGATATCTTCGAGCCTGCTGCTGATAGAATGCGGAACGAGCCTTGGCGATGTCGTGTTCTTCCTCCAGTGCGTCCAAGTTGTCCTGCCGATCCAGCTCGGCTTCTCTTTCTTCGTACATGCGCACTCGAGGTGAGTCATGAATGATGCCGCAGGGCAAAACTGCCTCTGCGCCGTATACCATAAAAAATGGTGTGAATCCGGTAGTACGGTTGGGTGTTGTCCGCAGCCCCCAGAGTACGGAGTCGAGCTCCTCTACCCAGTGCGTGTCAGATTTCGTAAGGGACCGCACTAGTTTGGGTTTGATGCCGCTCATTATTAGACCATTTGCCGTTCCACTTGACCGTTGGTTTGAGGATGATAGACTGAAGCGTAATCGAGCTTAATGCCCATATTTTTGCACCATGATTTAACCTCGTCGGCCGTGAAGTTCGTGCCGTTATCGGTGATGATGCTATGGGGGACACCATAACGGTGTACTACCCCAGATACGAAGTCTATCACTGGTCCGGACTCTGCCGTTTTAACTGGCTTGGCCTCTATCCATTTGGTGAATTTATCCACCATGACCAATAGGTACCTTTGCTTGTGGGTTCCTCCTTTAAGGGGTCCAACCATGTCAAGCCCCCAGACCGCGAACGGCCAGGTAATGGGTATAGTTTTGAGGGCGGTGGGTGGCATATGGCTCTGATTAGCAAAGAGCTGACAACCAACGCATCTTTGGACTAAGTCCTGAGCATCTGCCCGGGCCGTCGGCCAATAAAATCCTGTACGGAATGCCTTTCCTACAAGGGCCCGAGCTGCAGCGTGGTGTCCGCCTAGTCCGGCATGAATTTCATCCAGAAGGTTTCGCCCTTCCTCTTCAGAGATACACCTTTGAAGGACTCCGGTTGTGCTTTTCTTATAGAGTTCTCCCTCATGGACCTTGTAGGCTTTAGATCGCCGGACTATGCAGCGGGCCTCATTTTGGTCTTCGGGAAGTTCCTGCCTAAGCAAGTAGGCTAGGAATGGCTCTGTCCACGGGGCGATTACTGCCATTATATCGTGGGCTGAAGGTGTTATTTCATCGGCTGAATCACCGGTTATGTCAGATTGCTCTGTGTCAGTTGGTGCGGCTGCTTCCGGTTTGTTATTTCCGGACTCCTCTTCCCATAGTACGGATGGCTTAAAGAGCCGTTCCAGGAAGATGTTTGGAGGGACAGCATCACGTTTTGCGCCGATGCATGCCAGTACGTCGGCTGCTTGGTTATTATCCCGGGCTACATGGTGGAATTCGAGTCCGTCGACTCGAGCTAACAGTTTGAGGACAGCGTTACGATAGGCTGCCATTTTCGGATCCTTGGCATCAAAGTCTCCATTTACTTGGGATATTGCAATGTTTGAATCCCCGCGCACCTCTAGGCGTGGAATGCCCATGGAGATTGCCATTCGGAGGCCGTGTAAAAGGGCCTCGTATTCGGCTGCGTTGTTGGAGTCCGTGTACATTATCTGAAGTACGTATTGGACTGTGTCCCCGGTTGGGGACGTCAATACGACGCCAGCCCCCAATCCGGCCAACATTTTAGAGCCGTCGAAGTGCATAGTCCGATTGGAGTATGCGCCATACTCTTTAGGGAGTTCGGCTTCGGTCCATTCAGCGACAAAGTCAGCCAAAACTTGTGACTTTATAGCTCGCCGAGGTTTGTAAGTTATATCTAATGGTAAGAGCTCAATGGCCCATTTTGCAATCCTGCCCGTCGCGTTGCGGTTGTTTATAATGTCGTTGAGGGGTACTTCGGAGGCCACTATTATCGAACACTCTTGAAAGTAGTGTCGGAGCTTCCAGGATGCCATGAACACCGCATACGCTATCTTTTGATAGTGCGGGTAACGGGACTTGCAGGGGGTTAACACAGTGGATACGTAGTACACTGGTTTTTGAAGACCGAATTTATGCCCTTCTGTCTCTCGTTCGACGACGAGTACCGCGCTTACAACTTGATGTGTTGCCGTGATGTATAACAACATTGGTTCGCCCAGGTTGGGCGCAGCCAGGACCGGATTTGTTGCCAATATGGCTTTTATTTCTTCGAGTCCGGCAGTGGCAGCATCCGTCCACTCGAAGTGTTCGGTGCGCCTAAGGAGGCGATAGAGGGGCAATGCCTTTTCTCCTAGGCGGGAGATAAAGCGGCTTAGAGCCGCCACGCATCCAGTCAATTTTTGTATTTGTTTGAGGTCCTTTGGGATATCCAGCTGTGACAGAGCTCGAATCTTGGCTGGGTTCGCTTCGATTCCTCTGCCGGATACAATGAAGCCCAGGAGCTTTCCGGCTGGTATGCCGAAAGCGCATTTTTCCGGATTCAGCTTGATGTCATATGCTCTGAGGTTGTCGAATGTGAGCCTCAAGTCGTCTACTAGAGTTTCGACGTGTTTGGTTTTGACGACTACGTCGTCTACGTATGCCTCTATTGTTTTGCCGATCTGGGTGGCCAGACATGTTTGAATCATGCGCTGATATGTTGCGCCGGCGTTTTTAAGTCCGAAGGGCATCGTGTTGAAGCAGAATGGTCTGTATGGAGTGATGAATGCCGTTGCGGCTTGGTCCGCTTCTGCCATCTTGATTTGATGGTAGCCGGAGTACGCGTCAAGGAAGCACAATGAATCGTGTCCTGCGGTAGCATCGATTATCTGGTTGATGCGGGGGAGGGGGGAGGGATCCTTTGGGCAAGCCTTGTTGAGGTCTTTAAAATCGACACATAGGCGCCAGGATTTGTCCTTCTTTGGTACCATTACCAGGTTTGCTAGCCAATCTGGATGTTTGATGTCTCTGATGAATCCGGCTTCCAATAGTTTGGCTAGCTCTTCTCCCATTGCCTGTCTTTTGGGTTCGAAAAATCGTTGAAGAGCCTGTTTGACTGGCTTGAATCCTTTTAGGATGTTTAGGATGTGCTCTGCCAATCTGCATGGGATTCCCGGCATATCTGAAGGGTGCCAGGCGAAGATGTCCCAATTTTCCCAAAGGAATTCTCGCAGTGCGGCGTCTACATCAGGGTTCAACTGTGCCCCGATGGAGGCCGTCTTTGTCGGGTCCATTGGATGGACCTGGAATTTTACTATTTTGTCCGCTGGTTTAAAGGAGGTGGACTTGGATCTCTTATCGAGTATCACATCATCCCTACTCACCGTAGAGCGTAGCGCGGTGAGTTCTTCTGCCGCTAGGGCTTCGGATAGTGCCTCCAGGGCGAATGCGGCTGTCTTGTTTTTGGCATGGAGTGCTATGTCCGGATCACTAACGAGAGTGATTATTCCGCCGGGCCCAGGCATTTTGAGCTTCATGTACCCATAGTGGGGTACGGCTTGAAAAATTGTGAATGCCTCTCGTCCTAATATAGCATGATATCTGCTGTTGAACGGGGCCACTTGGAACATGACTTCTTCGGATCTGTAATTGTCCGGCGAGCCGAACACCACATCGAGTGTGATTTTTCCGGTGCAGTGCGCTTCCCGGCTAGGGATTATTCCTCTGAAGGTTGTGCTGCTTCACTCAATGAGGCTCCAGTCTATTTCCATTTTTTGAAGAGTTTCCTCGTAGATGAGGTTTAATCCGCTGCCGCCATCCATGAGTACCTTGGTGAGTCGAAAGTCGTTCACTGTTGGACTAAGTACCAGTGCAGCTGGTGCTCGGGCTGTTCGGAATTTAGGTTTGTCGCTGGCGTTGAAGGTGATGGCTGTGTCGCTCCATGGATTTGTTGTTGCTACTTGGTAGACTTCGGCGAGGCTGCGGATTGTTCATTTCCGCATGTTATTTGATGCAAAAGTCTCGAAGACTGTTGATACTGTACCGGTATTGGTGGAGTGGTTTCCCGGGGCTAGAAGCTCCTCGCCACTTTTGGCCACCTGCCGTAATATCCAACATGCTCGAAGGCTATGTGTTTGGGTGGCGCCCTCTGTACTGTGAATTTTACAGGGTCCGCTAAGCCACCCCTCCAGTACGATTCTGTGCCCTTTATGGGGTTTTTGCTTTTTGGTTTTTGTACCTGGTGCCTGAGTGTAATGCACCCTTTTGTTGCGGACTGGGGTTGTATTCGGGGCCGGATTGTCCCAAAACTTAATTTCGGTTTTCCGAAAACTCTCCATCGCACAGTACTTTCGTACTATGGATGCCAGGTCGGCGAAGTGTGTAACTTCACGATGGCTGATGGCGTTCAAGATTCCCTCGTCCGTGCAATTATTGCAAAAGATTGAGATTGTGTTTTCCTCTCGGCAGTACTTTATCCTGTCCATAACCAGGAGGAATCTGGCCCAGTAATGATGTACTGTTTCAGCAGGCTCTTGCCGGATTAGAGATAGATCGCATATGTCTGGGCGGGTGGGTGGAATTAAGTCCAGAACCCTACCCATCTCGAGGCTCAAGGGCCGAGGAGCTTCCAAATTTGGAAGCTTGGATTGCTGGATGTTGTCCAATGAGTCCGGTCTGGTGCCTGACTTTAGGTTCAGTGCTTGATCGAAGTCCGCCCCTCCGCGGGAATCCGGCATGGAGGGTTCGGGAGTCCGGACATGACTAGTTTTCAATACAGGAGAAGAGTCGCCGCATTGTTCCTCTACCACTGTGACGTGGTGGGTGACCTGGGGAGAGTTAATCTCTCTCAGATCGGTTTTAAGCCCAATCTGATTGTAGTCTGTAGCGACTCCCAGGGCGGCGATGCGGTCCAAGAGCTTGTTTACGGACGAGAGCTCCATTGGATCCAGCCGCTCGGCGAATTCCGAGCTGACGTGAAGATTTCTTTTGACGACCTGAGAGGTCATTGTCGAAGCGGTGGCCGGACAGGCGGTCATGAGAAAGCCACCTAGCCGGATAGTTTGGCCGGCGGCCAAGGCTCCTTTGGTGAAGATACCGTCCTTGAAGACGGGAAGAGGCATCCTTCCTATCAGTGACGGCACAGACGAACTCTCAATGAAAGCACCAATGTCGGTGTCAAAACCGGCGGATCTCGGGTAGGGGGTCCCGAACTGTGCGTCTAGGCGGATGGTAACAGGAGACAAGGGACACGATGTTTTTACCTAGGGTTACACAGAGTCAGTTACAATGGTAGGAGATCTACATATCCGTATCGCCAAGCTTGCCTTCCACGCCAAGGAAAGTCCCATCCGGACACGGGACGAAGTCTTCAATCTTGTATCTTCATAGTCTTGGAGTCCGGCGGACGATGATAGTCCGGCTGTCCGGACACCACCTAGTCCAGGACTCCCTCAGTAGCCCCTGAACCTGGCTTCAATGACGATGAGTCCGGCGCGCATAATGTTTGGCATTGCAAGGCGGGTTCCTCCTCCGAATAATCCATAGAAGATTGTGAACACCAGGATAGTGTCCGGCTCTGCAAAATAAATTCCACATTCCACCGTAGAGAGAATAATATGTACACAAGTTCAATCTGCTGACGTATTTCGTGGCATGACGTCACGCCACTACCAAGCCTTTACTTGAATCGTTTTTTTATTATACCACCTCAGCGCGTTTAGCGAAGCGGTTTCCTTGGCACGTCTTGTCGACAGAGATCGTGTTCCCCTTATTCCGGGATTCTCATCAATACGAACGTGGGTAACCCAACTGCGCCATTGATGGTGGCGCTTGGGAGATAAGCGAGTTTTACTAGGCTGGTGGGGACGCATAGTCTTCGTCCGCCTATATATAAGGGGATAAGGATCCACCTTTTCACCTACGCCTTCTTCCGCCTTTGCTTATCCATCTCCGCGCACTCGAGCTCTAGCGCCCAAGTTCGCGCATCTCGTCTCGACCTTCTCCGACCATGTCTGGAGCGGGAGGCAAATGGTTGGCCTCCTCCGTCACGGAGGAGCACATCGCAAAGCTGCACAGCGCCGGATACCTTTCCGGCGACATCGCGCACCGGCTGCCCGAAAAGGGGCAGCTCATCCCCACCCCGAGGCCCCATGAGAGGGTCGTTTTCCTTCCCCACTTCCTCCGTGGATTGGGCTTTCCACTTCACCCCTTTGTCCGGGGGCTCATGTTCTACTACGGCCTGGATTTCCACGATCTGGCGCCGAACTTCATCCTCAACATCTCAGCGTTTATCGTCGTGTGCGAGGCCTTCCTCTGCATCCAGCCCCACTTCGGCTTATGGCTCAAGACCTTCAATGTCAAGCCGAAGGTAGTGAAGGGCACTCAAGCGGAGTGCGGAGGCGCCATGTTGGGCAAGATGCCCAACGTCCTCTGGTTCGAAGGGGCCTTTGTGGAGTCCGTCAAGGGGTGGCAATCAGGGTGGTTGTACATCACCGAGCCGCGCGACCCTAAGTGGGCGGTGGCCCCCGAGTTCAGATCTGGTATCCTTGTGCAGCTCACCTCCTGGAAAGAGAAGGGCTTGCTATGGGGTAGTTCGGAGGAGCTGACAGGACTCCAAGCCTGTATCCAGAAGCTGGTGAACAAGAAGCTCAGGCTTGTCAATGTGGTCCAAGTCATGCTCATCCACCGGATTCTCCCCTGCCAACAACAGGCATTTAAATTGTGGGAGTTCAATCCGGCACAGCACCAGGCATTGAGCGGGCTCTTCGACACGACGTACGAAGGCGCCTGGAGGGTGTTGTTCAAGGGCGCCGAAGCTCCCGCATCCGCTACTGAAGATCACGGATTTCGCTCGCAGTGACCAGGTGACGAGGTAAGTGATTCTACCCCTTTACGGGACACTTGTTTTTAATAGTTTGACCCTATGCTGGTTTCAATCTTCCTTTTCCTTTGACAGGACTGGATGAAGAAGGCCGAGCAGATCATCTGCCCGGCTCCCATGCCAGAAAACCCAGTAGACGCCCGTCTAGCATGGCTGCTGGTTCCGGCACCGCATGTGGTGCCAGAGAAGAAGGCCAAGAAGGAGGCCACGGGTACTTGAAAGAGTTCCCGTTTTCAGGTGTCCGACGATTCCGGGGCGGACTCCTCCCCCGAAGGCGAGGAGGAGGAAGAGGACTCTCTCCCAGAGGAGGAAGAGAGGAAGAGGAAGGCCTCCCCAACAGGGGAGGCCGAAGGGTCCAAGAGGGGAAGAACTATTACCCCAGACAGCTCCGCCAACGCCAACGTTGGCGATGAAGAGTGGCCCTCAAGGGCCAGGCCTCCGGCAAGATCGTAAGCATCCGGATTCCTGAATGATTTATAATTTCTCTTTTGTGTCACATAGTGTCCTTCTAATGCCGCACTCTGCCTGCAGTCCGGTCGATGATGATCTTCCCGCTTCGTCGAGCGGGTCGTTGGCTCCGTAGGATGTAGATTCAATCCCGACTACCTCCACCCCTCGCGCCGCTGAGGATGCCGAGGTGGGATCCCAGGAAGGGACCCATCAGGAGGAGGCTCCGAAGGCGCCGCAAGGCAGCCTCCCGGACTTTGCGCCGGACTCCACGCCGGAACCCGTAGTGGTTCCGGAGTCCGGTAGGCGGCCCCTTCGCAAGAAGGGCAAGACCGTGACGCCGGCGGCCCCCGTCCAACCGGAGGCGCCGGACAACTTGTTGGAGGCACTCAAAGGCGCTTCCATCGAGGAAGAACATCGTACTATCATGAGTGCGGTGATTCAGAAGGTTCAGCTCGCCAAGAGCGGGCTGACCGAAGCTTGCAGTAGCCTTCTAATAGGCTTTGAGGTAAGAAGTTAAAAATATGCAATGTAATACCACATAGACAGTAGCCCCTAATGCTCGGTTTGGTGTTCGGAAAGAAAAGTCGGACTGAGGATCTAAAAAGATATGCGCAGGGTTGCTAAAAATTATGTCAATATGGGTGTGCAGGCTCCGCTGCTGACCTCTGCCGCACTGACTGCGGAGGTCGGTGCTTTGAAGCAGGACCTCGAGCGGTCCGAGCAAGAGCTCGGCCGTGCCAAGAAGCAGCTCGAGGACAAAGAAGGTGAGTAACACCCCTTTGAATAGTTACCTTACAGAAAAGGATTTAGGTTGCGATAAAAATAACAAGGATAACATGGGTACTGCAGGGGCAACGAACGAGGTGGCAACCCTGAAGGAGGCTGTGTCCGCGGCCGAACGCAATGCGGCCGTGAAACGGGCAGAGCGAGAGAAGCAGGAGGCGCGGGTGGCGGAGGTGCAGCAAGAGCTCCAAGCTCTCATGGAAAAACATGAGAGTTTGGAGCGCGACTCAAGGACTCGAGAGTCCGAGCTTGCCTCGGCTCTCGAAAGTGCCAAAGCCGCCAAGGCCGAGGCCCATAAGGCCCTTCAGGAGGTTGAGGATGTGAAGAAAATAGCGGCGGGTAAGGCATTTTTCATGCAAAGCAAGCATGTTAATGTAAACTTCCTGATACTTACCCGAATTCGGAGATCTCCAGGGACGTTTGCAGATCTGCCTCGCAGCGTGTCCGATGCCGCCGCATTCTACCGAGCCGAGGAGGGGAGCTCAACAGAGAAGGTCTTCTGGTCTCGGTACGATGAGGCCGGCCATCCGGTGCCCCCTAGCGACCAGCTGAAGCAGCTGGTCGAGCTCCACAAGGTAGCCGAGCAGGCCATGAAGGGCCTCATAGTCCGGCTGTGGCCTAGAGAGGCCATGCCCGGGAGCTACTTCGGCCTCGTGCGGCGGCTGGTGGATGCGTGCCCCTGGGTGGAGGTCATCAAGCGCTCCGCCTGTATTGAAGGTGCTCGTCGGGCCCTTGCCCGCGCAAAGGTGCACTGGGGCAGGCTGGATGCGGAGAGGCTTATCACTGACGCGCCGCCAGCGGGCAAGGAGTATCGTACGCCCGAGATGTACTATAAGACTGTCCTGAAGGGTCCCCGCAAGATTGCGGATGAGTGCCCCAGAGATGTAATTATTGAGTAAACTCGCAATGTGTTATCCTATGCGCTGAAAACTTTGTTCATATGCGCTAAGCAACGCTTATTGATTTAAAATATTACCTTCTGTGCGGCCGTTTATAAAATCTGAGAGATGGCAAGTCGTCGGCTTCAGCCCCCATGCCATGAGTGCTGGGGTGTTCGGGATAAATTTGAGCACTCTTGTTCCCATTTTTGGGTCCATCTAGGGAGGCGCTCAACACAACGAACAAGGTAACCGGACTTATAATGCTTGAACACTCTCACTTATCCATAGAATTCTATAATTTTAAATTTCGGTGAAGCCCCTAGTATTCGGAAGACCGAGTTCGGTGCGCTATCCACGCCTTGGCCGGACATTATCCGGTCCTTCGCTCGAAGCGGCGTAAGTCTTTAGGGACTCGAAAAGACCTCTCGAACAGCGACCAGTCTCTCGCCTTATCATGCCAGTCAGTTTTAGCTTTCTCCACTGAGGCGCTCGCCCAGCTCAACCGGGGCGCAATCGCAGTGGTTCTCCCAGTGCTACCTTAGCCGACAGAACGGAACGTAAGGTACCAAAACATGGGAGCCGGGCAAACCCAACTATTGACCCAAGACATGATTCAGAGCCGATTCATATAATGCTATAAGTTCGGGGTGCCGCACTTGTGAAAGTGTTCGGACTTATCACACCATAATGCGGGGAACATAAGCCCCTGGTGTATTCGGCCGTACCAAAATATACGGGTGCAAGATGTCATTAATGAACATATATGTAAAGTAATGCAATTATAAGCAAAAAGTGCTGCATTATTTATTCAAGGAATTCTGCTATGAGTGCGGAATGATACAAATAGTGCGGTAAGCAAGGGATTGGACTAATTAAACATGTCCCCCTCCAGGGGTGGGCTACGGACTGGTGTATATAATCAAATTTAATGCTCGTAGTGGAGACCACCTGAGTGTTCGTCGCAGCCTTTTTCCCTCCCTGGCTGTTGCATCGTGAGTTCGGCGAGTTCGCCACCGGACAGGGCCTCTGGTGAACGGAGTCCTGTGTATAAAAAGAAGAAAAATAAAAATAAAAAGAGCGACACACTTGGGAGCCCCTGGTGTGGTCGAGCCGCACTCTGGGTCTGTTGTGGTCGTGCCCCTCCCCTTATGCCCATGGTATCTCCAGAGCGTAATGATGTACGCGGAGGGCTGGTCTTGCAATCATGCGAGGGCTGGGGTTGGGGCCGCATTGCTATGCGTGCTCGGAACGTGCCAGGTGGTCTTGATTGATATTGCTCCGGGCGCGTTTGGCCATGTCCGGTCGTTTAACGATCGGACTCGAAAATTGCCTTAGAAGGCTGCTCTGTACTTCTGCCGCGAGAGCCGCTGTATGTTCCTCCGTTCGGAGGGAGCGTTCCGTATTTCCGTTGATCGTGATGACTATACGAGGGCCTGGCATCTTGAGCTTGAGGTATGCGTAATGCGGCACCACGTTGAACTTTGCAAACTCGGTTCGTCCGAGCAGAGCGTGATAGCCGCTGCGGAACGGGACTATGTCGAAGATTAACTCCTCGCTCGGGAAATTATCCGGGGATCCGAAGACCACTTCCAGTGTGACTGAGCCTGTACAATTGGCCTCAACACCTGGTATGACGCCTTTGAAGGTCGTCTTTGTAGGTTTAATCCTTGAGGGGTCTATGCCCATCTTGCGCACTGTATCCTGATAAAGCAGGTTCAGGCTACTGTCGCCGTCCATCAGGACTCTCGTGAGGTGAAATCCATCGACGATTGGGTCTAAAACCAATGCGGCGAATCCGCCATGGCGGATACTGGTCGGATGGTCTCTTCAATCGAAAGTGATCGGGCAAGAGGACCATGGATTGAACTTCGGGACGACTGGCTCCATCGCATATACGTCCCTTAGTGCACGCTTTCGCTCCCTCTTGGGTATATGGGTTGCGTATATCATGTTTACCGTCTGCACTTGTGGGGGGAAACCCTTCTGTCATCTACTGTTCGGCGGCCGGGTCTCGTCCTCGTCGTCGCTGTGCAGCCTGTTGTCGTTGTTTTCGGCAATTAACTTGCCTGCCTGCTTAAATACCCAACAATCTCTGTTGGTGTGGTTAGCTGGTTTTTCGGGGGTGCCATGTATCTGGCAAGAGCGGTCGAGTATTCGGTCCAAATTGGACGGACCCGGGGTGGTTCTTTTGAATGGCTTCTTCCGCTGACCGGGTTTAGAGCCACGGAATCCGGCATTGACTGCCGTATCCTCATTATTATCGCCGTTAACGCGGTGTTTGTTTTTGCTTCGACGCGACCTGCCGTTATGGTCCTTAGTATTCGGACTGCCAGCATTTTTACTGAGGTTGTTGCTGCTATCTAGCCAGCTATCCTCTCCCGCACAGAAGCGGGTCATTAATGATGTGAGGGCTGCCATGGATTTCGGCTTTTCCTGTCCTAGGTGCCGGGCTAGCCACTCGTCGCGGATGTTATGTTTGAAGGCTACGAGGGCCTCTGCATCCAGACAGTCGACGATTTGATTTTTCTTTGTTAAGAACCGTGTCCAGAATTGCCTGGCCGATTCATCTGGCTGCCGAATTATGTGGCTTAGGTCATCGGCGTCTGGTGGTCGCACATATGTGCCCTGGAAGTTGTCGAGGAATGCGGCTTCCAGGTCCTCCCAACACCCAATTGACTCTGCGGGCAGGTTGTTAAGCCAATGCCGAGCTGGTCCTTTAAGCTTGAGCGGGAGATATTTGATAGCATGGAGATCGTCGCCGCGGGCCATATGGATATGAAGGAGATAATCCTCGATCCAAACCGCGGGGTCTATTGTGCCATCGTAGGATTCGATGTTGACGGGTTTAAACCCTTTAGGGATTTGATGATCCATTACTTCGTCTGTGAAGCATAGTGGGTGTGCGGCGCCTCTGTATTGAGCAATATCACGACGTAGCTCAAGGGAGCGTTGTCTGCTATGTTCGGCCCGGCCGGAGTTGTTGTATCCGGCGCGACGATATTCGTCGTGGGTCGTGGGGCGCCCACGTGATCCATAGATAGATCTGGATTGTCTTGCCTTGTCGTCCAATATATCCCGCAAATTGGCGCGTTCCCTTGTGGCTTCGTACTTTTTGAGTGATGCCGGGGTACGGTCTTGGTGGAGGGCCTAGGTGCCTCTCTGTCCCGACCACGGGGTGGTCGGTCTGCCGTATTGTGCGCTGCTGATGAAGGTATATATGCTTCCTCCTCTAGTCGGGGGAGCAACTTCCGTTTTGGGTAGCTCTTGGAGGGGCGTTCGAGTTCATACTCTTCGGCCGTGAGGACCTCGGTCCATCTGTCGGCCAGCAGGTCTTGATCAGCTTGAAGCTGTTGCTGCTTTTTCTTTAGGCTATTTGCTGTGGCCATTAGCCTGCGTTTGAAACGCTCTTGTTCAACGGGATCCTCAGGCACGACGAATTCGTCGTCGTCGAGGCTTGCCTCGTCTCCGGAGGGAGGTATGTAATTATCATCCTCAACCTCTTCATCTGCCGCTCTCTCGTGAGAGCTTGCGTCCACCTGCGCTGAATCTTGCAGGAGGGGATTGTCTTCGGCACTTTCTGGGGTGTTATTATCTCCTGTGCCGGAATCTCCATTCTTGTTTTGGCGGGATTTAGAGCGGCGCCACTGACGTCGGCGCTTGGGCTGTTTCTTTAAGGAATCTGCCTCCGCTGCTTCTTCACCGTCCCCATCCTTTGGGGTGTCCACCATGTATATGTCATATGACGAGGTGGTCTTCCAGTGCCCTGTAGGCGCTGGTTCTTGATCGTCTCCGGCATCGTCGTCCATACCGTCGATGTCTTCGGAGTCGAAGTCTAGCATGTCGGTTAGATCGTCGATAGTGGCTACAAAGTGGGTGGTGGGTGGGCTTTGAATTTATTCGTCGTCCGCATCCCAACCATCCTGGCCATAGTCCGGCCAGGGCTCTCCGGATAGCGAGAGATGCTTTAGCGAATTTAGGATGTCACCAAAGGGTGAGTGCTGAAAGATGTCCGCGGCGGTGAACTCCATGATCAGCGCCCAATCGGATTCGATTGGCAGGGGCGCAGGAGGTTCGGAGTCCGGCAGGGAGTCCGGCACCTCGGAGTCACGAGCTTTATAAGGGACAAGGCCAGTGTTTGGCTCCATCGCCGTGGAAGTCGCAGCTCTCGAGGCGGTGTCCAGCCACTCGTCCTTGATCTGCGCAATCGGCTCCGGACTATGGGTCGGAGCGGATTCGTGTGCGGCCTCCAAGGTACTGTCCGGCGGCAGAGTTAGATCATGCCCATCGTGACAGTGCGGCACGCTCGGCTGCGGCTCGGATCCATCGAAGATCAAGTCTCCGCGGATATCCGCCGTGAAGTTTAGGCTTCCAAATCTAACCTGGCGGCAGGGGCGTAGCTTTCGATCTGCTCCAGATGGCCAAGTGAATTGGCCCGCGGTGCGAAGCCGCCGAATACGAAGATCTGTCCGGGGAAAAAAGTCTCACCCTGGACTGCGTTGTTGTTGATTGAAGAAGCCATCAAGCCTATCGGTGACGGCACAGAGGAACTCTCAATGAAAGCACCAATGTCGGTGTCAAAACCGGCGGATCTCGGGTAGGGGGTCCTGAACTGTGCGTCTAGGCGGATGGTAACAGGAGACAAGGGACACGATGTTTTTACCCAGGTTCGGGCCCTCTCGATGGAGGTAAAACCCTACTCCTGCTTGATTGATATTGATGATATGGGTAGTACAAGAGTGGATCTACCGCGAGATCAAGGAGGCTAAACCCTAGAAGCTAGCCTATGGTATGATTGTTGTAATGGTTGTTCGTCCTAAGGACTAAAACCCTCCGGTTTATATAGACACCGGAGAGGGCTAGGGTTACACAGAGTCGGTTACAATAGTAGGAGATCTACATATCCGTATCGCCAAGCTTGCCTTCCACGCCAAGGAAAGTCCCATCCGGACACGGGACGAAGTCTTCAATCTTGTATCTTCATAGTCTTGGAGTCCGGCGGACGATGATAGTCCGGCTGTCCGGACACCCCCTAGTCCAGGACTCCCTCAGTTGCAGTTTGAACATCTCAGGAGACCAGGGCAGAAAACTTTTTGATGCGATTGACTATTGCATATGTTACTGGTCCGTACAGAAAGGCCCATGGGTTGCTTACCACAGAAACATGCTCGCTCAAACGTGTTGCACAAATGACAGAGCTTGGCCTGGCAATCTATGGACCTGTGGTCAGTTGCACTACAATGGAAACATCGGCCCAGAGTATCATGAATGATCTCCGAAGATGGCAGGTCATTCAAGTCATATATTTTTTGGATAGCTGCCTCGTCATATTGAGCCTGACGGAAATCCAAGATATGCTCCAAAACGGAGATTGGTATGTTGCGCCAATTGTGCTCACGGTGTTTCTTTCCAACATATTTTTTGGCAAGGACATTATTGCTGACCGATGGGATTACCAAACTGCCAAACTGAATAGATGTGTTGCTCGGAATTTCCTCTGAGCAAGAAACTTCTTCAAATGAATTCATAAGATTAGTTGAGATGTGCTTGGAAAACCCAAATTTCGCCAACTCACGGTTGGATGAATTATCTTTGGCAGCACTAGTCGCAAGAAATGCAAGGTTAGAACGAACCGCCCTGGGAGTTCTAGCCCATAACTCAGAGATTTCATGTGGCGTGTTCCAACCCACAGACCCATCAACAGGTGCAGTCCATGGCTGTTTGAATAAACCAAAATGACAAACAAAATCCGACCAGACTCTATCCCGTAGGGCATAGATAAAATGGCCCACCTTATTGGATGCCACAGAGAATCAGAAGTTCTTGGTTCCAATTTGTGTCACGTTAAAGCCAGAAGCAAGACCTCCAATGCAACATTGCCAAACCAACCGAAGCACAAGAGAGGGGAAAGGAGGCAGAGGAGAAGGTGACCACCAAGAAAAATTCCTTGGATGCAGAAGGGAGAGAGAAATGAACCGTGGATTTGAATCTCCTACGAACCTGGTCCTCGACCTTGAGGCCGGGGTTGAAATCCCAATGGAGTAAACCTTCCATGAGGCCACCCTAGAGATCATGATCACCGGAGATGGAGAAGGCTGCCGGAGATGGGGTGGAGGTGGGGGTGGGGGTGGGAGCCATCGCGCCGATTAGGTTGCAGCTTCTTAGAGAAGCTTTACCCCAAGTCATGGGTCAAAGCAGCTCAACAAGATGAGAATACATCAAAGTGCTTAAACGAAAAATGGCAACCCCATTTTGAGCTTAAACGATGAGTATGACCTATGATCAAGTGTCTTCACTTGACTCCTAAGTCAATATACTCTAACATAGGTGATCTTGTCGCCGACCAATTCTAGATGAAGTTCTCTAGTATTTTATTTTCTTGCATTCTGTCTCATGCATTTTTGTTCCCCTTTCAAAAAAACTTCATCTAGATTTCTTCTCTTTCATTTCTGTTCTGCATTTCTCTGCATCTAATTCATTGCACATCCTTTAGTCCAATTCATTGCAAATCCTTCAGTTAATTCATTGCAAATCCTTGTGAGATCATTCTTGCCTAGTGAGCTGAGGTGACTAGTGTTTTCTCTGTGATGAACTCGGACAAACCGATTTGCCTCTTTCGGTTAAATCGAATTTTTTCAGTGCCACCGAAGGAACCAACTCGGTTTAGCCGACTTCAATACTGAGAAATCACTCTGTCACATGCATTCTGCACACTTCGTTCCAGTTCCACTCGATGATTCTTATCCTCTACCAGCATCATATTCCATGTGCTGCTTTGTTCTGTGACTCAAGGACCAAACCTATTTTGACTCACACTCCAGAAGACCCTTCTTGGAAATTGATGTCAAAGGGGGAGAGAGAGTTCACATCAAAGCTTAATTACTCCATCAGAGGGAGAGAGCAACAGGGGGAGAGAAACATTCTTATCAAAAGAGAAACCCCAGTTGCTTGGTATTCAAAGAGGAGAGAAGTTACATGTCTTTAGAGGGGAAAGACATGTTTATGTTGTTTCGTGTTTGCTTTGCTCTGATTTTCTTTTCCTTATCTTCTCCCAATATCTACTATAAGATTCAGGGGGAGCAAGACATCTAAGGGAAGGAAATCTTAAAATTCATTGCACATCTTTACCTTTGGGGACATGTCTACACTCAAATAGAGTACCTAGTACTCACTCTATACATGTCATCCCATATCTTGGTACTCTTGTGGTTTACTGCTCTTGCTCTGCTTAGTAGATGTTTCTGTGTTGTCTAACCTTGTTTACTTAGGTTTATCTCTTCCAAAGCTAGTTCAAGACCAAAAGGTAAGTATATGCATCACACTCATGTACATGAGGATCTCTTGTTGATGTAAATATTGTTTGCAAGGACTCATGAGCATGAAGGTACATTTCCCATGTTCACACCATTTGCTCTGATGCATATAGCCAAGATACATGTAACTCATTGCTTGCTCTGTCATGATTATGCGCTCACATGATCTTATGTTCTATATTTACATGATTGCATACATGTAGGGGGAGCCTATGCATGTTACATGCCTTTCCAAAGCTTTACTTGCTTTTCTCTATATCTTTATCTAAAGCTTTGATGTATGTTGTCATCAATTACCAAAAAGGGGGAGATTAAAAGCACAAGTGCTCCCTGGGTGATTTTGGTAATTAATGTCAACATATCTCTTGTTGGACTAATACTTTCATCTAGTATATATCAGATAAGCCCAACAATGGAGTGGCATGGACAAGAGGATGTGGAACCCCTTCAAGATGCTAAGGACAAAGGATTGGCTCAAGCTCAAAGATCTAGACTCTACATTTTCTATTTTCAATGATCCAAGATCACATTGAGTACATAGGAAAGCCAATACTATTAAAAAGGGATGAGGTGTTGCTTAATGGCTTGCTTGCTCAAAGTGCTTAGTGATATGCTCCAAAGCCCTCAGCCACTTTCTCATATCCACATATGTCCCAAATCAAAAGTCAAACTCGGCCCCATCGATTTGATCCATCCGGCGCCACCGAGTTCATTTGACATAGCCACTGCCAAAACCCTAATCAGTTCGATCACACCGATGGGATCTCGGTCTCACCGAGATGGGCTTGCAATCTCTCTGTTATCTATTGCAACATTTTCAGCCCCACCAAGAAGATGTAATCGGTCACACCGAGTTTGCCTGACCAACTCTCTGTTTTGAGTTTGCCTGACCAACTCTCTGTTTTACTTATTACCAAATCGGTCTCACCGAGTTGTGTAATCGGTCAAACCGGGATGAGGTTTTACCCTAACCCTTGCATATCGGTCCCACCGAGTTGATCACATCGGTCCCACCGAAATTGCCTAACGGTCACATATGTACTAAATCGGTCCGACCGAGTTTTCTGATTCGGTCCCACCGAGTTTGGTATAATGTGTGTAATGGTTAGATTTTGTGTGGAGGCTATATATACCCCTCCGCCCTCTCCTCATTCGAGGGGGAAGTCATCAGATCGTGCCTACACTTCCACTACCCATTTTCTGAGAGAGAGCCACCTACTCATGTGTTGAGACCAAGATATTCCAATCCAACCATATGAATCTTAATCTCTAGCCTTCCCCAAGTTGCTTTCCACTCAAATCATCTTTCCACCAAATCCAATCCTATGAAAGTGAGTTGAGTGTTGGGGAGACTATCATTTGAAGCACAAGAGCAAGGAGTTCATCATCAACACACCATCTGTTACCTTTTGGAGAGTGGTGTCTCCTAGATTGGTTAGGTGTCACTTGGGAGCCTCCAACAAGATTGTGGAGTGAACCAAGGATTTTGTAAGGGCAAGGAGATCGCCTACTTCATGAAGATCTACCCTAGTGAGGCAAGTCCTTCGTGGGCGATGGCCATGGTGAGATAGACAAGGTTGCTTCTTCATGGACCCTTCGTGGCTGGAGCCCTCCGTGGACTCGTGCAGCTGTTAGCCTTCATGGGTTGAAGTCTCCATCAACGTGGATGTACGATAACACCACCTATCGGAACCAGACAAAAAAATCCGTGTCTCCAATTGCGTTTGCACACTCCAATCCCATCCCTTTACTTTCTTGCAAGTTGCATGCTTTACTTTCCGCTGCCCATATACTCTTTGCATGCTTGCTTGATTTGTATTGTGAATGGTCAAACTTGTGATTAAACTCCATCCAAACTTGAAAAACTTAAAAATTGTCAACTTTGTTTGTTGAGTGTCTAATCACCCCCCCCCCCTAGACATCTCTTCTCGATCCTTTCAGAGACCGTTTTGGCCTGTCCATTGCCACAAAAGGATTAGGCTACCTTGTTGCACTTTACTTGCCATTACCGTTACTTGCTCGTTACAAATTATCTTGTTATCAAACTACTCGTTACCGACAATTTCAGTGCGTGCAGAAAATACATTGCTGAAAACCACTTGTAATTTCCTTCTGCTCCTCGTTGGGTTCGACACTCTTATTTATCGAACGGACTATGATTGATCCCCTATAATTGTGGGTCATTAGCAGATTCATCAGCATTGGAGCTGGAAATGGGCTGACGGAATTGCCCATGAAGGGGAAGAATTCCTTCATCGATGACATTCTTGCCTTTGCTAGGTATTGTGGACAGCGTGCTTTGAAGAATTTCAACTTCAAAAAAATAACTCAAGTGATTCTAACGATCAGCCTTGTAGTGGATTGAAGACCGGTTTCTGATGAATCTCATAATGCATTGTGCGTATGGCTTCAATTCAAAAGGGGACTGAGCGACAACGACCAAATTCCTTAGGAGGAAATCATGAATGTTGATGGGAGTTCCATGAATGATGTGGAACAACGGGTTCTTCATAACTCCCACAACTTCTTCAGTGTTGGAATTGTGGCCTTTGATCGGACTGAGGGTCTTATCTAGAATGCGATAGACAGTCTTTGGCACATATAGCAAATCCTTCACTAGGAAGGTTGTCCTTGGAGCATTTTCTTCAGCCATCAGCTTCATGAGCAATTGCATCCGATGATTTGGTAGCTCCGGTTCTTCATAAATTTTATTTGCTCCTTCTTGGGGTGGATCAACTAGAAGAGCACGAAGTAATTTGTCAATTGGTGCCTTGAAGTGAGTGTCTTCACTCATCCAGTCTAGAGCCCAGGTTGCGGTGTCGTCAGCATTGCGTGAGAAGTGTTCAGTTGGATAGAACTAAAGAATGAGTTCTTCATTCCAGTCACAGACGTTAGTGCAGAAATTCAGTAGACTGGCATCATGAAGAACAACCAAAACTGGCCGAAAGCATGGAATTGACTCCATATCCACATGAGGAATATGGTGATATGGGAATACTTTCTTCTTGTCAAAAGGCAATGAGGCATAGAAATTCATCTGTGTCCTTGTCCAGAACCTCAAATGCCTGAGTTTGGACGAGTAATAGGGAGACTCGCCAATGAAGAAATTCCTCCCTTCGAAAAATTTGGCACTATCAAACTTTGGCCGCTTGAGTCCTTTGCCAATCTCGAGCATCACGGGAACTGGTTGAAGATTTTTCCTTTTGGTTCTGACATCAAGCACTGGTCTTGGAGACCCAGTGGAATCATTAGGATCTGTGATGGCAAGATCTCGAGTAACTTCCTCCGTTGTGGCAGTTGGAACTGTGTCAGTGTCGGCTGAGGGAATTGAGTCTGCACGTGGAGGAGATGCATTGATGACATCAACATCAGGATCATCATGAGCAATATCATCAGCTATTGTAGCTAGAATCTCTCCAGGAATACTGTGGACTGATGGTGGTTGTTCTTCAGAGCTAGTGTGTATTTCTTCAGTGCACACAGGCGACTGAGGCTCTCAGGTGAGGGGTGTGGTGAGGGGCGAATTTTTGTGAGATGCTTCCCAAAATTTGTCATGTATTGGTGGAGTGGTATCTCCATAAATATCCACTTCTTATTCATTTTGTTCACCCGTTGATTCTTGTGGAGGAGTCTATACAGGTTCATGAGGCATCGATACATCAGTATGAACCTCTATTTCTTCATCCATTTGCTCTGTGCAAGCACAGAATGGGTATCTTCTTCTTTCTTCATCAGCCTAGGGGATTTGCTAAGCCACGCCATATGGAACCATTTGAAGATTTTCAAGATTGCGAGCAGGGGCGCCAGTGAGATTGGAATTGCATCAATAGGAATAACAATTGAAGATAATGAGGCCATCTTCAATTTCTTCAGGGATTCAGGCGCATGTGGAGCTGGCTTTTCTCTTCTTTGCTTCATGCTCAACAACCTTTGTCTTCTTCGCTTCTGATGCACAAGGAAGGGTGATAAGCTTTAAAGATGAAGACTGTGTTGGAGTTGCTGCTGAGGAACTGGTTGGAGCAATTTCATCAGGCGTGACTGTTGCAGTCACCCTAGCAGATTCTTCAGGCACGACACTTGCAGTCGCCCTAGGAATTTCTTCAGTCACAACATTAGCAGTTGTGTGATCAATTTCTTCAGGCGCAACTTCTTTAGTTTCCCTGGCAAACTATTGACAAGATGGAGGCGCAGTCTCACTGGCTTGTGGTTTAGTAGTTGGAACTGAGCAGCTGGGTGGTGGTGTCATGCCAAACTTGGCAGCTTCTCATTTGTTGTGGTCTTCTACCACCTTGGTTGAGGCCGTGATGAATCGTTCTTTCATGCCACAACAATGGTTGGCTTGTCTTTCATATTCTTCAGACAACTAAAGAATTTCATATTGCAATTGCAACAGCTGCTGAGGGGTTATAGACATCATATTTTTCCTTAGTTCCTTCTCCTTCTGAATTTGTTGTTTCTTCACAAGTTCTGCCTGAGCTATGTTGTGCTTCTCATTCAAGATGAATGAGGAAATCATGTGGCTTGGTCCAGGAGGCAGATTCAAGTCATCAAGAGGAGTTCTGGGTTGGTGCACCAGATTTTGATGAAGACTAGGAGCTTCTTAGGATCCAGTAGCATAGGAATTCAAGAGTTCTTGGCTATTTCATATTGCTCTTGCTTTCATCTGAGGAACTCAACGAGTTCATCCTCATCAGCTAGCCCATGTTCGTCAACTTGAGGCACCACTACCTTGCTCTTGGAACTTGTCCTAGTTCAGCGGCCTGCAGTGACTTTTTGCTTCAGCTTGGGCGTTGAGGCAGTTGGTTGCCCTCTAACAGAGGCACTTGATGCTACAATGGAGGCTATTGGGAAGCCCTTGGTGCGTTGGAAAGATGATAGCACAACCGGTGTTGAAGCTCTTGTTGTAGCCTTTGAGGAACTTGATGCAGGAGGAGGCACTGAAGACTTTGAAATCTTAGGTGCTGAAGACTTTGAAGCAGCTGGTTGGGCCTTTGAGGGCATTGGTACAAAAGACTTTGGCTTTGTATTTGGTTTCTTCTGCATAGCCTTCTTAGGAGCGCTTGCGCTAGCACTTCCACTAGCACTGGCTTCAGCTGAAGCCTTTGCTGCCCTATTGAAATCTTCAACAACCTTCTTGGCTTGTTTTGACAACTTGGCCTGGCGCCTTTCCATTCCTTGGGAAATTCTTCACCTCTTATGATACTTGTGGGATCAGCCTTTTGACCAGGACCAAGTAGTGGCCTATTGCACGAAGGTGTCACAGCAAAGTCTTTCATGTATTTGGAGGTGACGAATCTGTAATCCCTCCATTCATACATCCAGTATCGTTTGATCTTTTGCAGACGCGTTTTGCGCTGCTCTTTTGTTGCCTTGCCATGAGTTGCTTCATCTAGCGTACACTATCCTCAGTAAATATCCTCAGGGATTTCAAAAGCAGTGTGTTCCTCTATCCTCTTGCCACCTTTTTGTGGCCTCTTTCCTTCAGCCATTTTCTTCAACTTAGGATTTTGCACTCGTGAGGACTCTGAAGATGTTTAAAGGTTTTCCTGAAGTTGTGTTGCAAATGATTTAATTTGATGAGAACCTAGATATTCGTTAGCAGACATTGTACCTATGAACAGAGTATAGTTGCGAGGAAATAGGAAGAGTCACATGTGTTCTCAGAGAATTTCAAAATAAACCAGTTGAGGACATTGACCCTTATCGTCTTGAAGAATTTCATCAAGTGTTCTTGACTAAGGTTCCAGAGTTGTACAGATTGAAGCAATTTGCACAATTGAGGAATCTAGATGTTAAGCATAACATTGATGAAATATACGACTTGCCAGAAGGAAGTGCTGAAGAATTGAAAAAGTGGTAAAAATAGCACTTGAAGATTTTTGAGTAGAGTGAAGATCAAAATGGGGCAGTAAATAAGCATCTAGTTTACCCCAGAGATGAACTCGATAAATTGGACGATGAGGCGATGGAAATCGTCAGCTTAGATCTTTCGTGCCCTAACTCGGCGATGGAAGATGTGTATGGCGGCGACGGAGGCGAAGAAATCTGCGTCTGGCGTGAGTACATCGATGAAGAAGTTGAGGCATGATATGTCTCCAACGTATCTATAATTTTTGATTGTTCCATGATATTATATTACCCCTTTTGGATGTTTATGGGCTTTATTTTACATATTTATATCATTTTTGGGACTAACCTACTAACCAGAGGCCCAGCCCATATTGTTGTTTTATTGCCTGTTTCAGTATTTCGAGGAAAAGGAACATCAAACGGAGTCCAAAGGGAATGAAACCTTCGGCAGCGTGATTTTTTGGAAGAATATGATCCTGGAGACTTGGAGTGCACGTCATAAGATCCTCGAGGACTCCACGAGATGTATGTCTTGCCGTGTTTATCTGTGGTGACAATGGGATATCATGTGCTTCTTGATGTATGTTTTGGTGACCAACTTGCGGGTTCCGCCCATGAACTTATGCATAGGGGTTGGCACACGTTCTTGACTCTCTGGTAGAAACTTTGGGGCACTCTTTGAAGTACTTTGTGTTGGTTGGATGAATCTGAGATTGTGTGATGCATATCGTATAATCATGCCCACGGATACTTGAAGTGACAATGGAGTATCTAGGTGACATTAGGGTTTTTGTTGATTTGTGTCTTAAGGTGTTATTCTAGTACGGACTCTTTAACAGATTGATCCGAAACAATAACTTTGAGGTGGTTTCGTACCCTACAATAATCTCTACGTTTGTTCTCCACTATTAGTGGCTTTGGAGTGACTCTTTGTTGCATGTTGAGGGCTTGTTATATGATCTATCTATGTTATTATTGTTGAGAGAACTTGCACTAGTGAAAGTATGAACCCTAGGCCTTGTTTCCTATCATTGCAATACCGTTTACGCTCACTTTTACCTTTAGTTACCTTGCTGTTTTTATATTTTCAGATTACAAATACCTATATCTACTATCTATATTGCACTTGTATTACCATCTCTTCGCCGAACTAGTGCACCTATACAATTTACCATTGTATTGGGTGTGTTGGGGACACAAGAGACTCTTTGTTATTTGGTTGCAGGGTTGCTTGAGAGAGACCATCTTCATCCTACGCCTCCCACGGATTGATAAACCTTAGGTCATCCACTTGAGGGAAATTTGCTACTGTCCTACAAACCTATGCACTTGCAGGCCCAATAACCTCTACAAGAAGAAGGTTGTGTAGTAGACATCAAGGCAGTGAAGCACTTTTTCTCCAGTGGCGATGATATCCAGCGGTGGTGCTAGGGTTTGAGAATTGAGAGCGAAGGGAGCAAGGGAACAAAGTGAACTGACGTTGACAGGGTCAAGGCTATTTATAGCTGCAATGAAAACTGAGGGTCCGAAGATTTTGGACGGATAAGCCCCTGACCATTCGCATCTCGGTGACACATGTCATGCATGCATTTTCACACTTATCCATGCATGTGAAGCGCGGGATTAAGTTACTGTTGGAACCGCCAGAAGAAAAACTTTGAGAGTTTTAAATTGTGTTCACAATTTCTTCAGCCGTCAAGGACATAGTGAAGACTTTGAACGGTGTCAAGTAGAACGCATATGAAGAATTTGTGAACAGGGTGGGTTGAGCTTAGCACATAGGGGAGCGGGTCCAATCACATCCACATAGTTGAAGAAATTGAATTGAAGAATTAGCAATATGTGGATGATGTTGAGGACATGAAAAGCTCGAATAAAACCATTAATAAAAACAGTGAAGAATAACCTTAAATGATGAATTTGAAAAGTTTGACGAAATTGCAAATGAAAAAAACTCAATTTTGAGGAATGTCATAAAGAGGTGGTGGCGTTACCCACCGTATAAGAATTGTGATGACTTCAGACACCGCGTACAATTGTCGTAGGGTTCTGAGAGTCAAGTTCTTCATTAATTTCTTCACACTTAGAGGGTAAGTCTTCAATGGTTGAAGAAAAACCTTACTCGTGTGTTGTGCATCAAAGTCATCAAAAATGCATAAGCATTAGGATGTGTGTCCACTTCAGAGGACATTTGAAGATTCTAGGATGTTTAGCTCACACCACAACTTGCAGAATCTCTTTTCATCCAAGGGATTAGTGAAGATATCATCAAGCTGGTCTTTAGTCTTCACGTGGTCGATGACAATGTCTCCCTTCAACACATGATCACAAAGAAAATGGTGACAAATCTGAATATGCTTCATCTTGGAATGTTGCATTGGGTTGTGGGTGATCTTGATAGCACTCTCGTTGTAGCAGAAGAGAGGGACTTTCTTCACATTGATGCCATAGTCCTTCAGGGTTTGCTTCATCCATAGAAGCTGCGAGCAGCAGGCACCAGCAGCAATGTATTCAGCCTCAGTTGTGCAAAGTGCCACGCTAGTCTGCTTCTTTGAGGACGAACAGACAAGAGAACGTCCGAGGAAATGGCATGTGCCTGATGTAGATCTATGATCCACATGATCTCCAGCGTAAACAGAATCAGAAAATCCAGCTAGATCAAAAGATGATCCATTGGGATACCATAATCCAAGCATTGGTGTGTGAGCTGAATATAGAAGAATTCGTTTCACGGCCTGGTGGTGTGATTCCTTTGGTGTCGCTTGAAATGGGGCACACATGAAAACACTAAGCATAATATCTAGCCTAGATGCACATAGGTAAAGAAGCGAACCAATGATGGAGCGATATACCTTCTAATCGAAATCTTTACCATTTTCGCCGGTGCCGAGTTGACCATTAGTAGGCATTGGAATTGTGAGGCCTTTGCAGTCTTGCATGCCAAATTTCTTCAGGAAATCTTTGAGGTGTTTCTCTTGAGAGATGAAGATGCCATTGGGTTGTTGACGAATTTGAAGACCAAGGAAGAATTTCAATTCTCCCATCATAGACATCTGATATTCTTCATGCACCATATATGCAAATTCATCACTGAAACGCTTGCTAGTGCAACCAAAGATAATATCATCAACATATATTTGGCATATGAATAGTTCACCATCATAAGACTTAGTGAAAAGAGTAGGATCAAGTAAATCGGGTTTGAAACCCTTTTTCTTTAGGAATTCCTTCAGAGTATCATACCAAGCCCTTGGGGCTTACTTGAGGCCATAGAGAGCCTCGTTCAGTCTGAAGACTTTGTCAGGATGCTTTGGATCTTCAAAACCTCGTGGTTGAGCAACATATACTTCTTCCTCAAGCTTACCATTGAGGCATGCACTTTTTGCATCCATTTCATATAAGAGAATATTGTGATGGTTAGCATATGCAAGAAATATATGAATAGCTTCAATCCTAGCAATAGGTGTGAATGTTTCATCGAAATAAATACCCTCATCCTGTGTGTATCCTTGTGCTACAAGACAGGCCTTATTTCTTACCCGCTTGGCCATTTTTGTCTTACTTTTTGTGGTAGATCCACTTAGTGCCGATGATATTGTGCTTGCATGGATCAGGATGATTCACAAGTTCCCACACATTGTTGAGCTCGAATTGTTGCAATTCTTCTTGCATGGCTTGAATCCACTCAGGCTCCAAGAATGCTTCAACAACTTTGATGGGCTCTGTGATAGAGACAAATGCAAAATGCCCACAAAAGTTAGCTAGATGTGAAGCTCTTGAGTGAGTGAGGGGGCCAGGTGCATTGATATTGTCGAGGATCTTCTCAATCTGCACTCTCGTGGATGTGCTGGACGAGGGCCTTGTTAAGGTTGAGCATTTTCCTCAGAGTCATTTTCTTCAGTAGCAGCAGTTTATTCATGACTAGGAATGATCACTTCTTCTTTAGCTATTTCTTCACTAGGCACTATTTCGCCGGTGCCCATCAGCTTGATAGATTCCTGAGGAGGCATTTCATATAGCACAAGAGGCAGGTGCTCTCTTTGCGAGCCGTTAGTTTCATCAAACCGTACATCTACAGTTTCAACAACCTTGTTATGATAGGTGTTGAAGACTCCTAGGCGTGCAAGTTCTTTCCGTAACCAAGCATAAAACCCTCATGTGCTTTCGGTGCAAATTTGGAATTGTGATGAGGATCTCTAATCCACCATTTAGTACTAAAGACTTTGAAATAACTTACATTGGGATTTTTGACAGTGAGGAGCTCATATGAAGTCTTCTTGAGGAATTTGTGAAGATATACCCGACTGATGATGTGACAAGCAGTATCAACTACTTCAGGCCACCATCGACGAGGTGTCATGTACTCATTATGCATAGTGCAAGCCATCTCAATGAGTGTCATGTTCTTGCGTTCATCAATTCCATTATGCTGAGGAGTATAAGGGGCATATAGCTCATGAGCAATACCAAGTTCATCAAGATAGTTATCAAGGTGTGTATTCTTGAACTCGGTGTCGTTTTCTCTTTTGATATGCTTGATCTTGATGCCATAATTCATCATGGCATGGTTAGCTAATCGTGTGAAGACACTCTACACTTATGTCTTAAAGGTAATGATATGCACCCAGGTGTAACGAGAATAATCATCAACAATGACGAATCCATAAAGTGATGCTACATTGGTTATTACGGCATAATGAGTAGGACCAAACAGATCCATATGAAGTAATTCAAAGGGATGAGTAGTGGTCATGATTGTCTTCGCGGAGTGCTTGGATCTGGTCATCTTTCCGGCCTCACAAGCACCGCAAAGGTGATCTTTGACAAATTTGACGCCCTTGTTGCCAATGATGTGCTTCTTCTTGACGAGTGTGCTCAAATTCCTCATGCCAGCATGTCCAAATCATCGATGCCATAGCCATCACTCTGAAGATTTTGCCAGTAGACATGCGGCCGGTTGAGAACCTAGAGAGAAATCTACAATTTACAAATCACATCTCCTAAAGCCTTCAAAGAGTTTGGACTTGTCAGTTCCATTAGCACAGTGCATCTATATTTGCCAAAGATGACAATCATATCAAGATCACAAAGCATTAAGACAGACATGAGGTTGTATCCTAGGGACTCGACAAGCATCACTTTTTCCATGTGTCAATCCTTTGAGATAGCAACCTTACCTAGACCCAATACCTTGCTTTTTCCTTTGTCTGCGTAAGTGATATGCTTTAGATGAGATGGAGTAAGGAGAGCATTCGTAAGGAGATTCCTGTCACTAGTCATATGATTGGTGTAGCCCTGTCCAATACCCATTCAGTAGCTTTTGGAGTGTCATCCTGTAGAAGCATTAGTTTCACTTACAAATTCATATACTTCAGTTGAAGAATATGATGATCAATTTTGTTAGTGAATTTCATCAGTAAGCATATAACTAGCAGCATAGGGATGTGTGAAATGAGTAATTCATTTCATCATGATTAGCTTGCATCCCAGTCAAGCATTGTGTCAGGACTTCAACAAATTCATCAGACATTTATTGTGTCTGAAGACCTAACCCTCCAGAAGAGATTAATTCTTCTTCTTAACCACCCACATCTAAATGGGTGGCTGAGAAGCAATGTAACATAGTGCATTGATAGAGAACTTAGGCACTGAACAATATGCATTTCTATTCATAAGAGGGGAGTAGTACTGATACGAATATGCAGACAAATTCTTAGCAGTTTTTTGCACATAGTGATTTGAATAATAATGCACATATTCATCAGATCACTATCTGTTTCCCTGCATAGAAGTGTTTGTATGAGCATGAGTTGACCAGCGTCCATTTGACGACTTTGGTCTAGGTGAAGAATTTGCCCTAAGGTTGTTCCTTTTCTTCGGTGTTGTCATGATGACATTCACCTGAAGATTTTGAAGAACAGTTTTAGGCACCCAGATTTTCTTCACTAGGGGACCATTCCTATAGTTAGTACCAAAAAATCTAGCAAATACTTCACCATTCTGATTTCTGAACAACTTATAGTTGGAGTCAAATGGCTCATCAGAAGAATGTGGAGTACCACAGTTGTAGCCAGATAGAGTGGATGGATCAACTGAATGTCCTTTTGCAGCAACCCATGTGGTTTTGAGATACTGCTCAGGTTTCCGATAAGATCCATCTGCATTCAGCTTTCTCTCAAAAGCAATACCCTCTTTCCTAGGGTTCCTGTTCAGAATCTGCTTCTTGATCACATCACAAAGAGTTTGGTGCCCTTTGAGGCTTTTGTACATGCATGTGACGTACAATTCCTTGAGACCTGCATTTTCGTTAGTAACCCTCGTGGTCTCCTCAGATGAGGGAATTGAATCCACAGAGACAGTTGAAGATATAGTAGCAGTTGAAGCATTTGAACATTCCGTTGAAGAATTTGCATTATCACGTTGAAGGCATTTTAAGCATGGAGGAACAAATTCTTCCTAAGATGTCCTGATCTGTTGAGCGCGTAATGAATCTTTGTCTTTTTGAAGATCATCATGAGACGCTCTTAGCTTCTCGAGTTCTTGCTTCCTTTGAAGAAATTCATAGGACAGCTTCTCGTGTGCAGCTAAGAGGGCCACATGACAACTTTCAAGTTCGTCATATTGTGACTTTAGGCGTCTGAGATCCTCAGACAAACCTTGACTACGATCCCTTTCCTCATCTAATAGATCATCACTTTTGTCTAGCAATTTTTTAAACCTTTCCATAGCATTTTATTGTTCAGTTGCAATTTTAGCAAGTTTCTTATAGCTAGGTTTTGCTTCACATTCAGAATCATCATCACTTGAGGTATTCAAGTAGGCTTCATGTGAAGTTACCTTGGCACCTCTTGTCGTGAAGCAATAGGTGGGAACGTAGTCATCAGCACAGTCTTCAGATTTGGTGGAGTCACCCTTTTCTTCATGATCGAAGATAGACTTGCCGATGAACTCGGTCGCGAGAGCCAAACTTGCAACCCCAGAGTCAGATTCCTCCTCAGATTCCTTAGATTCTTCCTTAGAATCCATTTCCTTCCCAATGAAAGTGTGAGCTCTGCCTGAGGTGTTCTTCTTCTTTTATGAGGACTTTGATGAAGATTTTGATGACTTCTTCTTTTTGTCATCTGAATCGTCATCCTTGCTAGACGTTTTCTTCTTTGAACCCATTTTCCAGAGGGGGCAATCAGTGATGTAATGGCATGTCTTCTTGCATTTGTGGCAAGTTCTTTTGTCGTAGTCACAAGCAGAAGCTTTAGTGTTCTTTGAATCGTACTTTGAAGACTTTCTAAAGTGATTCCTTTTTGAGAACTTCTGGAACTTCCTCACAAGCATAGTCAATTTTCTTCCAATTTCCTTAGCATCATCAGTACTACATTCTTACGCTTCTTCTTCTTCTTCTTCAGATGAAGAAATTGCCTTTGCTTTAGCCTTTTCCTTCAGAGCGCGAGGTCGTCCATAGCTGGAACCATACATATCCCTCTTCTCAGCTTGTTGAAATTCATGAGTATTGAGCCTCTCAAGAATATCGGCGGGATCAAGTGACTTGTAATCAGGATGTTCTTGAATCATCAGGGCCAAGGTGTCAAAGGAGCTGTCAGGAGACCTTAGCAATTTCTTCACTACCTCGTGATCAGTGATGGCAGCAGTAGTGCTTGTAGCTCGTTGGAGATATCAGTGAGGTGATCAAATGTTTGCTTAACATTTTCATTGTCAAGCCTCTTGAAGCGGTTGAAGAGATTGTGAAGCACATCAACTCGAGAGTCACGTCGAGTGGAAACTCCCTCATTGACCTTGGAGAACCTATCCTAGATCAGCTTTGATGTTTCCAGTGCACTCACTCTGCCATACTGCCCTTTGTTGAGATGTCAACATATGATGTTCTTTGCTTGAGAGTCGAGTTGCTTGAATCTCTTCACATCAGTAGCATTGATGCTAGGAGAAACTATGGGGACGCCGTTCTCAATGATGAACCAGAGATCATTGTAAATTGCCTCAAGATGCATGCATATCTTGTTCTTCTAGTAAGGATAGTCTGTGCCATCGAAGATGGGGCATGGAGCAGAAACCTTGATCATATCTGCGGTCGACATAACTAAATCTCCAGGTGGTTAAACCAAAATCACACAGAACAAGGGAGTACCTTGCTCTGATACCAATTGAAAGCACATGTTATCTCCCAGAGGGGGGTGAATGGGAGATTTTTATAAATTCATCAAATTCTGAAGAATTTGACAAAGATCAGAGTGAAGAAATAGAAATGCAAGGAAAACCAAGTCATCACATAATCAGAGTACAAGCAATCAAGATACGTAAGGGTGAAGAACATGCAATCATGCAATCATACACACATGAAGAATATGAACTAAGGAAATGAAAGATAGTGTGATGAAATACTTCAGTTCAAATTCATCAGAGCATAGATCACAAATTCTTCAGCAGTGGAATATTGTAAGAGAGGGTGAGGAATTTGAAACCAGGTAGGCTCGATGAAGACAATGGAATTTGGTAGACCAGTTCCAGTTGTTGCATCAATTGTACGGCTGGTTGAGGTGGCTGAGTCGCAACTCAGAGGACACACAGTCCTCACCATATTCCTCTTGAACTAAGGTCACTTAGTCCTCGCCCAATCACTCGTGATAAGTCTTCAAGGTAGACTTCCAAAACTTTCATAGACTTGTTCACCGGCACACCACAATGACTCTTGGTGTACTCAGAACTTGACGCCTAACCGTATGAGAGAATGACGGCCTTCAAAGGTAACTGGCTCAGATCACTTAGATCAATCTCTTCAGTTATGCTCAATCACTTTGGCTCTGGGTTTTTTCTCACTTAGGATTCTCTCAAAGTCCTCAGAGGATGGGTTGCTCTCAAATGACAAGTGTCAAGTTCTCTCGGAGCAGCCAACCAACAATTGGTTGTGGAGGGCAGCTATTTATAGACAGGGGCAACCCGACATGAATTGTCATAAATGCCCTTCTTGATTCGACCGTTGTCAGGATAAGGATCCACTCGACAGTTGCTCCGCGACGCAACAACTGTCGGAATTTGAACTCTAAAATTCGTCGGGGCACTCAATTTCCTCTCTTTTAGGCAGAACGCACTGGTGAACTCCTAAGTAATGATGTCACAATTAATTTGATTGGCAATTTGCAATGGAATAATCCATTACTCCCTCCGTCTAGGTGTATAAATCACCTTACAAAGATTAAATAATTCCAAAACACTTAGGCACGGTGCATTAACTCTCACCTCGTTTTTTGTTTTTTTACATAAATAAATGAATCAATCAATAAGAGATGCGGGGCATATATGCTTTCAATTACTTGAGACTAGCAAACACCACATGCAATGGTCAGTTCATTGCATGTAATGCTATTAATTAGCAATTAAATATCAAGTTCTGTTGTTTTTTCCTTCGTCTCGATTGTGGTGCACAACCTAAGTTGATTTATGGACATGGGCGGAGGAGTAACAACGATACCCAACACGCATCTAAATGCGATCGAGTGATGGAAAGGCAAGGAGCCTAGACACCTAGGTGGGCCACACGATGTGTGCGCGCGCGTGCCCTATTTAAATTGGCTAGATATGTTAAATAAAATATGTTAAGATGTTCTGCATTGCACCCTTTTTTCTACAGAATAAGGAATAACGAAAAATATTTGTGCTTTGTGGGATTGAAAGTCATGACCCCAAAGGCCCAATTAGCTGACCTAGCATGAGCTTGTGCTAAAACATAGGTTCATTATTTAATTAAAAAGTACCACCATGACTCTTTGCACCAGAATACATCAATTTATATACATTTGTAAATTGTGTGGAAATCGGGAAGCCACTTCAAGAAACCAAGGAATAGAGGGGGCGAAGAAATTAAATGAATTTGGGCTAGCATAGCTGATTGGTTCTAAATGAATAAAATTGTTGGATTTGCATGGTTGGTTGTGTCAATATAAATTAAGCGGTGTAAGTAAGACTAGATTTCAGGATTGTTAGTATGAGGAGGAAATCCTACAATTAATGAATCGATCCTTCTGGAGCCCACCAATCTTGTGTCAATAATCCATTTTTTAAAATTTTTGTGAAATGACCACAATAAAGGAGGAAGTAGATTTCAACCTCGACGTGTGTATCACTGCTGCTATTTGGTGGCACCGTCTGGATGTTGTCATGACGCATTGATATACGTTTTGATGGACATGTCAATTACTTCTCCTGTTGCAACGCACGGGTATATGTGCCAGTTTTAATTCAATGACAATTGTTCAACATAGCAAGAACATTATATCAAAAGAGGTGAACACTTTTTTGAATAGTCCAAACATTTTTAAAAATATATGTGCGCACCTTTTTGGAAGGGCGTGGTTATTTTTCAGCACGCGTGAACACTTTTTAGTATTCGCTGAATATTCAAAATAATAAGTCATTTTCTTTAATCTACATGAACATTTATTTTCAAAGGCATGCCCAATTGCGTGAATAGTTAAAAATAACAAAACTTCTTAAATGACATGTTAGCCTCTTATAAATCCGCAAACACTCTTCATAATCCGCAAACACTCTTCATAATTATAAATCCGCAAACACTCTTCTTAAATGACATGTTAGCCTCTTATAAATCTGCAAACTTCTTAAAAGACTTATATCAAACCCATGAGCAACTGTTTTAAATAGGTAAATAATTAAAATTGTACAATAATAATTTTTCATATCAATAATGCTTATTAAAGTTATACAAACATTTTTTAATATGTTATATGTTTCAAGAAACTATTGCATACTAAAAATATTATATAAACGACAAAGGAACATAAAAAACTTTAAAATGAAACACAGAGCCAACACTTAAAAAAAAACTAGCGAAAAACACTACAGAAACAACGCTCAAAACAAAATGTGTTAAACATCTTACTATGATTAACCGGCCCACCAAAGAAGTGATCTAGGTGGGAGTGTGATCCAATTCGCCATTGGCGATATAACGAGATCAGTAATTAAGTGGTACCTCTTACAAAGGTCACTCCCACCTTCTAAGTGGTTGACAAGTGATGCACTGGATGTACGTCACTTGTCGTAACCTACGGGTTTTTCTATTTTTGTATATTAGTTTAATTAAAAACATTTCATCTCTTAAACGATGCGTTCAAATCTCAAACCGCTTTTATCGTTGGTTTTCTTGCGTCGAGATCCTCGAAACTAGGTCCGATATTAATAGGTTTTAACGAACTTTTTTCCTGAAAAAACTCAAGCAAGAAGCACGTTTGTTCTACACATTTTTTCATTTTTGAGAGGCATAACGGTGTCTCTCGTGGAAGCAAATTTGTGCCTCCCGTGGAAGCAAGTAAGAACACATTTATTTTTTCTTCTTTGTGAGGCATGACTGTGCCTGTCACGGAAACAAATTTGTGCCTCCACGAAAAGCAAATCTCGGTGCCTCTCGCGGAATAAAATCTATGCCTCCTCTGGAAGAAAAAACATATTTTTTCCTTTTCGAAAGGTACAATTGTGCCTCTCACGGAAACAAATCCATGCGCCCGTGGAAGCAAAAAAACATGATTTCTTTGCGCTATTTTTTTCAAACTTTTTTCTCTCCAGAACCTATGAAAAACTAGACGAAAACCAAAAAGCCGGAAACCCTCAAAGAAAAAATCTAAAACCCAAAAACGCATACAGAAAAATAATAAAATAAAATCCTGAGGGAGCGCTCAGCATGCGACACGAGGCGGCAACTGAGAGCGCACAAAGCGGTGTGCTCCCAACCCACTAAAGTGACCCTTGCGAAACTCCCTTATGGGGTACGCCAGGATTAGTTGCTCACGCGATATATATACACCGCAGGAGCAATTTATCGGCCATTGCAAGATGGAGCACCATCTCACCTCTCGCGAACGTACTACGAGGCTAGCCCATTACTGTAGCATCATGTGAGAGAGTTTTATGTGGTTTCTTTATCATTTCCTTTACTGTTTGTAGTGGTTTTCCCCTTTTTATGGTCTTCTTGAGGTTTTTTTTTCTGTTCTTTAGCA
>NC_041381.1:327710850-327718285 GCF_002162155.2 Triticum dicoccoides
AACATTAGTTTATGCGGGCTTAACATTTTCAAGTAGATGATTAACATTCTTTTTCAATACATGATTTCATATCTTTTTTTTTCACGCACACGTGTACCATTTTCAAATGGATGTTATTGAAATCTTTTCCGAGTAGATTTTCAATTTTTGTCACATACATGTTGAAACATTTTTTAATACTGTGTGAACATTTCGGTAAATAAAACAAATCATGAACATATTTTTGAAACGCATGATTTTTTTTAAATGGAACACACATATTTGGAATGGTGAAAAACATTATTCTGAATGAGGCAATATTCTGAATGAGGCAAATATTATTTTTAGAATGTATGCACATTTTTAAAACTGTCGTGTACATTTTTATGAAACACGTGAACATTTTTTTGAATGTGTTGACAACTTTGTTTTCATGCAATAAGTATTTTTTCTGAATTAAGCTAACCCTGCATTAACATTTTATAAATTCATGGTTTTAGATAAAACTTTTCAGTAAATTTCTTTTTGGAATATACATATTATAATATTTTCGGAAATATAAACGAAATAGGAAAAACAAAAAAAAACTAATCCAGTCCACCACACGATGCAACAATTACTATGGCACTAGGAAAAAAATCTAACGTACTTCCAACGAGTGCTTAGACTGCACAGAGAAAACGATTTGATGGGCTGGCCGACTTGTCACAGGAACAACGAGTGCTTAGACTGCACTGTACGGGACCGCTACATGTAGCTCACATCCTAGTCAGCACCGGGAGCTCCTATTACGCGTTTTGCTTTCTTTTTTTAACCTCTGTTAACACTTTCAAATATTTAACATAAATCAATTACAAAATTAGTTTACATAAAAACAATTGAAAAATGTTGACCAAGAATTTGAAATTATTAAATGTGTATAGAGAACATGTTTATCATGTATACGACAAATGTAAATAAAAAAATTAAAATTCGTGTGAAACAATTTCTAATGTATTTAAAAAAGATTAAACAGGCCTTTGAACAAACGTTGAACAAGTGTTGGAAACATATTAATCAAGAATTTGGAAAATGTTAAATATGTATAGGAAAAAATCGACCATGTATTTAAAAATGAAGAATTTTTTTCATCATGTATATAAAAATGTTGATCAAGCATTTTCAAAAAATATATTGAATAAGTATTTGAAAAAAATGTTAATCGAGCGTTTGGGGAATGTTAAATGTTTATGGAAAAAATGTTGACCATGTATAAGAAAAATGATGAATTTTTTTGATCATTGTATATAAAAATGTTAGCAAGCATTGAAAACTGTTCAATAATTATTCAAAAAATGTTAACCAATTATTTAAAAAATATTAAATTTGTATAGAAAAGAATGTTGACCATGTATTGGAAAAATTATTAGAAAAATGATTATGTATATAAAAACGTTAATCAAGAATTTCAAAAATGTTGAACAAGTGTTTGCAAAAAATGTCAATCAATTGTTTGGAAAATGTTAATGTGTATAGAACAAATGTTGACTGTGCATGCAAAAAATATTAATATTTTCATTTGAAAGCTGTTAATCAAGAATTTTTAAAAATGTATACAAAAAAATCTTTACCAAGTTTTGATAAAAAACAAATTTATCTTGTATTTTAAAAATGTTAAAACAGTGTATAAAAAATATTGACCATGTATCACAAAAATGTATAATTCATATTGGAAAAATTTAGATGTTTATTAGAAAATGTTGTTGACATATAGAAAAAATGTACAATAATACCAAAAATAACAAAGAAGACCGAAAATAGAAACAAAATAAACAAAAGGAAAAAGGAAATAAAAAACAAAGAAATAAAATCCAAAAAAGAACAAAGAAGGAGACGAGAAAAAAGAAAAAAAGAAAAGAAAGGAAAGGGGAAATAAAGAAAAAAAGAAAGAAAGAAAAAATCTTTGAAAACTGAGAAAAGGAATGAAGAAAAACCGGCGAAAAACAAAGCTAAAAAATATGGAAAAACCTATGGAATACCGGCTCGTTTCTTGCCAAGTAGGCCGTACCCTCGATTTCATGACCAACCACACGCCAAATCAGTGGCTAGCAGCACAACCTCCTGCCTTGAAGATTGTGGGATTGACTCCTGGTCGTCCTTCTTTTTCTTCTATATTTTCTCTTCTAGGTGTGCGTTAAAGGGCCGACCCGATAGCTGCACATGCTTCAAAGAGAGTAACTTTCCTTTTCGCTTAATGCGATCAATAGTCGCCGCGACCAACTGGCCCTCGCTATAGCGCCTAGTTTGGGCCGGCCCATGAATGCACAACACAACGATTCTAAGCATGAAAAAACCACTCAAAAAGTTAAGATCTCCAGGATTCAAACCTGCACCATAGCATTCTCGTTTGGCCAACCAATACAACTACTCAACTTTAGTGACTGAGAATGGCACCAATGATATAAAAACAATTTTGAACTACCATTGAATTTGGTAGTGGCCGTGATATTTAGTGCACAATAGCATATACTGTAACACTTAGAATTTTGAATTATTTGGAGAAATCATAAATTTTAAAAGGTTCATCAATTAAAAAAAATCATAATATTGGATAAAAAGTTCGTAAACCTGAAAAAATTTCATCGATTTTGAAAAAAGTTTCACCAAAAAATGAAAAGTGTTTATCGATTTTGAAAAATGTTCACAAATTTGAAACAGTTCATCGAATCTAAAAGAAGTTAACTTATTTTGAAAATGAGTTCATCAAATTTCTAAAAAGTTCATCAAATTTGACAAACATTCATCGAATTTGAAAAAAGTTCATTGAATAGGAAAAAGATCATCGGATTTGAAAAAAAGTGCAATGATTTTTCATAAAGGTTCAACAAAAATAATTTTTTATAGATTTTAAAAAAATTCATCGAACTGAAAAAACGTCGTAGGATTTGGAACATCATTTTTAAAACTTTATTGATTTTAAAAAAAAGTTAATTGAATGTGAAAGAAAGTTCATCAAAATTGAAAAAGGTCATCACTTTTGAAAAAATCATCAATTTGAAAAGTTCACGCGTTTAATAAAAGAAAAAAATAGGAAACAAAAGAAGATAAGACAAAAGGACAACATAGAAAGCATAGGGGCCAAGTTAGCAAAGTGGTTAGTGCAATTCGCTTGCATTGAAGAGATGGCGAGTTTGATCGTTGTTACCCACAATCCCTCACGGACCTTTTTTGAGTTTTAAACAGAAAACAAAACGTGAAATGGGCTAGACTAGAGCTTAGGCTGTGTGTGCACCGGTTTGTAGAATGAACTGCAATTGGCGCCTTAAGCGCTAAATAAGATTTGCCCTCAGCGCCCATTGCGCTGGCTACGACGCAACTCACGCGCACAGGTGACTGGGCCGTCCTAACAACACTCGCTGAGTCCTCGCTCGCTCATTCGGTTTGCACGGTCCCTTCTCCTGGTGGTTGACTGTTTACTTGTTAACCAGTTTAGAGTTGACCATTGGCTTTTGAACAAAAAAAATCATGGATAAGAAGGAAAGTTACCATAAAGGGAAAAATTGTTCATAAATTTGAAAAGGAGTCGCAATTTTGAAAACTATTCACAAATTTAAAAAGCTCAGGAATTTTGTAGTTTTGAATAAAGTTCACCATTTAAAAATTGATCACGGATTTTGCAGTTTCAAAGAAAAGTTCACGGATTTGTAAAAACTTCACAAGTTTGAAGAAAAGTTCGTTGAATTTTTAAAAATTAAACAAATTTGAAAAAAGTTCATCGATTTTATAAAGAGTTCATCAACTTTGAAAAAAGGTTTAGCGAATTTGAAAAAGTTCATCGAATTTACAAAAAAAGTTCACCAAAATTTAAAAAGGTTCATCCGTTTTGGAAGAAAAGTTCATGAATTTAAAAAACAAGAACTTAAGAATACAAAAAAAATAATAGAAAAATGAAAAAGAACAAACCGAATTGAAGAACGAAAAAAAGGAAGTAAGTGTGCACAAGCGGGTGAGATGGTGTGGTGGTTTCAACACTTCCTTTCGAACGGTGATGTCACGAGTTCGACGTAGCCCAACACATCATTTTGGAACTTAACGGAAAAAAGAAGAGAAATGGGCTGGCCGAGAGCGGATCCGGAGTGTGCACCTATTTGCAATTAACGAAGAAATAGGTGCCTGAAGCGCCGAATAGGAAATGCCATAGTAGGCGAGGCACAACCACACCCATCTTTACACACGTACCTATAAGCCAGAGTGCCAATGTGCCGCTCGCTTAACAAACACACACATAGGGCAACCCGCATAGGCCAGCCCACTCACACACGTGGTTACTATAGCAACCTGGTTTCTTCATGTAGCTACTTGGTTTTTCCTCCTCATAGGCCAGCCAAGTTTTCACTCCTCTAGATGCTGAATCAGTGCTTAACATCCCACTGTGTACCAGGCAAGTGGAGGACTTCTGGGCATGGGCCGGTGACCCTAGAGGATTGTTCTCGGTGCGATCGGCATATTCCTTACTAAGTCGAGTCAAGAGGGGACGAGAAGCGTAGTTGGAGGGCGATGAAGAAACATCAAACGGTGAGGGAGAACGGCGGGGCTGGACGTCAATGTGGAAACCCAAGGTTCCTTCTAAACTGAAGGTGTTCACTTGGAGGTTAGCTCAGCATTCCATCCCAACAAACGATGTGCTACACCGACGAAACATGGCAGAGTCTCATGCGTGTGCTATCTGCGGGATGGAGGACAATTGGCGACACGCTTTGCTTGACTGCACACTATCTCGTAGTGTTTGGGCGTTGTCAAACGAGGAGCTAGTGCAACACATGTGCATGAATAAAGATGAAGATGCTAAGGCCTGGTTATTTGCCATGAGTGACACGATCTCGCAGGAGGAGTTTTCTGTTCTCATTACTACCCTATGGGCCATTTGGTACGCACGGAGGAAAGTTATCCATGAGGGAGTTCTTCAAACACCTTTCGCAACACATGTATTTGTAGACAGGTTCCTGGCTGATCTTGATTACTTGGCTTCTCCATCTCCCGCTGCTCGAGAGGTCGTTCCTCGACCAAGGGGTTGGCTACCACCCCCGGAAGATCATTCAAAGATCAACTCCGACGCAGTAGTTTCAAGGGCGGGACGTTACGGTGCTGTTGGGGTGATTTGCCGCGATGAGGAAGGACTCTACCAGCGGGCGTCAGCAATGGTCTTCGGGAACATTGAAGACCCGGAGGTGCTGGAGGTACTTGGCATCCGAGAGAGCTTAGCACTAGCTCATGATCTATACATCCAAAAGGTGGCGGTGGCTTCAAATTGCAGAGTTGTGGTGGAGGCAATTGAGAAGGGTACTTCAGCTAAGTATGGAGCAGTGGTGTTGGAGATTAAGCAGTTATCTAGAGATTTCAATTCTTGTATTTTCTCTGATGAGTTTAGAACCTCGAATGTCGAGGCCCGCAAACTTGCAAAGCATGCCTTAACTCTAGGGACCGGCCACCATGTTTGGTTAGGCCACCCTGAAGAGCTTAGTTTCGTCCCTGTAAACGTTGTGACGGGTTAATAAAAAGCTTTGCGAGTTCGTCTCAAAAAAAAGCTACTTGGTTTTTCCTTTAGTGACAGTATATACAGCTGAACGTTTTGTCCATAGCGCACCAGCTTGTTGCATCAAGCCGACATTTAGCGACCGGATTTCTCAAGCAAACAAATTTAACATTTTTAGTTTTTTAGGGAAAAAGAAACATTTTTTGTAAAATTTGTGAACATTTCTTCCAATTTTGAACGGTGTTTTGGAAACACGCACACAATTTTTAAACTTGTGGGCATTTAAAAAAAGAAATACTTTTTCAAATTTGATATTTTGAATATGAAGTAAAACTAAAAATATTTTTTGGAATCATGATCATTTTTTGAAAACACAACCCTTTTTAAAAATTTAAATTTCTAAAAATGCTATATTTTAAAAAATTGCAAACATTTTTGGAAACATGGACATTTTTTCATAACAAACTTTTTGGTAAAACATGAAAAACATTCAAATACGCGGACATTTTTGGAAATTTTGAATTTTTGTAAATAATTGTTATTTTTAAAAAGATGAAAAAGAAACCTAAAAATGAAAAAAATATATAAACAAACAAGAACAACGGAAAAATCGGTAAAGAAAACAAACAAAAAACCCACTTTAGGAAGCTTCTAGAAGGTTCACAAAACCTATAAAACCTAGGCTGGAACCTTCTAGAAGGTCCCCAAAACTGGTAAGAATAGGGGCTGAAACCTTCCGAAAGGTTCCCAAAAGTGGAACCAGCGTACATGTTTAATGGTTTGATATTCTCAATATGTTTTGACGGTTAAACTTGTGCGTGTAGAGGGTGTCATGACCTCCTGACTAAGAAGTTTTATACGAAAGAGTTGTTATTCAGAATGTTTGATCATGAAAAATAATTGTGATGTTGTTAGGTTCGTATTCTTTAACATTGACACCTCACTCCACAAATCCACGGTCATGTTTATTAAGCAGATTCTAATCTTGGGGAGCTGATACCTTCATTTTGCATCCATGTTACTTAGTATAAATGTTAATGATATTTTGCACATTATCACATCATTCTAATGTATTTTTACACTAAGATTACATGTTTTACTGAGCGAGTGAAATTATCAGAAAATTGTAGAAAAGCAACAAACAGGGACCACCGAAGAAATATTTTGTACGAAGCTAGGAAAAATGGTACACAAATATCGGAGGTGTTCACGAGAAAAGAGCTAGGACTAGACCCAATCCAAGGAGGACCCTAAGGGGCCCACAAGCCAATGCATGTGCGGCCCACACGGCACCCCTCTAGTGCTCTCCGATACATCTGGTCCTATTTTAACCTCGAAACCTCCAAAAAAATTTGAGAGGACTTTTTCTCCGCCATCTGTGAGAAGAAACAGAGGTGGATTGCTTTCACCTCAGGTTGATCTCCTAAAATTCCACCTGACAAATGCAGATGAAGGTGGGGAAATCGAAGCCATCTGCACCACCAACACTCCATTCATCATGAAGACATCTCGAGACCAATAGCACCACCTTCATAATCATCATCTGTCTCAAACCACTACTGGAAACAAGAATTTGCCATTAGTCAGCTCTTTGCCGTCTGCTAGCGGACGGCAAAGAAGGCCTTTGTCGTTTTCTTATAAAAAATGGACGGCAAAGACAGGGCTAACGGCAAAGCGCCTAGTTGCCATCAGCCATTTCTTTGCCGTCCGCCGGTGCACGGCAAAGAATCTTTGCCGGCCGCTAGCAGACGACAAAGAGGTGGGTGGGGTCCAGTGGAGGCCTAAACCCTAACGGCCCACCGGCCCACCTCATTGTCGTCCGTCAGCAGACGGCAAAGCAAACGCTACCTAATGCCCCCCACCCCACCTCCCACTCTCTCTACCCTCTCACTCCACCTCGCCCCAGACGCCAACCGCCCCCACCGCCCCGACCCCCACCACCCT
>NC_041381.1:327718774-327741393 GCF_002162155.2 Triticum dicoccoides
CCACCACCCGCCCTTGCGGCCTTCGCCGCCCCACCCGTCGCCCCACTCCGGTGAGCCTCTCCCCTCTATTTTTTCATTCTACTGTCAGTTAGGTTAGTTACTAGGGTTAGTTAGCTTAGTTAGGTTAGTTACTAGTGTGTTAATTAGGTTAGTTCTAGGTTAGTTAGGTTATTTCTAGAAAAAAATATTAGGAGAGGAAAAGAAGAAGAATAAGAAGAAGAAGAGGAGAAGAAGAAAAGGGGGAGGAGGAGGAGGAGGAGGAGGAGAAGAAGAAGAAGAAGAAGAAGAAGAAGAAGAAGAAGAAGAAGAAGAAGAAGAAGAAGAAGAAGAAGAAGAAGAAGAAGAAGAAGGTTGAGGGGTCGAGGGTCGAGGATCTTCGAGGGGTCAAGGGTCGAGGGGTCGAGGGTCGAGGGTCGAGGGTCGAGGGTCGCCGAGGGGTCGAAGTTTTTTTCATACTTTGAAGTGTCGATGCTTTCTGTAATGTGATGTCCTAAATTTTCTTGACTCGATCGATAAAATTTACAGGCTTTGTGCCATTTCATCTCCTTGGAGTCATCGTGGTCGAAGTTTCTAGTCCGTGATCCCGCCGTTGTTCGACTACTTCCTCTATAGCCAAGGGTGAGCTACGAATCCACCTTCACCTCCTACGCTCTTTTAATGATGTCAGTAGATTTTATTTTCATGCTAAGTCGCGTAACTAGTATGCGTCTCATGTCTGAAAGGGTTGCATCAATAAATATGCATTCAGTTGCATATTTATCATGGTAACTCATTCGGATTGTCCATCGATTTCGATGGACAGCCCGAGGATGTGTAGATCGTGTACGTTCTCCATGCTCTACCCCATTATGAGACAAAATTTCACCAGTGCCTCCCTGTTGTTCTCCGGATGCACATTCTCTCGGTTTTTTGCCGAGACGTGTATCAGGAGAACAACGGGGAGGTGCTGCCGAAATTTTGTCTCGGAATCGGGTAGAGCATGGAGAACGTACTCAATCTACACATACTCGGGTGGGATCAGGACCTATCTTTACCTATTAGAGCGTAGGTTGCATGGACGTAATAAAATTGACAAACTAGATTAACTAATGAATATACATGTTGAATTATATATATTTCTTGTCTGTCTAGTAGCTAGGCAAGATGAGCGATCGTGCGTGGATGTACACCGGTCACACTAGTTAGAAAGAGATGACCAATGAATGTTTAACAAAAACCAAGGGGGTTGTGAAAGCCGCATTTGCAAATGGCCAGAGAAAAAACTGGTACCCCTGTGTCCGATGCAACAATTGGGAAAAGAGGACAGAGGATGAAATGGGCAAACATCTGCAGAAGAGTGGTTTTACGCCTGGTTATACGGTGTGGAAATTTCATGGTGAGTCTGCCCAACGTGCCAGAGCTGAGGTGGTTTGTTGTCGCACCGATGAGCATGGTAACGGGATGGAAGAAGACATGGTGCAAAACTTTGATGATGCTCAGAATTCAGACGATGAGATGGAGGAATCTGCAAATGCCTTCAATGAAATGTTGGAGTATTCAAAACGTACTCTCCACGAGCACACTAAGCTTTGTCAGCTGGATGCCATCTAAAAAATAATGGCTCTGAAGGCTCAATTCAACTTGGGCGGAGAATGCTACGACGCGATGATGACAGTATTTGGACGCTTTCTACCCAAAGGCCATGTAATGCCTGCAAACCTGTACCAGTGAGTCAAAATCCTCCATGCTCTTAAGACGCCCTATGAGAAGATACATGCCTGTGAGAAACGATAGGCCTTATTTAGGCTTGAGTATGCGGACTTGAACTATTGTCCCATTTGCAAGTCTTCCAGGTATGTTGTGGTAGACAACGGTATGGGTGAGAAGACGCATACCAAAATCCCCGTTAATGTTCTTCGGTATATGTCAATCATACCAAGACTTCAACGTCTTTTCATGGTCGAAGAGACGGCCAGACAGATGACATGGCACAAAACGGACAAAAGAACTGAACTAGATGCAGATGGGAATCTGGTGATGGTACACACATCGGATGGTGAAGCGTGGAAGCGCTTCGATGCATTACATGCATAAAAAGCGGGAGATCCAAGGCATCCTCGAGTCGCCAACAGTACGGATGGCTTCTGTGTGTTTGGTGTGGCGGCGACGCAATACAGTTGCTGGCCCATATTTGTCATTCCACTCAATCCCCCCGGACATGTTATGCAAAGAAAGAACATTTTCCTAACGTTGATAATTCTAGGACCGAACTATCCATGGAAGAATATGAATGTGTACATGCAGCCGCTTAAGGATGAATTGCAAGAAGCTTGGGATAATGGGTTCAAGACATACAACGCCTTTAGCAAACAGAACTTCATAATGCGTGTCTAGGACATGTACTCGACGCATGACTTGCCGGCGTATGCGCTATTCATTCGCTAGTGTGTGCATGCAAGGTTCCCGTGCCCCACATGCAAGGCAGCTCCTGAGTTTCGTTGGCTGCAGGCAGGTCGCAAGTTTCCTTGCTTTGACTTGCATAGACAGTTCTTGGATCCTCGCCATAAGTTCAGGAAAGACAAGAAGAACTTCATCAAAGGTAGAGTTGTCAAAAACTCTGCACCACTCCTGTGCTTCTAAACCAATATTGTTGGATGTCGAAGAATGGTAGACCATTTCGTTGTATATCTTCAACAACCTAACAGAAGTGCAGTCGTACATCGAGTAAGTTATTGCGATACATTGTTTTGCAACTTCTAATTCCTTTGAAAATCTCTTATTCCTAGTTATTTGATACAGTCGATACATCGCCAAATTCTCGGATGGAGCAGAGATAAAAAAGGAATCCATCAAAGAGTATGAGCTTCTGGCAAAGCAAGGAGGCGGCTTTCCCGGTTTCATCTCTTGGTTCAAACAAATAATAATTTCCATTAGATCGTTCTCATTTCTTCATCTAATTTGCGGCTAATGCACCAATCCTTTCGTATTAAATTTGTAGGCTAATTCAGAGTCTATGGACGCCGAACTGAGACAAGCCGTTAATGGTTTTGACTATAAGGTCCATTCATTTGACAAATACAACATCAACGAGTATCGCTTTTGTACCTACGGGAAAGAGATATCTATGGCCAACCGAAAGTCTACAAATTGCTGTGTCTTTGCTATCGGCGATGGAGGTATCGAGTATTATGGGAGAGTTGAAGAAATTTATGAACTTCTATTCTATGGTGAAAACTCACCGAATGACGTAGACTTCAAATGTTATTCGTTCCAGCCGAATGAGACTAGAAGGACTCATGAACATATAGGGCTAGTCGAAATCAAACAAAGCACCCATTTAGATGTTCCCGATGTCTATATTATGGCTCAATAGGTGACCCAAGTTTTCTATCTACCGTGGGCCTGCCAAACTGATCCAAATCTGAATGGTTGGGATGCTGTTTATGAAGTGCCGCCACGTGTTAGACCACCTCCCCCTAATGAAGAGGATTATGAACCTCACATTAACCCAGACACATATGAAGGTGAATTCTTCCAAGAAACACGTCTTTCCAAAAAATGCTTCAAGAAATGCTCTACTTCACCCCAGAACGTTGAAGTATACATCGACAGTGAATCCGACTTCACCCCTGAGCCGGAACAAGAAGAGCCTGAACAAGAAGAGGTTACTGCTGCAGATGACTTGTCAATGCTTGATCGATTACATAAAGGTGGCCTTCCACATGTTGATGCCGCTGAACCCGATGAGCACTTCATTCATGATAGTGATGATGATGATGCATTTATTGATCCTGGAGCATTTATTGAACCCGACGATCAAGATTATTATTAGGTATTCAATTTTTTTATGTTGTACTTGATTTATATAGTTACTTGTGTATGATCTATATAGTTACTTGTATAATTTCTTACTTTGTATGATTGTTTCTTATACATAGTGCCATGGTATTGATATTCCTCCCCGTCGGCCCTCGCCCAGTTTATGATTCGGATGTGGTATATTCTCTTTTATAACTATTTGTTGCATTTCGCGTTTATGACAATTATGGCCATCAAGTTCACATGGAGATATTTTTATCTAGCGGGTATGTGAACCGGAAATTGCAACCGACCCTCTTGTCGAGAAGTTAAATTAGTTGAAAAAGAAAACGAGTATTTGAAAGAAAAAATGAAAAGAATTGAAGAAGAGAAGATGAAATTGGAGTTGTATGTTGTGGATGTCGTTGATGATCACAAGATGAAGATGGATGCAATGCGCTTGAAGATGAATGCAATGCGCTTGAAGATTAAGAAGATTAGAAAATATGTCATTGATAATGAGGCTTGGTATCATTATGCCATTGGATCAATTGTTACCTTAGTTGCGATCTTGATCGCATTTGTTGTGATGAGGGTAAGTTTTCTCTAGTGTTTTGCTTAACAAATGCATACTTAGCTTAGTACATGCTTGTTAGCCCTATTATGCCACATACTTAGCTTATTTCCCCCCAAAAAAGATGTACTTAGCTAATTATCCTCCAAAATGACATCATTACCTTATTTAGTTCATTTATGACATAAGTAGCTTATTCATTTAAAAAATGGCATATAACCTTGGTTCTCTCATAGATGTCATATACTTAGCTTATTTTCCTCCTAAACGGCATAATTACCTAAGTTAGATAAAAAAATGAGCTGTACTTATGTAAGTTGGCTCAAAAATGGCATCATCATCTAGGTTAGCACAAAAATGACCTATACTTACCTTATTTTCCTCCAAATTGACATAATAAGCTTAGTTAGCTAAAAATGGCATAATTACCTAAGTTAGCACTAAAATGACACAAATAAGAAATAAGAAGGAGAAAAACAAGGAAGAGGAGAAAAAGAAAGAATAGAAGAAGAAAGAGAATAAAAAGAAAGAATAAAAGAAGAAGAATGAGAATGAGGAGGAAAAGGATAAAAAGATAGAAGAGAAGAAGAAAGATGAGAAAAGAAGAAGAAGAAAATATCTTCTTCTTCTTCTAGTCTTCTCTTCTTCTTCTTCCTCTTCTTCTTCTTCTTCTTCTTCTTCTTCTTCTTCTTCTTCTTCTTCTTCTTCTTCTTCTTCTTCTTCTTCTTCTTCCTCTATTCTTCTTCTTCTTCTTATAGTCTTCTTCTTCTTCTTCTTCTTCTTCTTCTTCTTCTTCTTCTTCTTCTCTAGTCTTCTTCTTCTTCTAACTTTATTACTCCCAATTTTGTAGGTTTGATTCACTTCATGGAAGCAGCATTGATGGACCGCTAGTGTTTAGTCCTTGTTTTCATTTGTATTGATGAACAATGTGAAACTATGTTGTATATATGGATGAACTCCGTGAAACTATGTATGTATTGGATCTTTTAATACCCTATGTGTTCTGTTGCATTGATGGATTGCTAGATGTTGACACATGGGCTATGTTTGAGGTTGAAACTATATATATCATATATATCTTTTGAAAATGCAGGGATATAACAGAAAAATAGAAACAATGCAGCCTCTTTGCCGTCTGCTACCGATGGGAAAGAGGCCACGTGGCAGCAAGCTGTGTAATCTGGGAGCTGACCCATTTGGTTACTTTGCCGTCTGTGGCAGACGACAAAGGTTGTGGGAGTTTGCCGTCTATGGCGGAAGGCAAAGCTTTGGGGGGGGGGAGGTTTGACGCGTGTCTGACGTCAGATAGAGACGACAAAGGGGAGGGCATGTTTGCCGTCTGCTGGCAGACGACAAAGGCTGCCGTTAGCCACCTAACATGGCTAACGCCTGTTATTTGCCGTCCAACTTCTTTGCCGTCTGCCACCGACGGCAAAGGTTCTTTGTCATTTGCTTTGAGGAAGAAGACGACAAAGAACCTGTTTACCATAGATTTCTTTGCCGGGAAGCTTTGCCATCAGTGGCAGACGGCAAAGAGGTTTGTCGTCCGCTTTTGGTTCCTTTGCCGTCTGCCATGGCAAATGGCAAAGAACCTGATTCCTGTAGTGAACTCTACTTTTCAACCTATGAACTATTGTTGGAAATATGCCCTAAAGGCAATAATATTGTATTATTATATTTCCATGTTGATAATTAAGAGTTTCTATTCTATGCTATAACTGCTATGATCCTGGAATGTGTGATTTAGTGGAAACTCATATGCATGTGTGGAATGATAAACGGTAAAACCTGATTCCTAATCTCGCCTCTAAGACTAGCTCAAGTGTTGTTAGTTATCGTGTTTTCTGGATCTTACGGTATCGTTAAGTGCAACGATAGTCCTAAACAACTTTGAGAATATGATGTTGGAAGAACAGTCATATTTAATTGACCCAAACTTGTTTGTTATACTTTGAGATAAAATCATCACAAGTCAATCTTTATAACACGGAGAGTTAACATATGCTTTAGTTCCTTAGATGATGAGAGTATCATAGTCACTTCACCGTATGATGGACTCTGGGGTTGCACAAACATCATCTGTAACACAACAATTATAACGAAAACTTACAGGGGGCTAGATAGCTCAAGAGTGGGATTTGCTCGTCCAACGATGGAGAGATATTCTTAGGGTCCTCTCAGCGTGAGGGCATCCATCATCATCTGGCCAGACACAAGTGACTAGGCCACAGGCATATAGGAACATGTCAACAAGAAAGAAGAACAAAACCGGTAACGAGGAGACCGGTATAGTGAGCACGAGAATCATTCAAGAGGATACTGATATATCTCACCTCAAGTTTTGTAAAGTATCACAAAGCAAAGGGAATAACACATGATAATCAAAGATTCACTCGAATGTGATTCGTTTCTTTATAGGGATCAATATGGATGTCTATGTTTCTGTTATCTTGTAGGGTCACAAGCTTAAGGGAATCACGATCTGCTCGGTGTTAATGGATCAATAGTTATAATAAAATATTTATGAAATAGTTTTATTAATATAAGAAATAGTTTCAAGAGAAACCGAAAGCGTTCCAGGGTTACCGGAAGGGTTTCGGGGTTTATCAGCTAATACCAGGAATTGATATATAGGTGGCAAATGTTCCGAATATATTAAACTAATAATAAAAGGCCCTATTAATGATTAGGAGGATTTTATAATTATTATTTAAATATAAATAGGCCAAGGAAAATACTAAAAGGCCTATAGGGAAAAAAGGTTAATGGGACGATGAGGCCCATTCGATGGAGGCGCTCCCCTAGCTTCTTGGAGAAGCTAGGGGAGGCCGAATTGGAGGGGGATTCCCCCTCCTTGGCCGGTGCAAGGGGGAAGGAATCCCTCCCCCCTTGCAGCACCCGTCCACTCTCCTCCAACATATATATAGTAGAGGTTTTGGGCACTTTTGCATTCACAAGTTTTGTAGCATTCTCTAGTTCTCTAGTTCTAGTCTAGTTGATTAGTTCAGACCTAGATATTATCCTATGTAGTCCTCATAATTATAAGCTTAGTGTGGTTCTAGTATTCTCCTTCCAATTCTCCATGTCAGTTAGCTCTAGACAGTGAAGCGCTACCAGGTCGTGAAGACAGTACGCTTGCATACTTGGAGAGGCCGTGCTTCCGGTCTTCGGTTTGAGGGATCGTTCATGAATGGTTTGAGGGACTTCAATTATGATCTACACCGACTCTTCTTCCGTTGCAACTCGGAGTTGGTAACGATCCGATCTAAACCGTTAATGCATCTTCATAGTGTCCCTGGTTTGATCGCAGGACAATCTTTTTCTACTATGTTTCCCAACAACTATTATTTTAGATCACTTCCTGGTGTTAATTATTGCTTGTAGTTGATTCTTTGATGTTTAATGGGTGAAATATTTGCATGTTCAAATTGTTTTCCATGTCATTACCTCCACCGATCATGATCTATATGATGACTTGTGAGTATCCCTTTATGGTCCTGGGAACTTGGGAGTAATATTTATGTGCAAGTGAATAGAGTTCAATGTCTTATGGTGTGGTGTGATTCTCTAGTGGTGATGTGCGAACATCGAGTGCATGTCACTTCACCTTTATGGGCCTAGATGAGAGCATTGAGTTATTGGGTGGCTGGGGTGACAGATATTAGCAAATCCTAAATTTATGAACTATTTCATGAGGAATTGATGGGACCCTAGGATTTAATGTTGTGTTTATTTGTTGTCTTAATTACTCTTGTTGTATTTGCGGATGCTTGCATTAAGAGTATAAGCATAAGTATGTATGTTGTTCAAGTGAGATAGTATATCAGCATAGGCTCCAACACACAATAAGTATCACGGCATTGAAAGTTAAATTGAATAGAACTAGGTGAAAACAACTTGATGGCATTTACAACGATATTGAGAATGACTTGATCCCTACAAGTAATACAACTTGCTACATCATTATACTTTTTGTGAGAATTACATTCTTGCAACTATTCTTATAATCAAACAAATAATCAAAACACATGGATACCTGTTTTTCTAGTCCATAGAACAACATACCACCTTATGTAGCCTAGACAAAACCACATTTATTCCATTTTTTGTATTTCCCCGAAAAGGGAATTGGACTATATCACGAGACTCCATGAAGCGGCACAATAGCGGCCATCCATGTTCAGGAGTAGAAACTACAGGTCCATGCATGGACCACTATGATGCTAATGTTATACTATTTTGATCAACATATTGTTGGCGAAATGTGATCTTACTAGCGGTATACCAAAGACTTGATGGAAATATGCCCTAGAGGCAATAATAAAATGGCTACTATTATATTTCCTTAATCATGATAAAGGTTTATTATTCATGCTAGAATTGTATTGACCGGAAACTTAAATACATGTGTGGATACATAAACAAATACCATGTCCCTAGTGAGCCTCTACTAGGCTAGCTCGTTGATCAAAGATGGTTAAGGTTTCCTAACCATAAACATGAGTTGTCATTTGATAACGGGAACACATCACTAAGAGAATGATGTGATGGACAAGACCCATCATTTAGCTTAGCATATGATCGTTCAGTTTATTGCTACTGCTTTCTTAATGTCAAATACATATTCCTTGGACCATGAGATCATGCAACTCTCGGATACTGGAGGAATACCTTGTGTTCTATCAAACGTCACAAGGTAACTGGGTGATCATAAAGATGCTCTGCAGGTATCTCCGAGGGTGTCTGTTGAGTTGGCGTGAATCGAGATTGGGATTTGTCACTCCGTGTATCGGAGAGGTATCTCTGGGCCCTCTCGGTAATACTGTTGGAAATATGCCCTAGAGGCAATAATAAAATGGTTATTATTATTTCCTTGTTCATGATAATTGTCTATTGTTCATGCTATAATTGTATTAACTGGAAACCGTAATACATGTGTGAGTACATAGACCACAACATGTCCCTAGTGAGCCTCTAGTTGACTAGCTCATTGATCAATAGATGGTTATGGTTTCCTGACCATGGACATTGGGTGTTGTTGATAACGGGATCACATCATTAGGAGAATGATGTGATGGACAAGACCCAATCCTAAGAATAGCACAAGATCGTGTAGTTCGTTTGCTAAGAGCTTTTCTAATGTCAAGTATCATTTCCTTAGACCATGAGATTGTGCAACTCCCAGATACCGTAGAAATGCTTTGGGTGTACCAAACGTCACAACATAACTGGGTGACTATAAAAGGTACACTACAGGTGAGGGAGTCCTGGACTACGGGGTGTCCGGATAGCCGGACTATCATCATCGGCCGGACTCCAAGACTATGAAGATACAAGATTGAAGACTTCGTCCCGTGTCCGGATGGGACTTTACTTGGCGTGGAAGGCAAGCTTGGCAATATGGATATGTAGATCTCCTACTATTGTAACCGACTCTGTGTAACCCTAGCCCTCTCCGGTGTCTATATAAACCGGCGGGTTTTGGTCCGTAGGACGAACAACCATTACAACAATCATACCATAGGCTAGCTTCTAGGGTTTAGCCTCCTTGATCTCGTGGTAGATCCACTCTTGTACTACCCATATCATCAATATTAATCAAGCAGGAGGAGGGTTTTACCTCCATCGGGAGGGCCCGAACCTGGGTAAAAACATCGTGTCCCTTGTCTCCTGTTACCATCCGCCTAGACGCACAGTTCGGGACCCCCTACCCGAGATCCGCCGGTTTTGACACCGACATTGGTGCTTTCATTGAGAGTTCCTCTGTGTCGTCACGGACAGGCTTGATGGCTCCTTCGATCATCAACAACGACGCGGTCCAGGGTGAGACTTTTCTCCCCGGACAGATCTTCGTATTCGGCGGCTTTGCACTGCGGGCCAATTTGAAAGCTACGCCCCTGGCCGTCAGGTCAGATTTGGAAGTCTAAACATCACGACTGACATCCGCGGAGACTTGATCTTCGACGGATTCGAGCCACAGCCGAGCGCGCTGCACTGTCATGATGGGCATGATTTAGCTCTGCTGCCGGACAGTGCCCTGGAGGCCGCACATGAGTCCGCTCCGACCCTTAGTCCGGAGCCGACCGCGCAGATCGAGGACGGGTGGCTAGACACCGCCTCGGGGGCTGCAACCTCTACGGCGATGGAGCCGAATACTGACCTTGTCCCTTGTAAAGCTCGTGACTCCGAGGTGCCGGACTCCTCGCCGGACTCCGAACCTCCTACGCCCTTACAAATCGAATCTGATTGGGCGCCGATCATGGAGTTCACCGCCGCGGACATCTTTCAGCACTCACCCTTTGGCGACATCCTGAATTCGCTAAAGTATCTCTCGTTATCAGGAGAGCCTTGGCCGGACTGCGATCAGGACAGTTGGGATGCGGATGACGAAGAAATTCAAAGCCCACCCACCACCCACTTTATAGCAACTGTCGACGATCTAACCGACATGCTAGACTTCGACTCTGAAGACATCGACGGTATGAACAACGATGCCGGAGACGGCCAAGAACCAGCGCCTACTGGGCACTGAAAAGCCACCTCAACTCATGACATATACATGGTGGACACACCAAAAGGAAGCGATAACGAGGAACAACGGGACGCGGCGAAGGATAATCCCCCCAAAAACAACCAAAATAGTGACACAAGCGCCGCCCATAGTCCCGCCTCGATAACGACACCACCCATAATGACCCAGCCGTAGAGCAGGGCAAACCAATGGACGACGAACATGCAACCAAGCAACCATCCGAACAGGATGAATCGGACAATAAACCCATCCTCGGCGAAAACAACAGTCCAGACGACCTTACGCCGGACACATCACCGGAGCATAAGAACCTTCACAAAAGGCTCGTCTCCACTGCAAGAAGTTTGAAGAAGCAGAAACGGAAGCTCAAAGCAGCGGAAGACGTACTCAGAATGAGGTGGAGCAAAGTACTCAAAACCGCAGACAAATATGGCAATAGTCACCAAGCAAAGAGCTACCCAAAGCGCAAGCTGCTGCCCAAATTCGACGAGGAGGCCGTAGAGCCACCTCAATCAAAAAGCAAAGAGGCCGCCTGGCCAGATAGACGACCAGATGACAGGCCAAGAGCAGCAAGCGGCGCCGCACACAAGCCAACATATGACACACATAAAGATCCTCGCAAAAAGGATGGCCCGGTCAGGTCCATTTATGGGCCAAAAAAGAGGGCCCCAGGAAGCAACACAACACGCCGAGTGTTCGAAGATAACAGCACACCTAAATACAGGGGCGCCCCACACCCACTATGTTTCACCGATGAGGTGCTGGATCATGAATTTCCAGCGGGATTCAAGCCCGTAAACATAGAGGCATACGACGGAACAACAGACCCCAGAGTCTGGATTGAGGATTACATCCTACACATACATATGGCTAGAGGAGACGATCTCCACGCCACAAAATACCTACTCCTCAAGCTCAAAGGGCCAGCTCGGCATTGGCTCAAAAGCCTCCCAGAAAACACCATTGGAAGTTGGGAAGAGCTCGAGGATGCGTTTAGAGAAAATTTTCAGGGGACTTATGTCCGCCCTCCGGATGCAGACGATTTAAGTCACATAACTCAACAGCCCGGAGAGTCAGCGCGCAAATTCCGGAACAGGTTCCTCACTAAAAAGAACCAAATAGTCGACTGTCCGGACGCCAAGCCTTAGCAGCTTTTAAACATAACGTCCGAGACGAATGGCTCGCCAGACACCTCGGCCAGGAAAAGCCAAGAACAATGGCCGCGCTAACAAACCTCATGACCCGCTTTTGCGTGGGGGAAGATAGCTAGCTGGCAAGATGCAACACTAGTGGCCCAAGTACATCCGAGATCAGAGATGGAATTGGAAAATCACGACGCAGAAAAGATCAACGCTGAAATAAGGAAGATGGCCCAAAGAGCACGGCGGTCAACGCCGGATTCAAAAGCTCTTGACCGAACAGCAAAACACTGCCTCTTAAGGACAACAGTGACGAGCTATCCAACCTAAACAAAATCTTGGATAGGATATTCCAAATTCATAGTACCCCCGGGAAGCCTGCAAACCACACCCACAGAGATTGTTGGGTCTTCAAGCAGTCCGGCCGACTTAACGCCGAACACAAGGGGCTCGATCCATCGAGCGAGGACGATGACGAACCCCACAAGAAGAGCGCGGGACAACAAAAGGACTTCCCACAATAGGTCAAAACAGTGAATTCACTTCAAGTGATAACAAGGAAAAATAGGGCGACACCTACCAAAGCGCATGCCGCACGGTCCACCCCAATGGAATCTCGAGATTGGATGTCAAAACCAATTACTTTCGACCATCTAAATTACTCCAGAAGTATTCGAAACGCAGGATGGACTGCTCTGATATTGGAACCTATAATCGACGGACTACAGTTTACACAGGTCCTAATGGATGGCGGCAGCGATTTAAAGCTTCTATATCCGGACACAATCCGCAAGTTGGGGATAGACCCTACTAAAATTCGCCATAGCCGCACTTCCTTTAAAGGAGTGACGCCAGGCCCTCACGCCAAGTCCACGGGCTCCTTACTACTAGAAGTTGTGTTCGGATCACCCGACAACTTCCGTCCCGAAAAGCTAATCTTCCATGTCGCCCAATTTAAAAGCAGCCATCAAGCACTATTGGGACGTGAAGCTTTCGCCCGCTTTAACGCAATACCGCACTACACGTCTCTTACACTTAAAATGCTCGGTCCACGCGGCATCATCTCCTTACAAGGTCGCTCAAGACCCCGGACACGGCTAGGCGAGTCCGGCACAAATAAACTAGGGGTTTCCTAGCCGCATACCCCTTCACAAGGGGTTGTGCGTATGAACAATAAGAGCCAATAAAGGCTCAACTTTATTCATTTATTCATACTCTATTTTAAATACATTTTTCGTACGATTTCTTTTCAAACTAAGTTCCTCTCTTTTACAGATGAACAGCGTGCTACACCCGTCCAGGATACAGCACAACGGAGACACAGGCGCAGACGTGCAGCAGGGACCCGTTGCAAGGATTCTTTTCAGATTCTGCGTAAACCTTTCTTATTGTCTCTTGTTGATACACATCCCCCGGGTTTTTTTAAACCAAGGAGGAGGTTGGCATTTTGGCATCGGTCGCGTCAGAAATTCTCGCCCGTACCTGGACACTAGGGCTTAGGGCATTGTTCTGCCCATTATCATAAAGACCGAATACCTTAGGGAGTGTTCGGCATCTCGAGTTAGGCCTTATATGCATCAGCTCCGAATCATGTCTTTGGTCAAATGTTGGGTTTGCCCGGCTCCTGTGTTTTGCTGCCTTACGTTCCGTATCATCGGCTAACGCGACACCAGGAGAACTACTGCGATTGTGCCCCGGTTCGGCCGGGCGAGCACCTCAGTAGAGAAAGCCGAAAACTGACTATCATGATACAGCGAGAGACTGGTCAACCACTCGATCGACTACCAGAATGTCTAGAATTCCTCCGCTTTGACAAAGGACCGTTTCCCGGTAAGGCACATACGCGCCCCAAATTCAGAAAGCGCGGTGCCCCTAGGGGCTATGTCGTAGCCCCACCTTCGAACTCCTATGGCTAAGTGAAAGTGATAAAGCATTATAGTCCGGTTGCCTCGTTTGCTACGCTACCACCTCCTTCACAAGACCAAGATGTTGGATTAAGTGTGAAAATGCGCTATTTTGCAAACACCCCCGCACCATGTGCGTGGGGGCTGAAGCCGAAGACTGCCATCTTTCAGGTTATACACATGTATACATTAACGGCCGCACAGGAGATATTTCAATACTTGAACGCACAAGTATAAAAAGCACTCATATTATTAATATCATCTTACAAACCATAAAGATCATTTGAACATGACATTTTTTGAGCACTGCGACTCTATTACACGAGCACCCTGCAGGACTTCCCCAAAATAGTGCTCGGCGGGTAACCGGCTCTCGTCCAAACACCGGGTTGCAACATCGGTGGCATCCATCTCCGTCCAGTATGTCTTCACACGGGCGAGGGCCATCCGTGCACCCTCTATGCATGCCGACCGCTTCATCGCCTTGATATGAGGCACCGCCCCAAGGAATTGCTGCAATAAGCCAAAATAACTCTTCGGCTTGGGCCTATCCGGCCACAGATGAGTCACTACATCCGTCATGGCAAATCCGGACAATCTATTCAGCTCAGCCCACTCAGCCAACCGATCGGTCAACGGAAGTGAACACTCCAGACTGTGGAATTGAGACCAAAAAAGCTCTTCCGTCTCGTGATCCTTTTAACTTCGGAAGTGCACAACTGCATCCGCCGCACTCGCCGCCAAATCCAGATAAGGATCCTCCGGACCCCACAGCTGGCCAAGCTGAGCATACTTCTGATCTATGAACTTCCTGCGCAGCAGAAAGGGCTTGCCAGCCGCAATGTCTCCGGCCTGATGCAACTCCTCCTTTATAGCCCTCATTGCAGAATGGGCATCCTTGGCTTCGGCGGTGGCCTTCTTCAGGTCTTCTTGCTCCGCTCGGTGTTCTTTTTCAAGAATCTCATAGCGGCCGGTAACATCCTTCAGCTTCACGGACATTCCGGCCATCTCCTCCCTGCTTCGGCAGTGAGCAGCCCTTTCGGTTTCTAGCTCTTCGGCTGCCTTCGAGGCAGCCGCATCACTCCTTCTGGCCTGCTCCTTGGCCCGAGCAAGCTCTGCCCGAAGGTCCTCCACAGCAGTGGCACCATCTGCATTAAGCATACATGTTGTAAGGAATAGGAATCAGCTCCCTTACTAGGTGACCACGGAGAAGCAACCTACCTTGTGACTCGTCAAGTCGTTCATTGACCAGGCGATGTCCGCATCCGCAACGTCGAGTTGCCGCTTTAGTTCGGCAACTCCATCAGTCCGGCTGGCCACCGGACTACTCGCCACCTGTGTAGGAAAGGCGAGAATTAATACCTGAGATTATGATCCTCGACACATTGTCGCTTTCGACAACATACCGAGTCTCAGGGGCTACTATCTATACAGGGTGCACTTTATGTGCAAAACTGTCAAAAGGTATGTCATTTTTACGTACCTCAAACCCCGCCAGCAAACTTCTGACGGCATCACGCAACCCGCCCTCGGCGGATAAAATTCTTTCAATCACCGTACTCATCAATGTATGGTGACCTTCTGAGATAGACGCCCTCTCGAGCAGATCCTTCAGCTCCCCCGGCCGTACACCAGTTGGTGCCGAACTCTCCGGCCCTGCCGGACTCGGGGACACCCTCCACGACGACACCTCAGGGTCGTCCGCCCCGCCTGACGGTGCGGCAGATGGAGGCGTCTCGCTCTCCATCATCTCCGGACGAAGGTCCCCCGAAGACGAGCTCAGCTGAGAAGGACGGAGATCCGAACTACAAGGTAAAAACTTCAGTTATCCTTAGAAGCAAAATAGGGATGTCCCTTATTACAAAGCTCCCCTTTTTCTACTTACGGCTTGCTGGATGGCTGATTCCTTAGGGGAGATAGTGCGCCGGGGCTTCCCCAGGCGCAGGACCCTCTGGTGAAGATCTCTTCCCCCGCTTTGAGGCCTTGGCCTCCGGGTCTTCGGAAGCGGTCCTCTTCTCCCCCTGGAAGGAGGGATTCTCGATCCCCCCTTTCTCGAAAGCCTCCTTGGTGGAGGCGGTAGTTTCTTTGTTTTCCCCTTCACCTTCCTCTGAAGGCGCAACCTCCAGCATCTCGACCAACACCGGATCCGGCGCGGTCTCCGGGAGGGGGGCCGGACACCGTATCAGTTTCGCTTGCGCTATCCACTCCTTTTCAAAGGACGATTGGTTAAAAGGCAAATCCAAGATATGCAAACGAACGGTATGTCCGGACACGGAGCTACTTACTTGAGTATCCGGGCGATTGCAGCTTAGGCCGGCGTCCTCGGTTAATTCTGGACACACCTCTTGTGATCCAAAGAATAATTTGTACATCTCCACGGGTGTCGTACCCATGAAGTGTTGGAGAACTCGTGGTCCCTCCGGATTGAACTCCCACAGGCGGAGAGGGCGACGTTTGCAGGGCAGAAGACACCTAATCATCATAACCTGCATCACCACGACCAGATTGATCTCCCTCCCTTGGAGGCCTCGAATCCGGCCCTACATTAGGGGTACATCCTTGGACGACCCCCAGTCAAGCCCTTTGCTGACCCATGACGTCAGCCACTGTGGAGGACCCGGGCGAAAGACGGGCGGCGGCCTCTGCCTGCTGCCCCTGGGAGCGGTAATATAGAACCACTCCTGCTGCCATAAGCCGAGCTCCTCCTGAATAGAGCCCTCGGGCCACAGAGCATCGGCCCTCTTGTTTATGACCGCCCCGCTGCACTCTACTTGACGCCCCTCAATCATCTTCAGCAACACGTTGAAGGTTTTGAGCCACAAACCGAAGTGAGGGGTAGTGCGGAGGAAGGCCTCGCAGACGACAATAAACGATGAGATATGGAGGATGGACTTCGGGGCCAGGTCATGGAATTCCAGCCCATAGTAAAACATGAGCCCTCTCACAAAAGGATCCATCAGGAAGCCTAAACCCCGACGGAGGTGGGACACGAACACGACGCTCTCACCGGGCTCAGGAGTAGGAATGACTTGCCCTTTGGCAGGCAACCTGTGCGAAATCTCGTAGGTCAGGTACCTGGCTTCTCTCAGCTTTAGCACGTCCTCTTCCGTGACGGAGGAGGGCATCCACCGGCCCTGTAGGTCGGAGCCGGACATTGTTGAAGGTCCGAGGCGCTTGAATCTGGAGCTCTGGGTGTTGGAACTCGGGGCGAAGGGCAGATTCGATTGAGGATTGAAGAAAAGAAACGAGCCTTGGTCTCGTTATAAAGAGGGAGAATACCAAGAGCCGTCCCCGGGACCGTTTGGAACTCACCTTCGATGGAGGAGGCGTGGCAACAGGCATGGTTGCGTTACCCACGTCCGTATTGATGGGAATCCCAGAATAAGAGGAACACGATCTCTGCTTCGACAAGACGTGCCAAGGAAACCGCTTTGCTAAACGCGCTAAGGTGGTATAATAAAAACGATTCAAGTAAAGGCTTGGTAGTGGTGTGATGTCACGCCACAAAATACGTCAGCAGATTGAACTTGTGTACATATTATTCTCTCTACGGTAGTATGTGGAATTTATTTTACAGAGCCGGACACTATCCTGGTGTTCACAATCTTCTATGAATTATTCGGAGGAGGAACCCGCCTTGCAATGCCGAAGACAATATGCGCGCCGGACTCGTCGTCATTGAAGCCTGGTTCAGGGGCTACTGAGGGAGTCCTGGACTAGGGGGTGTCCGGATAGCCGGACTATCATCATCGGCCGGACTCCAAGACTATGAAGATACAAGATTGAAGACTTCGTCCCGTGTCCGGATGGGACTTTCCTTGGTGTGGAAGGCAAGCTTGGCAATACGGATATGTAGATCTCCTACTATTGTAACCGACTCTGTGTAACCCTAGCCCTCTCCGGTGTCTATATAAACCGGAGGGTTTTAGTCCGTAGGACGAAAAACCATTACAACAATCATACCATAGGCTAGCTTCTAGGGTTTAGCCTCCTTGATCTTGTGGTAGATCCACTCTTGTACTACCCATATCATCAATATTAATCAAGTAGGAGTAGGGTTTTACCTCCATCGAGAGGGCCCGAACCTGGGTAAAAACATCGTGTCCCTTGTCCCCTGTTACCATCCACCTAGACGCACAGTTCGGGACCCCCTACCCGAGATCCGCCGATTTTGACACCGACAACAGGTATCTCCGAAAGTGTCTGTTGGGTTGGCACGAATCGAGACTGTGATTTGTCACTCAGTATGACGGAGAGGTATCTCTGGGCCCACTCGGTAATGCATCATCATAATGAGCTCAATGTGACTAAACAGTTAGTCACGGGATCATGCATTACGGAACGAGTAAAGGGACTTGCCGGTAATGAGATTGAACGAGGTATTGGGATACCGACGATCGTATCTCGGGCAAGTAATATATCGATTGACAAAGGGAGTTGTATACAGGATTGATTGAATCCCCGACATCGTGGTTCATCCGATGAGATCATCGTGGAACATATGGGAGCCAACTTGGGTATCCAGATCCCGCTATTGGTTATTGGCCGGAGAGATGTCTCGGTCATGTCTGCATGATTCCCGAACCTATAGGGTCTACACACTTAAGGTTCGGTGACGCTAGAGTTGTTATGGGAAATATTATGTGGTTACCGAATGTTGTTCGGAGTCCCGTATGAGATCTCGGACATCACGAGGAGTTCAGGAAAATTCCAGAGATGAAGATTTATATATGGGAAGTCCTTATTCGGTCACCGGAAGTGTTTGGGGGTTTACAGGTATTGTACCGGGACCACCGAAGGGGTTCCGGGGGTCCACCGAGAGGGTTCATCTGCCACGGAGGGCCCTATGGGCTGAATATGGAGGGGAACCAGCCCCTAGGTGGGCTGGCCACCAAACCCCCCTAGGGCCCATGCGCCGAGGGTTGCGGGAAACCCTAAAGGGGGCGCCCCCCTTGGCTTGGGGGACAAGCCTCCCCCCTTGCCCGTCGTCCCCCTCTAGATCCATCTGGAGGTGGCCGGCCCCCCTCTCCCTTGCCCCTATAAATAAAGGGGAGGTGGGAGGGCTGCCGCACCCTTCCCCTGGCGCAGCCCTCCCCCTCTCCAACACCATCTCCTCCTCCGTAGTGCTTGGCGAAGCCCTGCCGGAGAACTGCAAGCTCCACCACCACACCGTCATGATGCTGGAGCTCTCCCTCAACTTCTCCTCTCCCCTTGCTGGATCAAGAAGGAGGAGACGTCCCTAGGCTGTACGTGTGTTGAATGCGGAGGCGCCGTACATTCGGCGTTAGATCGGATCTTTCGCGATTTGAATCGCCGCAAGTACGACTTCATCATCCGCGTTCTAGTGACGCTTCCGCTTAGCGATCTTCAAAGGTATGAAGATGCACATCCTCTCTCTCTCTTGTTGCTAGAATCTCCTAGATTGATCTTGGTGATACGTAGGAAAATTTTGAATTATTGCTACGTTCCCCAACAAATACAACATCACAAGAAGCTTGCAAGAAAAGTGACTAAGGAGTTAGTTATGAGATGACGTATTATGGAACGAATAAAGAGACTTACCGGTAACGATATTGAACTAGGTATGGAGATATGAACGATCGAATCTCGGGCAAGTAACATAGTGACAGACAAAGGGAATTATGTATGTTGTCATAAAGGTTCGACCAATAAAGATCTTCGTAGAATATGTAGGAACCAATATGGGCATCTAGGTCCCACTATTGGTTATTGACCGGAGAGGTGTCTCGGTCATGTCTACGTCATTCTCGAACCTGTAGGGTCCGCATGCTTAACGTTCGTTGACGATGTAGTATTATATGAGTTATGTGAGTTGGTGACCGAATGTTGTTCGGAGGCCCAGATGAGATCACAGACATGAAGAGGAGCTCCGGAATGGTCTGGAGGTAAATATTGATATATAGGACGATACTATTTGGTCTCCAAAAAGGTTTCAGAATGCACCAGAGTTTTATCGGAGTACCGGAAGGGGTTCTGGGAGGCCACGGAGTGTTATTGGGCTTGTTGGGCCATTGAGGGAGAGCACACCAACCCCACATAGGGCTGACACACCCCTCCTCATTGCACGCGACCCTGGGGAAGGAAACGGAGGAGGGCTAGCCCCTCCCGCCTTCCCCTCCACATGAGAGAAAGGAAAGGGGCGGCCTCCCCTCCTACCTTCTCCCTGAGCGCTAAGAAAGGAAAGGGGGAGGGCACCTCCCCTCCAGCCTTCTCCCTGAGTGCCAAGAAAGGAAAGGGGGCGCACCTAGGGCAGACCACTAGGGCTGGCCACCGGCCCCTTTGGGGGCACCCTAGGGCTGCCTCCCCTCCCCCTCTCCACCTATATATATATGAGAGGAGGGAGAGGGGTAATGCACACCATGATCCCCAAGCCGTGTGCGGCGCCCCGTCTCCCTCTAGTTCTAGTTCCTCCTTCGTCCATGTCCGTTGTGCTTGGCGAAGCCCTGCGGATAGTTTCACCAACACCGTCACCACACCGTCGTGCTGCCGGAACTCATCTACTAATTCGCCTCTCTTGCTGAATCGAGAAGGCAAGGACATCATCTAGCTAAACGTGTGCTGAACGCGGAGGTGTCATACGTTCGCTACTTGATCGGGACGGGTCGTGAAGGTGTATGACTACATCAACCGCGTTTATAAACGCTTCCGCTTAGTGATCTACAAGGGTATGTAGATGCTCCCCCCTCTCGTAGCTACGCATTTCCATGGATAGATCTTGCATGAGCGTAGAATTTTTTTGTTTTCCATGCAATGTTCCCCAACAGTGGCATCTGAGCCAGGTCTATGCGTAGATGATATGCACGAGTAGAACACAAAAGAATTGTGGGCGGTGATGGTCATACTGCCTACCACCAACGTCTTATTTTGATTTGGTGGCATTGTGGGATGAAGCAACCCGGACCAACCTTACATGTCCACGCACATGAGACCGGTTCCATCGACTGACATGCAACTTGTTTTCAATAAAGGTGGCTGGCGGGTGTCTATTTCTCCTACCTTAGTTAAATCGAATTTGACTACGGCCGGTCCTTGAAGAAGGTTAAAACAACAAACTTGATAATCACATTGTGGTTTTTGCATAGGTAAGGACGGTTCTTGCTAGTTGCCCATAGCAGCCATGTAAAACTTGCAACAACAGAGTAGAGGACGTCTAACTTGTTTTTGTAGGGAATGTTGTGATGTGATATGGTCAAGACGTGATGTGATATACGTTATTGTATGAGATGATCATGTTTTGTACAAAAGTAGGTGCTCTCCTTTTGAGCCCTTTACTTGTGCACGGGCAGTCAGAGCCACGCGCCGTGGCCACACATAGCAGGGCAAAGGAGGGAAGCCGGAGAGAAGCCGAAGGCTCGAGACAAATAAGGCAACATCAAGGACCAAGGCCACAAAGTGCAGATGGACGAAGCAGGTTTCCCCGGCAAGGCCCTTGCCGGGGGAAACCTCAGTAGCCCCGGCAAGGCCCTTGCCGAGGCAGCTTGCCCACACCGGCAGAGCGAGCCACCCTTGAACCCACGGCCTCCAATGTCAACAACCACGTTGGACCAGGGTTCGGGAGGCACCTCCGTGGTGGCATGCAGATCTTTGTGAAGACATAGAATGCTCAAGATCAGATGGGGGTTGAGAGGCAACAATCCTCACTGAAGACCCTTACCGAAGAAATCCACAAGACCCACTGGCAAGATCCTTGCCGGGGATGCCAGCGCGCCACGGTAAGACCCTTGCCGGGCCACCCGGCAGGACCCTTGCCGGGCCACCCGACAAGACCTTGCCAGAGGTGATAGCAGGGCCACTGCCAAGCCCGCACCAACCAACTCCCCGCCGCCGTTCGCATGCAGCCGCTAGCCTGCTAGCCCAACCAGCTGGGTAGGCACCTGTGTGGCAACATGCAGCTTCCAGGCCAACTCAGCACGCACCTGCGTGGCGGCATGCAGATCTTCGTGGAGGCTCCACCACCGTGCCACCTCAGCTGCTTGCCTGCCTACATGGCACCGCATGCATCGCTGGCCAGGGCGTGTGTCGAAGCGAGGAGGAGCGGCGACGAACGGGACGGGCCTCGCTCCCATCCCTGATAAAGTGAGGGACACCTAAGCCATGCATTAAATGTATCTTGTCCTGTAATACGAGCGACAAGCTCGCAACACTATAGGCTCTTTCCACCTCCTGTGTGCCACTGTGGCAGCCCCTTTCGCCTATAAAAGAAGGCCCATGGCATATAGGAAAAGGATCCGGATCTTTCGAACCACACAGCACCCGTAGCTAGTTCGAGAGCTCAAGAACACTCAATACATCCGCCAAGTAGGACTAGGGTTTTACACATCCTCACGGCCTGAACCTGGGTAAACGATCCTCGTGCCAATTTCTAATCCTGCTCTTCTCACAACCCCGCGCCCCGCAACCGTAGTAGGGATTCTCGTGATCCCATAGGTTTCGTTTCCCACCGACATCTTTGGCGCGCCAGGTAGGGGGCGCAATTGTGAAAATCTGGTCTGGTAGTTGGCCTGGCAGTTTTTCGTCGCCATGACTCCGGCGAAGAAGGCGGCCAAGAGAGCGGCGCTGCCTGCGTGTGCAAGGGACGCCAGGGCGGCGACGAGAAAGCTAAGTCATACCAACCTTTAAACTCTTCTCTGTAATATGAGGTTATCGTCCTCGGAGATTCAACCTATGTATGG
>NC_041381.1:327741762-327786288 GCF_002162155.2 Triticum dicoccoides
GATTGGCAACGCCTTTGTTCTGTTTCGAGTCCGCTCAATAGTTCAAGTTGCCGCGTCAAGACCGGCAGGGTAGCCTTCCACCGTCAGCAATGCTCTTGACTCTGACTCGAGTCAAACTCGATAGATCGAGCGGCCGTGTTGAGGGCGGTAAGGTGGTTTACCCGGCAGCAAGCACACCTGGCAGGCTAATGGGGATCCGTCCTCAGGATGCCGCCCTGGGTTTACGCGCCGGTAAGCCTACCCAGTTAGCGTAGGGTGGACATACAAAGCAAAATCAAACAGGGAAATAGCATGCAAAATGTCGGGAGTACTGCAGAGTTATATTACATAAATTGCCACCGCAGTTCTAACTAAAGATAGCAATTGTCTTGGTCATGAACTTGCAGCGGCGGTAAGGAACGGGGTGCCTAGTCCTGGCGCTGGCCCTCCAACCTCTTGATTTTGTCGATGCGGCTGAGGATGGGCTTGATACGCTCATTGAGCGCCGCGATGTCAACATCCTCCTGCAAGCTCTTCAGGGCAGCTTCGAAGTCGAGGTCAGGATGCCAGTGCGCTATCTTGGCAAGCTCCCTGGTCATGACACCCCGGCAAAGCATCCGGGACTCCTTGGCCAGGGAGGCCGTCCGGTCGGAATGAAGCCGCTCCAGAGCACCGACGACCCTTTCAAAGTCCAGGGTCAGGTTGGCGTTGGGGCTCAGGCTCGTCTCCGTGGCGTACCTCATGTTTGGCATCCCCATGATGCCCAGCTGCGTAGCGGCCGATTCCGCAACGGCGGCGAGGCGTTCAAGCCAACGCTTCTCGCCCGCCATGTGGTCCTTGAGGTTGGCGGTCTCGTTCATCCGCAGCTGCTTCTCGGTCTCTAGCTCCTTGGTCAGGATCCCCTCTCGGGCTTTGGCCTCCGACATCATCTTCTCGAGATCCCCCAGCTTCAGCTTGAGGTCTCTGATGGAGTTGTTGGCTTCGGAGAGTTCTCCGGCCTTGCTGACGAACGCGCCCTGCTCCTCCACCAGGGCACCGTTGAGCGTGTCCTTCTCCGTGGACAACTTCAAGGCTTGCTCCTCCAGCTCCTTCACCTTGCCGGCGTGAACTAGAGCATGGGCATTGAGTGCTTCCTGATGCCTCTGCTCCAGCTCTTGGGTCCGCCGCACGACGAGCTTGTCCACCTCTTCATCCTTGCCGTGGAGCGTGGCGGCAAGCTTCTCCTCGCTCTATGCAAGATCCTCCTCCTGGGAGTTCAGTGTGGCCTCGCGCTGGGTCCGGGCGGCTTCGGCTTCGGCGACCAAGTTCTTCGCCGTCTCTTGGGCCTTCTCGACGTCGGCCAGCTTCAAGGTGAGCTCCACGTCACGCTTGGCCAGCTCGCCCTGGGCGGCCTTCAGCTCATCCTGAGCCTGGCGGAACCAGTCCCGCGCCTCGGCGACGCGCCCCTCGAAGTCCGCGTCCGCCTTCTCCACCACCGCCGTCCTGGACTTGGCCTTGTCCAAACGAGCGCGGTGGAGCGCTTGGAGCTTCCGGAAGCTTGCACCCATGGCCTGGAGCAGCCGCTCCTCCTGGGATCCGTCGGCACCAACGCCCGGCTCATCGACGATCTCGAGCCCGGCAGCGGCAAGCATCTCCTCGTCGAACACCTCTACCTCAAGGGGAGCCCTGGTGCTCGACGCGCCTAGGAGGTGGACAAAGAGGTCGTTGCTCACCCTCAAGTACCTGCCGGAGCCAGAGGCAACAGAGGAGGAGGGTAGGTCGTCAAACGCCACCTCCTCGGTAGTGGCCTTGCCGGCTTCCCCGGCAGGCCCCTTTCCGGGTTCTTCGGCGGGCTCCTTGGCGGCGTCCTCAGCAGTGCCCTCGGTGCTCTCCTTGGCAGCGATCTTCTCGGCCTGCATCACGACATCCGCGGTGACGTCCTTGATGATGGTGTCGACGTCCTCTGAGTCTATCGAGGACTGGTCTGGATGCCAAGAAGGAGACAGGGTGGGGCCGAGATCAAAAGCCAGTAAGGAAAAGAAGAAAGAAAGAACGCAAGCGGAAATGGAGAGCGAGTGGCTTACCTGTGCCGGGCCGAGTGGCGGAAGTCCCTTCTCCGCCGAGGTTTAGCGTCGAGGCGAAGCCACCATCGCACATGTTCTCCTCCTCCTCCTCCTCCTCCTGTGCATGGCCTTGGCCTTGGTGCCCTTGTCGGGGACGCCCCTCGGGGAGGCGTGGTCGGCGTGGGCGGCACGATGGGAGAAGCCCTCTGCGGCTCCCCTTGGTGTTGCTCCCCTCCTACATCCACGGCAGGGTCAGTACCAAAGCGTCGTGCATTGTGCATGATTGACAAAGGATGGGTGGTGGACTCACGCTGGGGGCTCGGCTGGGAGCTGCTGTCCGGGCTGCTCAATACCACCAGCGGCGTGCTGGAGGTGCCTACCGGGGGCTGGCCACTCGTCGAAATCCTGGCCCTCTTCACCCTCTGGGTCAGCGTCTCCACGTCCCTGCAAGATAAGGATAATTCAGAATGGGCGGCACCATTGGAGGAAAAAAGAGAGGGCAGGGAGAAAGCAGAGCTTACTCTTCCTCCTCCTCCTCCTCCTCCTCTGATGTTTTCCTCTTCCTCTCCGGGCTGAGGGGCCCAAAGTCAAACGCGATCCCCACCCCAACGTTTGCCGGCGAAGGGGGAGGCGATGGCGTCCGGGCACGCTTCGACGACGAAGAAGCAGATGCCCTCTTCTTCGATGCCACGGCCTTCGCTGCTTTCTTCGTCGCCACCGCCCTCGTCTGGTGCACAGGCGCCTCCTGGGCCTATCGCAGCTGCGCGGCCTGGTCGGGGCGGACCGGCTCGCTGAAGGTGGCCCGCCGCAGGACCCACCCTTTTCTGGCGATTGGAGGGTCGACGGTCACGGTCCTCTCCCCCTTGCCCTCCCCCTCTGATGACCCGTCGGCTGCGTCCTCGACGAGGGGAGCCCCGATGCTGGTGCCGCTGGCCTCCCCAGTGGCTGCTGCCCACCGGGCGAGCTCCTCTTCCTCCGCCTCCGCTGAGGCCTTGTCTGCCACGCCGCCGGTGCTGCCAGCCTCCTCGACGAGCTTTGCCTCCTCCGTGGCAAGCCTCGCCTCCTACACCCTGGCGGTGATGTAGTCCAGCTCCGCCAGAGAGGTGGCCTGGATAAGCTGCGGCTCAGTGGTGACGTACACCTCATGCAAGGTGTTGAAGAACTCCTGCACCTAGAGCTTGTCTGGCTCGACCCAGTTCGGGTCAAGGCTATGCGCGTTGAAAAGCGGCATCATGGCAATGATCTCGGACCGGCGAGAGTTGTTGCTTAGCGGGACCACTCCCGTCGGCAGCTTGACAACGGGCTCCTTAGCAATCTTGCCAGCCTTCGCGGCAGCCGTTGCGACCTTGCCGGACCACTCGACCTCGCCTTCATCACTAACCTCAAGCTGGAAGATCCGTTGGCAGAGATGGGCGTGCCTCAGCACCGTCAGGTTGTTGTCGAGGCCGGAGCGGAGCCTCGTGATGTCGGCAGTGTTTACGAAAAGCTAGGGCGGCCTCCTCTTGTCATGCAAGGGAGAAATTCGGCGGCGGATGAAGTCCGCCCCGATCATCTCGAGGGTAGCCCGGCCTGGGTAAGCCGAAGAATCCTGGTGGTGGTGATCGTGAGCTTCGCGTCGTCAGCATCGACGTCGCCCCAATCGCTTCCATGGACCGGCGGCTCCTGGCGAACCTCGTAGAATGCTGGCGGGTCCTTCTCCTCAATCCTGCACCACCGGCCCCGCCATTCTTCCCACCTCTCCTTTGTGGCGCCCTCTGGGTACGCCCCCTTGGCCCTCGGGATCCGGGCGACGCAGCCAGAGAGATGGCGCCCCTTTTTTGGATTCGAGGGGAAAAGTAATGGCGGAAGAGCGCCGTGTTGGGGTGCACCCCGGCGAAGCCCTCGCAGAGGTGTGCGAAGAGAGCCATGCACGCCACGACATTCGGGGTGAAGTCCAGAAGGCGGAAGCCGTAGGTGTGCATGATATCCTTGAAGAAATCAGAAAAGGGGGGACAGAGCCTACATGAGAAGTAGTCGACGAAGAAGAGGTACCGATTTGGGGAAGCCCCGGCGCTGGCGGGGACGACGTGCGTGGCTGGATGCCCCGTCTTCTCTCCTCCCGTCTTCACCCCCCACAGATCCTTGAACATCTCCTGGAGCTCGGACACGTCGACCGTCAAGGCGAAGTAGGTGAACTGCGCCCGTCGCGCCACCAACTCGCTCTCCGGCTGCTCCGTTGCCCCGGGGTCTTTTGCCACTCCTTTGCTTTTTGTAGACTTGGGCGCCATGGCGGCTGCGAGAAGCGAGGAAGAAGAGGATGGCGGAAGCACAGCGGCGATGGACAAAGGCATAGGAGCTCGAGAAGAAGGAAGAAAGGGGGCGGCGGTTCTGAGATTGGTGAAGGCGCAAGGAGGGTAAAGTGAGCAGCGTGCCCGCGCTTATTCCTTTTTACGGGGAAGGAGCGGGCCGCCTCCTTTCCCATTAACTGCGATACGACGCATGCATGCGGGAACCTTCCCACGCACGCCTCGCACGTCACGCGCGCGACCCCCACATCGCACGGTCAACGTGGGTCGTGGGGAAGCGCAGCAGACGGAACAGTTAGCGCGGTAAAATCCGCCCCGCCTGCCCGCGCAATGTTCTGGGCCTGGCCCAACAACGTGTCGCGCTTATGTATGTCCTAGGCCCGGGGGCTCCTGTCGGTGTACAAAGTAGGGGCTCTCCTTTTGACCCCTTTACTTGTGCACGGGCAGTCAGGGCCACACGCCGTGGCCACACATAGCAGGGCAAAGGAGGGAAGCCGGAGAGAGGACGAAGGCTCAAGACAAACAAGGCAACATCAAGGACCAAGGCCACAAAGTGCAGATGGATGAAGTAGGTTTCCCCGGCAAGGCCCTTGCCGGGGGTAACCTCAGCAGCCCCGGCAAGGGTTGCCCCCGGCAAGGCCCTTGCCGGGGCAGCTCGCCCACACCGGCAGAGCGAGCCACCCTTGAACCCACGGCCTCCAATGTCAACAACCACATTGGACCAGGGTTCGGGAGGCACCTCCGTGGTGGCATGCAGATCTTTGTGAAGACATAGAATGCTCAAGATCAGATGGGGGTTGAGAGGCAACAATCCTCACGGAAGACCCTTACCGAAGAAATCCACAAGACCCCCGGCAAGATCCTTGCCGAGGACGCCAGCGCGCCACGGCAAGACCCTTGCCGGGGCACACGGCAAGACCCTTGCCGGGCCACTCGACAAGACCCTTGCTAGAGGCGACAGCAGGGCCACTGCCAGGCCCGCACCAACCAACTCCCCGCCGCCGTTCGCATGCAGCTGCCAGCCCAACCAGCTGGGCAGGCACCTGCGTGGCAACATGCAGCTTGCAGGCCAACTCCGCACACACCTGCGTGGTGCTACCTCTTGAGCACTGCGTTGGATTTCCCCGAAGAGGGGAGGATGATGCAGCAAAGTAGCATAAGTATTTCCCTCAGTTTTTGAGAACCAAGGTATCAATCCAGTAGGAGACCACGCACAAGTCCCTCGTACCTACACAAAACGATAGCAACTCGCAACAAACACGATTAGGGGTTGTCAATCCCTTCACGGTCACTTACGATAGTGAGATCTGATAGAGATGATAAATAATATTTTTAGTATTTTTGATAGATAGATGCAAAGTAAAAAGTAAAAGCAAAGTAAAAACAAAGTAGGTAAATAAAGTGATAGAGATTGATATGATGAGAATAGTCCCGGGGGTCATAGGTTTCACTAGTGGCTTCTCTCAATAGCATAGATATTCTATGGTGGGTGAACAAATTACTGTTGAGCAATTGACAGAATTGAGCATAGTTATGAGTATATCTAGGCAATGATCATGTATATAGGCATCACGTCCAAAACAAGTAGATCGAAACGATTCTGCATCTACTACTATTACTCCACTCATCGACCGCTATCCAGCATGCATCTAGAGTATTAAGTAAAAACAGAGTAACGCCTTAAGCAAGATGACATGATGTAGAGGGATAAATTCATGCAATATGATAAAAACCCCATCTTGTTATCCTCGATAGCAACCATACAATACGTGCCTTGCAACTCTTTCTGTCACTGAGTAAGGACACCGCAAGATTGAACCCAAAGCTAAGCACTTCTCCCATTGCAAGAACTACCAATCTAGTTGGCCAAACCAAAAAGGATAATTCGAAGAGACTTGCAAAGATAACTCAATCATACATAAAAGAATTCAGAGAAGAATCAAATATTTTCCATAGATAATACTGAATCATAAACCCACAATTCATCGGTCTCAACAAACACACCACAAAAAGAAGATTACATCGAATAAATCTCCACGAGAGAGGGGGAGAACATTGTATTGACATCCAAAAAGAGAGAAGAAGCCATCTAGCTACTAGCTATGGACCCGAAGGTCTGAAGTAAACTACTCACACTTCATCGGAGGGGCTATGGTGATGATGTAGAAGCCCTCCGTGGTGGATGCCCCCTCTGGCGGAGCTCCGGAACAGGCCCGAAGATGGGATCTCGTGGATACAGAAGGTTGCGGCTGTGGAATTAGGTATTTGGCTCCTTTTCTGATCGTTTGGGGGTACGTAGGTATATATAGGAGGAAGGAGTACGTCGGAGGAGCGTCAGGGGGCCCATGAGGTAGGGGGCGCGCCCAGGGGGGGCGCGCCCTCCACCCTTGTGACCGCCTATGGCACTGCTTGGAGTAGGGTCCAAGTCTCCTGGATCACGTTCGGTTGGAAAATCACGTTCCCGAAGGTTTCATTCTGTTTGGACTCCGTTTGATATTCCGTTTCTTCGAAACACTGAAATAGGCAAAAAAAAAACAACAATTCTGGGCTAGGCCTCCGGTTAATAGGTTAGTCCCAAAAATAATATAAAAGTGGAAAATAAAGCCCAATATAGTCCAAAACAGTAGATAAAGTAGCATGGAGCAATCAAAAATTATAGATACATTGGAGACGTATCAAGCATCCCCAAGCTTAATTCCTGCTTCCTCGAGTAGGTAAATGATAAAAAAGAATTTTTGATGCGGAGTGATACTTTGGCATAATTTCAATGTAAATCTTCTTAATTGTGATATGAATATTCAGATCAGAAAGATTCAAGACAAAAGTTTATATTGACACAAAAATAATAATACTTCAAGCATACTAATCAAAGCAATAATGTCTTCTCAAAATAACATGGCAAAAGAAAGTTCATCCCTACAAAATCATATAGTTAGGCTATGATTCATTTTCGTCACACAAATATGTTCCCAACTTCTATACCCCCGATGACAAGCCAAGCAATTGTTTCATACTTAAATAATCTCAAACTTTTTCAACCTTCACGCAATACATGAGCGTGAGCCATGGATATAGCACTATGGGTGGAATAGAATATGATGATGGGGATTGTGTGGAGAAGACAAAAAAGGAGAAAGTCTCACATTGACGAGGCTAATCAACGGGCTATGGAGATGCCCATCAATTGATGTCAACATGAGGAGTAGGGATTGCCATGCAACGGATGCACTAGAGCTATGAATGCTCAACAAAAGAAAACTAGTGGGTGAGAATCCAACTCTCTTGCTCACAAAGACCTAGGGCATTTGAGGAAGCCCATCGTAGGAATATACAAGCCAAGTTCTATAATGAAAAATTCCCACTAGTATGAAAAGGACAACTTTATGAGACTCACTACATGAGGAACAAGGTGCTACTTTGAAGCACAATATATGAGACTTACTACATGAAGAACAAGGTTCTACTTTCAAGCACAAGTGTGGAAAAAGAGATAGTAGCATTGCCCCTTTTTATATATATATTTTTGGGCCTTTTTTTGGCCTTTCTCTTTTTTTTGGGCAATGCTCTAATAATGATGATCATCACACTTCTATTGATTACAACATAAGGATTACAACTCGAAACTTAGAACAAGATATGACTCTATATGAATGCCTCCGGCGGTGTACCGGGATGGTGCAATGAATCAAGAGTGACATGTATGGAAAATAATGCATGGTGGCTTTTCCACAAATACGATATCAACTACATGATCATGCAATGGCAATATGACAAAAGTAATGTATGTCATGATGATGATGATGGAAGTTGCATGGCAATATATCTCGGAATGGCTATGGAAATGCTATGATAGGTAGGTATGGTGGCTGTTTTGAGGAAGATATAAGGAGGTTTATGTGTGATAGAGCGAATTGTATCATGGGGTTTGGATGCACCGGCGAAGTTTGCACCAACTCTCAAGGTGAGAAAGGGCAATGCACGGTACCGAAGAGGCTAGCAAAGGCGGAAAGCTGAGAGTGTGTATAATCCATGGACTCAACATTAGTTAAAAGAACCCATATACTTATTGCAAAAATGTAGAAGTCATCAAAAATCAAGTACTACGCGCATGCTCCTAGGGGGATAGATTGGTAGGAAAAGACCATCACTCGTCCCCGACCGCCACTCATAAGGATGCACAAGCCAGGTACACTTCATGTTTCAAATTTGTTACACAAGTTTAACCATACGTGCATGCTACGGGACTTGCAAACTTCAACACAAGTATTTCTCAAATTCATAATCACCCAACTAGCACGACTTTGATATTATCACCTCCATATCTCAAAACAATTATCAAGCATCAAACTTATCTTAGTATTCAACGCACTCAAAAGAAAGTTTCACATATCTTGAACACCAAGTATATTAACATTAAGCAAATTACCATGCTATTAACGACTCTCAAAATAATCTAAGTGAAGCATGAGAGATCAATAGTTTCTTTAAAACAAATCCACCACCATGCTCTAAAAGATATAAGTGAAGCACCACCTCTTGAGCACTGCGTTGGATTTCCCCGAAGAGGAGAGGATGATGCAGCAAAGTAGCGTAAGTATTTCCCTCGGTTTTTGAGAACCAAGGTATCAATCCAGTAGGATACCACGCACAAGTCCCTCGTACCTACACAAAACGATAGCAACTCGCAACCAACGCGATTAGGGGTTGTCAATCCCTTCACGGTCACTTACGATAGTGAGATCTGATAGAGATGATAAATAATATTTTTGGTATTTTTGATAGATAGATGCAAAGTAAAAAGTAAAAGCAAAGTAAAAACAAAGCAGGTAAATAAAGTGATAGAGATTGATATGATGAGAATAGTCCCGGGGGTCATAGTTTCACTAGTGGCTTCTCTCAATAGCATAGATATTCTATGGTGGGTGAACAAATTACTGTTGAGCAATTGACAGAATTGAGCATAGTTATGAGTATATCTAGGCAATGATCATGTATATAGGCATCACGTCCAAAACAAGTAGATCGAAACGATTCTGCATCTACTACTATTACTCCACTCATCGACCACTATCCAGCATGCATCTAGAGTATTAAGTTAAAAACAGAGTAACGCCTTAAGCAAGATGACATGATGTAGAGGGATAAATTCATGCAATATGATAAAAACCCCATCTTGTTATCCTTGATGGCAACAATACAATACGTGCCTTGCAACTCTTTCTGCACTGAGTAAGGACATCGCAAGATTGAACCCAAAGCTAAGCACTTCTGCCATTGCAAGACCTACCAATCTAGTTGGCCAAACCAAAAATGATAATTCGAAGAGACTTGCAAAGATAACTCAATCATACATAAAAGAATTCAGAGAAGAATCAAATATTTTCCATAGATAATACTGGATCATAAACCCACAATTCATTGGTCTCAACAAACACACCGCAAAAGAAGATTACATCGAATAGATCTCCACGAGAGAGGGGGAGAACATTGTATTGAGATCGAAAAAGAGAGAAGAAGCCATCTAGCTACTAGCTATGGACCCGAAGGTCTGAAGTAAACTAATCACACTTCATCGGAGGGGCTATGGTGATGATGTAGAAGCCCTCCATGGTGGATGCCCCCTCCGGCGGAGCTCCGGAATAGGCCCCAAGATGGGATCTCGTGGATACAGAAGGTCGGCGGTGGAATTAGGTTTTTGGCTCCTTTTCTGATCGTTTGGGGATACGTAGGTATATATAGGAGGAAGGAGTACGTCGGTGGAGCGTCAGAGGGCCCACGAGGTAGGGGGCGCGCCCAGGGGGGCGCCCTCCACCCTCGTGACCGCCTCTTGCATTGCTTGGAGTAGGGTCCAAGTCTCCTAGATCACGTTCGGTTGGAAAATCACGTTCCCGAAGGTTTCATTCCGTTTGGACTCCGTTTGATATTCCTTTTCTTTGAAACACTGAAATAGGAAAAAAAAACAGCAATTTTGGGCTGGGCCTCCGGTTAATAGGTTAGTCCCAAAAATAATATAAAAGTGGAAAATAAATCCCAATATAGTCCAAAACAGTAGATAAAGTAGCATGGAGCAATCAAAAATTATAGATACGTTGGAGACGTATCACGTGGCGGCATGCAGATCTTCGTGGAGGCTCTACCACCGTGCCACCTTAGCTGCTTGCGTGCCTACATGGCACCGCATGCATCGTTGGCCAGGGCGCGTGTCGAAGCGAGGAGGAGCGGCGATGGACGGTACGTGCCTCGCTCCCGTCCCCGAAAAGTGAGGGACACCTAAACCATGCATTAAATGCATCTTGTCCTGTAATACGGGCGATAAGCTCACAACACTGTATGCTCTTTCCACCTCCTGTGTGCCACTGTGGCAGCCCCTTTCGCCTATAAAAGGAGGCCCATGGCATACAGGAAAAGGATTCGGCTCTTTCGAACCACACAACACCCATAGCTAGTTCGGGAGCTCAAGAACACTCAATACATCCACCAAGCAGGACTAGGGTTTTACGCATCGTCGCGGCCCGAACCTGGGTAAACGATCCTCATGCCAATTGCTAATCCTGCTCTTCTCACAACCCCGTGCCCCGCAACTGTAGTAGGGATTCTCGTGATCCCATAGGTGTCGTTTCCCACCTTCAAGGAGCCTTAGGGTTGTCTCTTAATTATTGTATGTAATGCAAGCGCCATTTAATTGATTTACTTTATCGCTATGCGTTAGCAATAGTTGGCGAGACGACCCCTACGCAATGATGGAGATCAAGGTGTCGAGCCAGTGACGATGGAGATCATGGCAATGCTTTGGAGATGGAGATCAAAAGCACAAGATGATGATGGCCATATCATGTCACATATTTTGATTGCATGTGATGTTTATCCTTTATGCATCTTAGTTTGCTTAGAACGGCGGTAGCGTTATAAGATGACCCCTTCACTAAATTTCAAGATAAAAAGTGTTCTCCCTAAGTATGCACCGTTGCCAAAGTTCGTTGTTTCGAAGCACCTCGTGATGATCGGGTATGATAGACTCAACGTTCACATACAACGGGTGTAAGATAGTTTTGCACATGCATAATACTTGGGTTAAACTTGACGAGCCTAGCATGTACAGACATGGTCTGGGAACACTAGAGACCAAAAGGTCGAACGTGAGTCATATAGTAGACATGATCAAAATAGAGATGTTCACCTATGAAGACTACCCCATCTCACGTGATGATCGGACATGGGTTAGTTGATTTGGATCATGTATCACTTAGACAACTTGAGGGATGTTGATTTAAGTGGGAGTTTATTAGTAATTTGATTAATTGAACTAAAATTATCATGAACTTAGTCTTAATAGTTTTTGCATATCTATGTTGTAGATCAATGGCCAGTGCTACCGTTCCCTTGAATTTTAGATTGTTCCTAGAGAAAGCTAAGATGAAATATGATGGTAGCAACTACACGGACTGGGCCGTAACTTGAGGATTATCCTCATTGCTGCACAGAAGAATTATGTCCTTGATGCACCGCTAGGTGACAGACCTGCTACCGGAGCTACTGCAGATGTTATGAACGTCTGGCAGGCTCGATCCAATGACTACTCAATAGTTTAGTGTGCCATGCTTTACGGCTTAGAACCGGGACTTCAAAGAAGTTTAAACGCCACGGAGCATATGAGATGTTCCAAGAGATGAAATTGATATTTCAAGCTAATGCCCGGGTTGAGAGATATGAAGTCTCCAGCAAGTTCTATAGTTGTAAGATGGAGGAGAACAGTTCTGTCAGTGAATACATACTCAAAATGTCTGGGTATCATAACCACTTGACTCAACTGGGAATTAATCTTCCAATTGAGAGTGTTATTGACAGAGTTTCAGCCACTGCCACCTAGCTACAAAGGTTTCATGATGAACTATAATATGCAAGGGATGACAAAAACAATTCCCGAGCTCTTTGTAATTCTGAAATCGATGGAGGTAGAAATCAAGAAGGATCATCAAGTGTTGATGGTTAATAAGACCACTAGTTTAAGGAAAAAAGGAAAGGGAAAGAAAGGGAACTTCAAGAAGAATGGCAAGCAAGTTGCTGCTCCCGTGACCCAAGCCCGAAACTGAGTGCTTCTACTGCAAGGGGGGGGGGGTCACTGGAAGCGAAACTGCCCCAAATACTTGGCAGATAAGAAGGATGGCAAAATGAACAAAGGTATATTTGATATACATGTTATTGATGTGTACCTTACTAATGCTCGTAGTAGCGCCTGGGTATTTGATACTGGTTCGGTTGCTCATATTTGTAACTCAAAACAGGAGCTATGGAATAAATGAAGATTGGCTAAGTACGAGGTAACGATGCGCGTCGGGAATGGTTCCAAGGTCGATGTGATCGCCATCGTCACACTACCCCTACATCTACGTTTGGGATTAGTTTAAAACCTCAATAATTATTATTTGGTGTCTGCATTGAGCATGAACATTATATATGGATCTTGTTTATTGCGAGACGGTTATTCATTTAAGTCAGAGAATAATGGTTGTTCTATTTATATGATTAATATCTTTTATGGTCATGCACCTTTGATGAGTGGTCTATTCTTGTTGAATCTCGATCGTAGTGATACACATATTGATAATATTGATGCCAAAATATGCAAAGTTGATAATGATAGTGCAACATACTCGTGGCACTGCCGTTTAGGTCATATTGGTGTAAAGCGCTTGAAGAAACTCCATGCGGATGGACTTTTGGAATCACTTGATTATGAATCATTTGATACTTGCGAACCATGCCTCATGGGTAAGATGACTAAAACTCTGTTCTCTCTAGAACAATGGAGCAGCTAATGACTTATTGGAAATAATACATACTGATGTATGCGGTCCAATGAGTGTTGAAGCATGCGGCGGGTATTGTTATTTTCTAACCTTCACAAATGTTTTGAGTAGGTACGGGTATATCTACTTAATGAAACACAAGTCTGGAACATTTGAAAAGTTCAAAGAATTTCAGAGTGAAGTAGAGAATCATCGTAAGAAGAAAGTAAAATTTCTATGATCTGATCGTGGGGCCGAATATTTGAGTTACGAGTTTAGCCTTCATTTAAAACAATGTGGAATTGTTTCACAACTCACGCCACCTGGAACACCACATCGTAATGGTGTGTCCGAACATCGTAACCGCACTTCATTAGATATCGTGCGATCTATGATGTTTCTTACTGATTTACCTTTATTATTTTGGGGTTATGCATTAGAGACAGCCGCATTCATATTAAATAGGGCACCATCTAAATCTGTTGAGACGACACCATATGAACTGTGGTTTGGCAAAAAACCTAAGTTGTCGTTTCTTAAAGTTTGGGGATGCGGAACGTATGTCAAAAGTCTTCAGCCTGATAAGCTTGAACCCAAATTGGAGAAGTGCGACTTCATATGATACGCAAAATAAACTATTGGGTACACCTTCTACCACAGATCTGAAGGCAAGATCTTTGTTGCCAAGAATGGGTCCTTTCCAGAGAATGAGTTTCTCTCGAAAGAAGTGTGTAGGAGGAAAGTAGAACTCGTTGAGGTAATTGTACCTTCTCTCAAATTGGAAAGTAGCACACCAGAGGAAACCGTTCCCTTGATGCCTACACCAACTAGAGAGGAAGCTAATGATGATGATCATGAAACTTCGGATCAAGTTACTACTGGACCTCGTAGGTCGACCAGAACACATTCCGCACCAGAGTGGTACGGTAATCCTGTCATGTAAGTCATGTTATTAGACCACGGCGAACCTACAAACTATGAAGAAGCTATGATGAGCCCAGATTCCGATAAATGGCTCGAGGCCATGAAATCTGAGATCAGATCCTTGTATGAGAACAAAGTGTGGACTTTGGTGGACTTGCCCGATGATCGGCAAGCCATTGAGAATAAATGGATCTTCAAGAAGAAGACGGACGATGATGGTAATGTCACCGTCTACAAAGCTCGACTTGTCGCAAAAGGTTTTCGACAAGTTCAAGGGGTTGACTATGATGAGACTTTCTCACCCGTAGCTATGCTTAAGTCTGTCCGAATCATGTTAGAAATTGCCGCTTTTATGATTATGAAAGCTGGCAAATGGACGCCAAAACTGCATTCTGATGTCTACTACACAACCTTCTTATTGTAGACGTTGTTGGGCCTCCAAGTGCAGAGGTTTGTAGGACAGTAGCAAATTTCCCTCAAGTGGATGACCTAAGGTTTATCAATCCGTGGGAGGCGTAGGATGAAGATGGTCTCTCTCAAGCAACCCTGCAACCAAATAACAAAGAGTCTCTTGTGTCCCCAACACACCCAATACAATGGTAAATTGTATAGGTGCACTAGTTCGGCGAAGAGATGGTGATACAAGTGCAATATGGATGGTAGATATAGGTTTTTCTAATCTGAAAATATAAAAACAGCAAGGTAACTAATGCTAAAAGTGAGCGTAGACGGTATTGCAATGGTAGGAAACAAGGCCTAAGGTTCATACTTTCACTAGTGCAAGTGCTCTCAACAATAATAACATAATTGGATCATATAAATATCCCTTAACATGCAACAAAGAGTCACTCCAAAGCCACTAATAGCGGAGAACAAATGAAGAGATTATGGTAGGGTACGAGACCACCTCAATGTTATCCTTTCTGTTCTATCTATTCAAGAGTCCGTCGTAAAATAACATGAAGCTATTCTTTCCATTCAATCTATCATAGAGTTCATACTAGAATAACACCTTAAGACATAAATCAACCAAAACCCTAATGTCACCTAGATACCCCATTGTCACCTCAAGTATCCGTGGGCATGATTATACGATATGCATCACACAATCACAGATTCATCTATCCAACCAATACAAAGTACTTCAAAGAGTGCCCCAAAGTTTCTACCGGAGAGTCAAGACGAAAACGTGTGCCAACCCTTATGCATAGGTTCATGGGCGGAACCCGCAAGTTGATCACCAAAACATACATCAAGGGGATCACGTGATATCCCATTGTCACCACAGATAAGCACGGCAAGACATACATCAAGTGTTCTCAAATCCTTAAAGACTCAATCCGATAAGATAACTTCAAAGGGAAAACTCAATTCATCACAATAGAGTAGAGGGGGAGAAACATCATAAGATCCAACTATAATAGCAAAGCTCGCGATACATCAAGATCGTGCCATAGAGAGAACACGAGAAAGAGAGAGAGAGAGAGAGAGAGAGAGATCAAACACATAGCTACTAGTACATACCCTCAGCCTCGAGGGTGAACTAGTCCCTCCTCATCATGGAGAGCGCCGGGATGATGAAGATGGCCACCGGTGAGGGATCCCCCCTCCGGCAGGGTGCCGGAACGGGCCCCCGAGAGGTTTTTGGTGGCTACAGAGGCTTGCGGCTGCGGAACTCCCGATCTATCTTCGTCTTCAATGGTTTTAGGGTATAAGGGAATATTTAGGTGAAATAAGTCGGTCTGGGGAGCCTCGAAGGGCCCACGAGACAGGGGGGCGCGCCCTCCTATCTCCTGGCCTCTTCGAAGCTTCCTTGGCTTGTACTCCAAGTCTCCCGTATCATGTTTGTTCCAAAAATCACGCTCCCGAAGGTTTCATTCCGTTTGGACTCCGTTTGATATTCCTTTTCTTCGAAATACTAAAACAGGCAATAAAATAGCAATATGGGCTGGGCCTTCGGTTAATAGGTTAGTCCCAAAAGTAATATAAAAGTGTATAATAAAGCCTGTAATCATTCAAAATAGATAATAAAATAGCATGAATGCTTCATAAATTATAGATACGTTGGAGGCATATCACATTCCTTAATGGATTTCTTAAAAGAAGAGTTGTATATGATGCAACCAAAATGTTTTGTTGATCCTAAAGATGCTAACAAAATGTGCAAGCTCCAGCGATCCATCTATGGACTGGTGCAATCATCTCGGAGTTGGAATATACGTTTTTTTGATGTGATCAAAGCATATGGTTTTATACAGACTTATGGTGAAGCATGTATTTACAAGAAAGTGAGTGGGATCTCTGTAGCATTTCTAATATTATATGTGGATGACATATTGCTGATTGGAAATGATATAGATGTTCTAGATAGCATAAAAGGATACTTGAATAAGAATTTTTCAATGAAAGACCTCGGTGAAGCTGCATATATATTGGGCATCAAGATTTATAGGGATGGATCAAGATGCTTAATAGGACTTTCACAAAGAACATACCTTGACAAACTTTTGAAGAAGTTCAAAAATAGATCAATCAAAGAAAGGGTTCTTGCCTGTATTGCAAGGTGTGAAGTTGAGTAAGACTCAAAGCCTGACCACGGCAGAAGATAGAGAGAGAATGAAAGTCATTCCCTATGCCTCAGCCATAGGTACTATTATGTATGCCATGTTGTGTACCAGACCTAATGTGTGCCTGACCATGAGTTTTTCCAGGGGGTACATAGTGATCTAGGAGTGGATCACTGGTCATCAATCAAAATTATCCTGAGCTACCTAAAAGGACTAAGGAAATGTTTCTCGGTTATGGAGGTGATAAAGAGTTCATCCTAAAGGTTTACGTCTATACAAGATTTGACACCGACCCAAATGACTCTGAATCTCAATCTGGATACGTATTGAAAGTGGGAGCAATTAGCTAGAGTAGCTCCATGGAGAGCATTGTAGACATAGAAATTGGCAAAATACATACGGATCTGAATGTGGCAAACCTGTTGACTAAACTTCTCTCATGGGCAAAACATGATCACACCTTAGAACTCTTTGGGTGTTAATCACATGGCGATGTGAACTAGATTATTGACTCTAGTGAACTCTTCGGGTGTTAATCACATGGCGATGTGAACTAGATTATTGACTCTAGTGCAAGTGGGAGACTGATGGAAATATGCCCTAGAGGCATAAAATGGTTATTATTATATTTCGTTAATCATGGTAAAAGTTTATTATTCATGCTAGAATTGTATTGACCAGAAACTTAAATACATGTATGGATACATAAACAAATATCGTGTCCCTGGTGAGCCTCTACTAGACTATCTTGTTGATCAAAGATGGTTAAGGTTTCCTAACCATAGACATGAGTTGTCATTGATCACATCATTAGGATAATGTCACATCATTAGGAGAATGATGGGATGGAAAAGACCCATCTGTTAGCTTAGCATATGATCGTTCAGTTTATTGCTACTGCTTTCTTAATGTCAAATACATATTCCTTGGACCATGAGATCATGCAACTCCTGGATACTGGAGGAATACCTTGTGTGCTATCAAACGTCACAACATAACTGGGTGATCATAAAGATGCTCTACAGGTATCTCCGAAGGTGTCTGTTGAGTTGGTGTGAATCGAGATTGGGATTTGTCACTCTCTATATCAGAGAGGTATCTCCGGGCCTTCTTGGCAATACAACATCACAAGAAGCTTGCAAGAAAAGTGACTAAGGAGTTAGTTATGAGATGATGTATTACGGACTTACTGGTAACGAGATTGAACTAGGTATGGAGATACCCACGATCGAATCTCGGGCAAGTAACATACCGACAGACGAAGGGAATTACATATGTTGTCATAAAGGTACGGCCGATAAAGATCTTAATAAAAATATGTAGGAACCAATATGGGCATCCAAGTCTCTCTATTGGTTATTGACCAAAGAGGCGTCTCATTCATGTCAACATCATTCTCGAACCCGTAGGGTCTGCACGCTTATCGTTCATTGACGATATAGTATTATATGAGTTATGTGAGTTGGTGACCGAATGTTGTTCGGAGTTCCAGATGAGATCACGGACATGACGAGGAGCTCAAGAATGGTCTAGAGGTAAAGATCGATATATAGGACGATACTATTTGGTCTCCGAAAAGGTTTTGGAATGCACCGGAGTTTTACCGGAGTACCGAAAGGGGTTCCGGGAGGCCACGGGAAGTTATTGGGCTTGTTGGGCCAACGAGGGAGAGCACACCAGCCCACATAGGGATGGCGCGCCCTTCCTCATGATAGGCGGCCCTAGGGAAGGAAAGGGAGGAGGGCTAGCCCCTCCTGCCTTCCCCTCCACATGAGAGAAAGGAAAGGGGGGGTGCCTCCCTTCATGCCTTCTCCCTGAGCGCCAGGAAGGGGGCGCACCTAGGGCAGGCCACCAGGGCGGGCCGCCGGCCCCTTTGGGGGCGCCCTAGCGCTGCCTCCCCTCTACCTATATAAATGAGAGGAGGGAGAGGGGCAACACACACCACGATCCCCAAGCCGTGTGCGACGCCCTGTCTCCCTCTAGTTCTAGTTCCTCCTCCGTCCATGCATGTTGTGCTTGGCGAAGACCTGTGGATAGTTTCACCACCACCGTCACCACACCGTCGTGCTGCTGGAACTCATCTACTACTTCACCTCTCTTGCCGGATATAGAAGGTGAGGACGTCATCGACCTGCGCATGTGCTGAACGCGGAGGTGTCGTATGTTTGGTACTTGATCGGGATGGATCGTGAAGGTGTACGACTACATCAATGCATTGATAAACGCTTCCGCTTAGCGATCTACAAGGGTATGTAGATGCTCCCCCCCTCTCATAGCTATGCATCTCCATGGATAGATCTTGCATGTGCGTAGAATTGTTTTTGTTTTTCAATTAACGTTTCCCAAGAAGACTAGCACAATACCCAATGAAGTGGGCTTACAAGGTCACTGCACCGTGATCAGAATTTCTGCCTATTAGGGCATAGCCAAATCCATCTTCTTTTTTGTCACCTTACCAAGATTGGAAGAAGCCACACCTAACACATAAGAAACATACACAAACCAATTTGCAAAAAATAACTCCAACCAATTTCACGAGAAAATCATCCATGCAAAATAAAATAAAAATATATAGAAGAATGCTTAATATTTAATTCTCTTTGTTTCTATTCTTTCTGCCTAAATGCAAGGTGGCTCCGTGAGAACTTTCCTCAAATAAAATAGAGGGAGAGATGGTGAGGATTTATATATGCTCCATGGACAAAAAATGAGCATGATAAATAAGCGAGGGGCGAGGGGACAAAAGGGGTAAGGGTACGACAAATTTGCGGGGAAAAGAGTGGAAGAACGGTTTGAGAGAGTGGTTTTGGAGGGAGTGTGAAATAAACTTGTTGTCATATAAAAGAGCAAGCTTTATCGTTTTTATTGTCGGTGTGAAATCCGGCAGACCTTGGGGTAGGGGGTCCCAAGCTGTGGATCTTGGATCGATGGTAACATGAATAAGGGAGATGATGTTTACCTAGGTTCGAGCCCTCTTAATCGAGGTAAAACCCTACATCATGCTCTTGTTTATATTGATGGAGATGTATCGAGTACAGATTTGATCTACCTCGAGATCATAAATTGTGTTCTACCTCTAGGGCTAGGCTAATGTAATTGTGAGTCGGTCCCCTCTACGGGCTAAACCCCTTGCTTATATACACGCCATGCAGGGCATCTAGGGTTACATGGTCTGTATCCATAGGATTTCATGGAGGTGGCAGGAGATATCTTGGAGTATCCATCAAGTCTTCGGTAGATCCGGTCTTGATCTCATCTAGGCGTACAGCTCATGGATTCCACCTCGATGCTGGGGTGAGGGCCCACTGGCCTAGACCGAGGACCATGGGCCGACTAGATTGGTACCCCTTAATCCAGGACACCGTCACTTAGGGTGGACGACAAGTGCGAAGATAACAAATTGTGATCATACGAACATGTCATCCAGCTGAGAAAGACATGCAATATGTTGTCGTTGCCACAAAAAGCAAGGCCTAATCATCCTCATTAGGCCTAGAATGACACTAATGAAGTGTTTAAAACTTGTTTGGTTCAAATGAAAGTAATTGGCTACATGGCATAAATCACAAGTTTAGCGCGCAAACAATGTAGCAACTTGGTCTTGATATGACACTATAAGTTAATAAATCATCTCAATAATAACAAAAGTAAAACATAGACATGTGATATGGACGCATGTATAAGCTAAAGAGTTCGATAGTACATGATTCTAGAAAGTTACTACCTCCTTTTGGATTTAAAAGGCTGAAGTGTATCTCTTAGGTCAATAGTTTGACCAACGTAACATGCGCTATATATCACAATAAATATACCGTAATAAACTACAAATATTATTCTAATGGTATAACTTTTGTGGCATTTAATTTGTATTACATTGATCAAGTTGTGGATCTAGATATAAGCATGGGTTTTTTTATACCGGAAAGAAGGGAGTGTATATTTAGTTCACAGGAACACAAACACATAAGAATCTTACTAGAATGGTAAAATAAAGTCAAACTATAGAAAAAAGCATATTAATATGTCATTATGACCCTAAAAGGACACATCTTTGTACTTTTGTGCATAAGAGCATCTCCACTCGTTCGCCCCCCCAGCGCACCTGGCAATTGTGGTTTGGCCCATGCGCTAGCGGTTTTTTTGCCCAAGACGCACATAAATTCAAACCTGTCTTTTCCCGCTGCCAAAAAAACGCCAGAAGTTCGGCGATCAACGATGATCAGCCACAAAGTTCGGCGATCAAACATACTCGAAAGTTCGGTGTTCAAAAGGAAGGACGCGTAGACAAAGTAATACACCAAACGATGGGCTCCTTTGGCGTGGGACTGGCTAGCGTAGGCGTGTTCAGCATCGGTGTGGCTTCTTTGCTTGGGATGTTCGGCGTCGACGTGGCTTATGTGCTGGGCATCGTCGTGGCATCATCACTCAGGCTGGGTGGCAATGTTGGGGTCGGCGTTGGCGTAGGCGCGGTCGTCAAAGGCATCTGGTTCAAGATGAGGCCACGCTCCACCAGGTACCACGCCTTGACCCGCTTGTCCATCGTCGACATGTCTGCCCCAATCAAGAATGCCAGGTCGATGTTCCTTTCGCGGCGACATTGGTTCGGAGTAGGTCAAGCTTGACGGCATTGTTCGTCATCAACACCGACCACCGCGCCTCAGATTTCTCCTACGTCTTGGCGGCATGGTTCTTCGCGTCGATGATGCATTGCTCGATCGACGATTGCAGCCGCTCAGCAGCCGGTGTGGCGTCCTTCGCCGTCTTGGCTCTTTTCTTGCCGTCAGGGCGCCCATCCGCCGCCCACGGGGCGAGCGCGTCTTGCTTGTAAGTCTCCTTGGCCTTGGCAAGGGTGCGCCATACATCCGTCCACTTCTCGCACTTCTCGATCCGGGTGAACACGTGGAGTGATGCGGCTTGAACTACGTCTGTATTTCCCCAAAGAGGAAGGGATGATGCAGCACATCCACGGTAGGTATTTCCCCCAGTTATGAAACCAAGGTATCAATCCAGTAGGAAAACCAAGCAACAGTATGTAAACGGTACCTGCACACAAAGAACAAATACTTGCAACCTGACGCGTATGAGGGGTGGTCAATCCCTCTTACGGGTAACGGCGTAGGAAATTGGCAATTTGACGGGATAAAATTACGATAGATTGGATAAATAGATCTCAAACAAACGCGAAATAAAAGATGCAAATAAAAAGTGCAGCAAGTTATTTTTGGGTTTTTGGAATAATAGATCTGGAAATAAAAGAAATAAAAATAGATCTCAAAGGCAAATATGATAAAGAATAGATCCAGGGTCCGTAGATTTCACTAGTGGCTTCTCTCAAGAAATAGCACATAGTGGGTAAATGAATTATTGTTGGGCAATTGATAGAACTTCAAGTAATTATGACAATATCCAGGCAATGATCAATATATAGGCATCACGTCCAAGATTAGTAGACCGACTCCTGCATGCATCTACTACTATTACTCCACACATCTACCCCTATCCAGCATGCATCTAGTGTATTAAGTTCATGGAGAAACGAAGTAATGCAATAAGAATGATGACATGATGTAGACAAGATCTATTCATGTAGGAATAGACCCCATCTTGTTATCCTGATCAATACGTGCCTTGCTGCCCCTTCTGTCACTCTAAAAGAACACTGCATGACCGAACCGATCACAAAGCACCTCTTGCCATGGCAAGAAAAATTGATCTAGTTGGCCTAACTAAACCAAAGATTCGAAGAAGAAATACGAGGCTATAAATAATCATGCATACAAGGGATCAGAACTCAAATAACTTTCATGGATAAAATAGATCTGATCATAAACTCAAAGTTCATCGGGTCCCAAAAAACACACCACAAAAAAGAGTTACATCAAATGGATCTCCAAGAGACCATTGTATTGAAAATCAAAAGAGAGAGAGGAAGCCATCTAGCTACTAACTACGGACCTCTAGGTCTACAATGAACTACTCACGCATCATCGTAGAGGCACCGATGAGGATGATGAACCCCTCCATGATGGTGTCTAGATTGGATCTCGTGGTTCTGGAACTTGCGGCGGCTGGAATTGTGTTTCGTCGACTCTCCTGGGTTTGTGGAATATTTTAGTATTTATAGGGCGAAGAGGCGGTGCGGGAGGACACCGAGGTGGGCACAACCCACCAGGGCGCGTCTGGTCCCCCAGGCATGCCCAAGTGGGTTGTGCCCCCCTCGGGGCACCATTTTGGTACTTATTTGGCCCTTCTTGTGTCTTCTAGTCTAGAAAAATTCTCCAAAAAGTTTGGCTGCGTTTGGACTCCGTTTGGTATTGATTTTCTACAATGTAAAAAACAAGCGAAAAACAACAACTAGCACTGGGCACTATGGCAATAGGTTAGTCCCAAAAGATGATATAAAGTTGCTATGAAATGATTCTAAAACATCCAAGAATGATAATATAATAGCATGGAACAATCAAAAATTATAGATACGTTGGAGACGTATCAGCACCCGCAAGCTTAATTCTTGCTCGTCCTCGAGTAGATAAATGATAAAAACAGAATTTTTGATGTGGAATGCTGCCTAACATGTTCATAACATATTCTTTTCTTTTCTTGCATGGACATTTGGACTTTTATATGGTTCAAAGAAATAGTCTAGTTTTGACATGAATATTTCAATACTCAAGCATATCAACAAGCAACCATGTCGGTGTACAAAAGTTTGGGCCCTTTGGTACCCCTTACTTGTGCACGGGAAGTTGCAACGGTACCCACGACAAGGCCTGACGGGGGCAGCTAGAGGCGAAATACACCAAGATGGCATCCAAGCCAGTAACTAGAGAGAAGAAGACAAGCTGACCCCCGGAAAGATCCTTACCGGGGCGGCTCGCGAAGCCCCGGCAAGTTCCTTGCCGGGATGGATTGCGAAGCACTGACAAGACCACCACCCTTGAGGTTGAGAGCTCTGACACCATCAAAAATGTCAAGACCAAGGCCCAGGGGCACATGCGTAGTGGCAGGCAGATCTTTGTGAAGACTGGTAGCATGCAGATCTTCATTAAGACCTGAAGGCAAAGTTCCTAGCAAGATCCTTGTCGGGGACGTTTGCGAGGCCACGGCAAGACTCGCGTATGGCAAGGCTCCGCTGCCCCGCCACCACTCCAGTGCAGCGACTGACCTGCCAGCCTGGCAAGCACCTGCGTCGTGGCATGTAGATCTTCGTGAAGATCCTGCCATCGCTCCAGCGCAGTGGCTAGCCAGCCAGCTTGGCATTGCATGCCTCGTCAGCCTGAATGAGTGTCAAGATAGAGTGAGGGGGCGACGGATGGGACGGGCTCTATTCCTATCCCTGATAAAGTTAGAGGGCACGTAAGCAGCGCTTTAATGGATTTTTCCTAAGATGTTACACCTCCTGAGTGCCACTGTGGCAACCCCTTGAACGTATAAAAGGAGGCCAAGGCGTACTAGAGAAGGATTCGAACTTTTTGAACTTTCCGGCCCAGTTTTGCATATGTAGCAGCTAGCCGAAGCTCAAGAACACTCAATATACACTCAAAGCAGGACTAGGGTTTTACGCTTCTTAGCGGCCCAAACCTGGGTAAAAACCCATCGTGTTGATCGCCTGATATGCTCTTTGCGCATTCCTCTTCCCTGCCAACCGTAGAAAGGATCCACGTGATCCCATAGGTGTCGTTTCCCGACATCTTTGGCGCGCCAGGTAGGGGGACTAGGTTGTGCAAATCTGGTCTAGCAATTAGCGCGTCAGTTTCTTGATCACCATGTCTCACAAGAAGAAGACGATCACGGCGATCGGTTCGTCTGCAGCCGATCTGCCCGTGCCGACATGGACGGATGGGCGACGAGGTAGACGCGGATGGCGGCAGAGGTGGAGATCACGAGCACCCATGCCATTCTAGTAACCGAAGCCAGGCAAGCAGCATAGTCCGCGGCCGCGATGACGACCCACGCACCGCCAGATCCAAGGACGGAGCCGTGCTGCCTACGAGCGGCGCGGGGACCTCCAAGGATGGGAAGCCGACCTCCAAGATGCCCCTGCTGGCGCATGCGCCACGGTCCTCCCAGGTTATGCGCGACGAGTAGCGCCGCGATGTTGGTGACCCCGGGCGTCGCCGCGGAAAAAGCCCTCAGCATCATTCTCGTGATGCACAGGGCTGGCATGCACACCAAGATGCTGGTGAAAATGGCACACGGTCGCGGAACAATGATGGAGCTCCTTCTAACATGGTTAGAAGTCTGAGCACCTCCCGTTCCTCGCGCTTGTCGCTGCCACCTACGCGAGCAGAAGCGCTAGCACGAGCGCAACTACTCCTCGACTTTCCTCCTGCTGCGGAGAAGCAAGAAGAATGGAGGGCTGCTATCCAGAGCCTTATTGGCCACGCCAATAAAGATGGGCACCAGGAGGGCGGCCCTTCGCAGCGTCGATCCACCGAGCCGGCATGTGCCGACGACGGAAGGGGAGGATGTGCTGCAACCACGATGCACTCCCCTCCACCACGACAGCAGCGGTCACTGGCTCGCCGGGTCGATGCTCATGATGACAGATCCACAGCATCGTCCGATCCACGAGCTCGTCGTGACCAACGTCAAGTTCTTCAGGAACGAGTCAAAGAGGACGCTCGAACTACCATCGAGCGGCGACGGGAAGCGCGCCATCAGTATGATAGGCATGCAGGGCCCACTGTGTACATGCCTGCACTGGGGGATTCTGGTGACTTGCCTTATGAGGTAGGTTGTCCAGCTTTTACCCATGTCCTGCTGCAGTTCCAGTGGCCCACTACCCGCATGTTCAAACTAGAGGTGTCGGAGAAGTACGACGGCAAAACTCATCCATCTGAATTCCTGAGCATTTACACCATTGCGATGCAAGCTTCCGGGGCTCGAGACGGCAAGGTGCTCGCCAACTACTTCCAATTGGTGCTCAAGCCCAACGTCAAGTCGTGGTTGATGCATCTGCCAGTAGATTCCATCTCCTCTTGGTCAGATTTGTGCCAGGAGTTTGTTGCCGCCTTTACTGGGGGCCACACGACTCCTGGCCAAGCCAGTGATTTGCATCTCATCCCCAAAAAGGATGGTGAATTCTTGCGCAAATACATACAGAGATTCAACCGTGTGCAGTACAACCGGAAGATGCATGAAGAGCTGGCAATGAATAGGGTTACAGATGTTGCCGAGCTTTACATTTTGGCCAACAGATGCACTCGGGCTGAAGAAGGAAGGAAGTACCCCGGCGAAGATGCCGGTGTGGGAAGTGACTCTGGAGATGAAGACGTCATGACCCCAGCAAAGAAGGGCCAACGGTGCAACAGGAAGCGCAAGGGCAAGACCATGCTTGCCGTCGAGGAATCCGGCAACCCCGGCACCGCCAAGAAGGCCAATGTTGAAGACCCCGGCAAGGAGGTTGCCGGGTGTGACACCTGCTAGGCCTTGGCGGCTGCCGACAAGCCAGAGGGCTCTGACAAGCAATATTGCAAGATCCATCACACCAAAGGCCATGACCTCCAGAATTGCCGGCAAGTTGAGCAGATTATGGAAAGGCAAAAGACTGAGTACAACAGGCGAGATAAGGAGAAGGGCCAAGATGGTGGTGAGGGATCCGGCAAGAAGCGTGGTGCCCAAGGGGGCCACGGCAGCAAGGACAAGCAATAAGAAAGGCCTGCTCGGGGCCGCGACAAGAAAGAGGGAGATGATGACCATGAAGAGGACAACAAGTCCAGTGAGTACGAGTTTTAGAAAGCTACAGAAGCCATGTGCATCGATGGTAGTGCCTCGTTGCATTCTTCTCACTGCCAACTTAAACAGTGGATGCGCGAGATTAACGCAATAGAGCCGTCGATCGATGCCCAGAAGCCGTTGAAATGGTCTAACATGCCTATCATTTTTGACGCCGAGGACCACCCTGATCGCACAACCGTGGTCGGGTACTTGCTATTGTTGGTTTCGCCAACAATCCGCAACCTCAAGGTGACAAAAATACTAGTGGACGGTAGGGCCGATTTGAACCTGATCTCGCCCAAAGTGATCAAGAGGTTGCTAATATCCGATGGGGATCTCCAAGAGACAGGCATGTTTCAAGGGGTCAATCCGGGGAGAAGCCAACCAAAGGGTAAGATCACACTACCAGTCACATTTGGTGGTGAGTTGAACTACAGAACAGATAATATCATTTTTTTATGTCGCCAACATTTCGTTACCATATAACGGGATCCTTGGCCATCCAGCACTGATCAAGTTTATGGTGGCGTCACACTACGCCTACAACACAATGAAGATGCCTGGCCCAATAAGCATCATCAATGTCGGTTCTGACAGGAAAGAGCACTCATCTGCGCCGACCAGCTCTACTGGGAGGCGGTGGTAGCACCTGCCACCAAGGCACTTGCTCCTGCCACTGGAGCTCCCGAGGGGAAGAAGACCGGCAAGACCTCTTGCACCCACTCCGGCAAGTGCACCTCTGGCAAGAGCAAGAAATCCAAGGCCGCACCACCATAGACCAAGAAGGTGCCCGCCAAGGAGGATGGCACGGGCAGAGCTTTCACTATAAGCTCCACCCTCAACAGCAAATAGGAAAGCGCGCTCATCGCCTTCTTGGGGGCGAATGTCGATGTGTTTGCATGGCAAGCATCTGACATCCCCGACGTTCCCAGGGAGGTGATTGAGCACCATCTTGCTGTCTGCCCTCATGCGCGACCCGTCAAGCAGAAGGTCAGGAAGCAAGCTTTGGAGCGGCAAGAGTTTATCATCAAAGAGATTAGGAAGTTGGAAGCAGTAGGTTTGGTCAGAGGAGTGCTCCACCCAACATGGTTGGCCAATCCGGTGGTGGTGCGCAAGGTAAATGGAAAATGGAGGTTGTGCATTGATTATACAAATATCAATAAAGCCTGTCCAAAGGATCCTTTCCCTTTGCCGCGCATTGACCAGGTCATGGACTCCACTGCCGGGAGTGACTTGCTGTCGTTCCTTGACGCCTACTCAGGATACCATCAAATCTTCATGACGAAGGAAGATGAAGAGAAGACCGCGTTTATCACCCCATGTGGTACGTATTGTTTTATACGACTGCCTTTCGGGTTGAAAAGCGCTGGGTTGACGTTTGCATGAGCAATTCAAATTGGTTTTGAGCCCGTGCTGCATAGAAATATGGAAGCTTATATGGATGATATAGTGGTCAAAACCAAGGACAAGGCGACATTTGTGCAAGATTTAGAAGAAACATTTGCAAATTTGCGCAAGATGAATCTCAAGCTCAATCTTGGGATGTGTGTTTGGTGTCCCATCCGGCAAGCTTCTCGGGTTCTTTGTGTCTCAGCGTGGGATCGAGGCGAACCCCGACTAGATCAAGGCAATTGAGCAGATTGAAGCACCAAGACGATTCAAAGATGTGCGCCGTCTTATTGGTTGCGTTGCTGCTTTAAGTAGGTTCATCTCCAAATCTGCTGAGCGCGGCCTGCCCTTTTTCAAAATCTTCAAAAAGGCAGGTCCAACGAAATGGACTCCAGAAGCGGAGGCAGCAGTGCAAGATTTGAAGAGGTACCTCTCCTCTACGCCAATACTAGTCGCACCTAAACCGCAAGAGCCGTTGCTATTTTATCTAGCGGCAACGAATCAAGTGGTTAGTGATGCGCTAGTGGCGCAGAGCGAAGTTGGTGAAGAAGCAGTGGCGGCAGCGAGACCGTCGGATGGCAAGCCAGAGCTCTCCCTGGCAGGGTCTGGTGCCGGTGAAGCAAGACCCCCGGCAGAGTCTAGTGCCGACAAGGCAGGATCTGCGCAAGCAAACAAACTGATACAGAAGAAGAAGATGATGCAGCACCCAGTTTATTTTGTCAGCTCCCTCTTACAGGGCACTAGATCAAGATACTCTGGTGTGCATAAGTTGCTATTCGGCCTCCTTATGGCCTCGAGGAAGTTGCGTCACTATTTTCAGGCACAAGAGATCACCGTCATCACTCGCTTCCCATTGCAACGGATCTTGCACAACCCAGATGCAACCGAAAGGATTGTGGAGTGGGCATTGCAATTGTCAAGCTTTGGCCTCATGTTTGAAAGCACTTCGACAATTCAGAGCAGAGCCTTGGTGGAGTTCATTGCAGAATGGACCTCAATGCCTGACGATGAAATGCAACAGAGCACTCTCCCCGGCAAGGAAATGAGCCGTGATTGGATCATGTACTTTGATGGGGCTTTCTCGCTGCAAGGCGCCGGTGCTGGTGTGCTGCTCGTTGCACCCGCTGGAGAGCACCTCAAGTATGTAGTCCAGATGCGCTTTCCCTGGGAGAGATCAACAAACAAAACTATGGAGTATGAGGGACTACTTGTCGATCCCAGGATCGTGGCAGGCCTTGGGATTAGGAAGCTCATCATCAGAGGTGATTCACAACTTGTCGTCAAGCAAGTCAATAAAGATTATCAGAGCCCGTTGATGGATGCCTATGTAGATGAAGAGAGGAATTTGGAAGAGCGTTTTGACGGTCTGCAGGCAGAGCATGTTCCTCGAGCAGAGAACATCATTGCTGGCGACCTGTCAAAATGTGTTGCCCTCAAGTTACCTGTGGAACCAGGGACCTTTGTGCTCCAATTAACTCAGCCATCCGTTGAACCATCGGTAGGACAGAATAAGCAAAGGAAGTCAAGCCCCGGCAAGTACTTTCCTGCCGAGCACCCAGGAGCCGCCGGCAAGGAAATTGTCGGGGACACAAGCTTGCCGGGGAGCGACAGGCTCCGACGGGGCCTCAAGCCCTTGCCATAGAGACAACTGCCCCCACGGCAGAAGACATGCCTTTGGTCCTTGCCGTAGAGCCTCAGGCTTCGTCATGGGCACAACACACGTTCAGTTCCTCCAAATAGGGGAACTCCCTGAGGAACAGGAAGAAGCAGAAAAAGTAGCCCGTTGGTCCAGCATGTACCAGTTCGTCGATGATGTCCTATAAAGGAAAAGACCGAACGACGAGAAATTGAAGCGCATTCATCGAGAGGACGGACTGGAGCTATTAGCAGAGATACATGGATGCATATGTGGCTCTCACATAGGATCAAGAACTCTCCAGCAAAACATTCCGGCAAGGTTTCTTTTGGCCCACTGCTCTCCAGGATGCAACTGCGCTAGTAACCAAGTGTGAAGCGTGCCACTTCCATTCGAAGAAACTCCAACAGCCAGCTCAAGCTCTTCAAACGATCCCTCTTTCCTGGCCATTTCGGTTTGGGGGCTCGACATATTGGGCCCCTTTCCCCGTGCTGTCGGGGGCTTTGAGTACTTGTACGTCGCAATCGACAAGTTCACAAAGTGGCCAGAAGTGGAAGCAGTGAGAAAGGTGACAACACAATCAACCGTCAAGTTCTTCAAAGGACTAGTTTGCCGTTTCAGTGTGCCAAACAGAGTCATCACCGACAATGGCACAAAGTTCATAAGCCGCACCTTCATGCAGTATATCCAAGACCTCGACAGCAAAATCTGTTTTGCTTCTGTTGCTCATCCAAGAAGCAATGGCCAGGCAGAAAGGGCGAAGGCTGAAATGTTGCGGGGCCTCAAGACCAGGACTTTTGACTGGCTGCACAAGTGCGGAAGATGCTGGATTGATGAGTTGCCGGCGGTTCTTTGGTCAATCAGGATAACACCAAATCGAGCCACCAGCCAGACGCCCTTCTCCCTCGTGTACGGGGCGGAAGCAGTTCTCCCCACAGAACTCATATACGGGTCACCTCGAGTGCTCCCTTATGATGAGCTTGAGCAAGAGCAGTTTTAACAAGATGATGCTACACTCCTTGAGGAACATCGTCTTTAGGCTGCTGTGCGAGCCGCGCACTACCAGCAAGCCTTGCGCCGCTACCATAGCCGCAAGGTTCACGCCCGAGCCTTGAGGAAGGCGACCTTGTTCTTCGGTGTGTTCAGTCCGCCAAGAATTCCAACAAGTTGACGCCAAAGTGGGAAGGCCCTTATCGGGTAATACGAGTCACCAGGCCCGATGCAGTATGCCTCGAGACCGAAGATGGCGTTCCAGTGAGCAACACCTAGAACATCGAACATCTTCGCAAGTTTTACCCGTGATGCGCGGTTGCCGAGTCCCCCGTCAGCCCCCTTTTGTACTAGCCTTGTCGGCAAGGCATATAACCCTATGTACAGAGCCAGGCATAGACCCTGTGCGCAGTTGAATAAATTCGAGTATGTACAGTTCTTGTTGATTTCCATGTTCATATATATGCATGCCTGTCCAGGATATTGTGCTCCCTTCGTTTCCAGCAAGTACTGATGAACCGCCAAGGCTCCATGTTTATATTTTTCTCTTCTTTCTTTTTCTCAAAGGACAAAAGGTTCCCTCGCATACAAGTTTGCTGGGGGGATAGAAAGTATGGGCACCAACAGGCGATGTTCGAAGTGGCATATTGCGGAAAGGAATACAGCCGTGAAAAGCTAGTTGCGAAACCTTGAGTGAATTTGTTTTAAATGTAAGGTTGTTTTCCTCGAATGGTTTCGGTTCTTGTATGGAAAACCTGCACGTGAAGGAACCTTGTCACAATTGGTTGTGCCCTTGTTCTATCTCGAGTCCGCTCAACAGTTCAAGTGGCTGCGCCAAGAGAGGCAAGGTGTCTTACCAACAGCGACACCCCAGCAGGCTGCTAAGGATCCGTTCCTCAAAGCGCTTGCGTCAAGTGTGTGTGCACTGTCAAACCTTTCGAAAAAAGCGCAGGGTGTATGCCATACAAAGAGAGATCAAACGAGGAAGATATCATGCATTCTATCCAAAACACAGCCAGTTATGTTACATTGATGGTTGCTGTGGTTCTAACTTAAGATAAATTATCTTGAGCATGAGTTCATAGCGGCAAGGAGAAGTGAAGAGACTAGTCCAGGCGCTGACCTTCCACCCACTTGACTTGGTCAACCATGCCGACGATGGGCGCAACGAGCTCTTCCAGCGCTTGGTGGTCTGCATCATCTGGCAGGCTGTCGAGCACGTTGGTGAGGTTGATGCCAGGGTTCCTGTACCCCACCTTGGTGAGCACCTTTAGAAGGATGCCCCAGCAAAGCTTGCGGGACTCGTTGGCCAGTTGACTTGCTTGGCTGGAGTGGAGCAGCTTCAAGGCATCAAGGACGACCTCGAAGAACATGGTCAGCCTGGCGCTCTGAGTGACCCTCTCCTCGTGAGAGAACTTGAAGCTCGGCATGCCCATGATAGACAGTTGCGTGGTGAGCCTCTCCGTGACGTCGACGGGGCGCTCAGTCCAGATCCCCACGCCCTGCACATAATCATTGTGGGTGGCAGCAACACTCACAAGCAGTAGCTTCTCATCCTTGAGGTCCATAGCCAGGGTCTTCTCACGAGCCCTGCTGCCCTTAAGGGACTCCTCCAGAGTGCTTAACTTCAACTTCAGATCAACAATGGAGTCGTAGGCTTTGGAGAGCAGCTTGGTCTTGTCAGATATGGTGACCTGCAACTCCGCCAAGGTGTAGGCAGTTTTGTCTCTATCGCTCTTGAGCGTCGAGACCTCCTTGCTGTGCTTCTCTAGCTCCACCTCCAGTTTCTCCACCTTCCAGGCCAGCTCGCTCTTGGCAGCCTCCGCGGCTTTGGCGGAAAAAACTTCCTTCAACTTGCCGGCATGCTCCAGGATCAGAGCGCCGAGTGTGTCCTTATGCTTTTGCTCTAGCTCCTGGGTCCGCTATGTGAAAAGCTTTTCAATTTCTTCATCCTTGCCGTGGAACTTGGCGGCAAGTGCCCTTTCGCGAGCGGCAAGGTCCTCCTCTTGAGCGTCGAGCAGGACGCGGCGCTCCCTTAGTTGGGCGTCGTCCTTGGCGGCCTGTGCAACAGCCTCCTTCCGGGCCTTCTCAACATCGGACTGCTTCAGGAGGAGCTCGTTCCAATGATGGCTCAGCTGCTCCTAGCTCGCCGGGCCCGGCAAACTAGACCTGCGTCTGCTCGACACGTTTATGGAAATCTGCCTCTGTTGTGTCGACAACCGTGGCCCCGGAGTCCAGTTCTCCTTGCGGGCACGGTGAAGCGCCTGGAGCTTCTGAAAGTTGTTGCTCATAGCTTGAAGGAGCTGGTCCTCCTTGGAACTGCTTCTGCTGGCGCTTGTCTCGTCGACAACTTTGAGCTTGGCGGCGGCAATGACTTCTTCGCCAAAAACTTCCCTATCGGCTGGCACTCCGGTGCTTGCCGTCCTCGGGATGCTAATGAATAGATAGTCACCTACCTTCAGATATCCGCCAGGGATGGGGGCTTAGGGAGTTGACGGTTGGTCTTCGACCACCGTCTCCCCAGCAGCTGAGGACTCCGAGACTAATGTAGCGCCAGGCGCTCCTGCGGCAGGGATGCCGTCAGTACGCTCGCCGGTCTCCTTGTCGGCCTCCCCGGTAGACCCTTTGGCGGCCTCTTCATGCACGTCCTTGGCGGCCTCGGCGGTGACATCTTTGGCGATCTCCTCGGTGGTGGCGTCGATATCCATCTGATTCACCAAGGGGAGATCTGAAAGCCAAGGAAAAGAAACAAGATGAAACCAAGATTGAAGCTCGAAGCAAGAAAAAAAAGAGAGAAAAAGACCGCACTGGAAAATTAACAAAGGCCAGGAAGCTGGCAGCTTACTTGTGATGAGCTGTGGAGGGGTGGTTCCCTCCCTGACAACACTGATTGCCAGAATGGAGCTGCCGGTGCCTGTGCTCATCGACTCTTCCTCCACGCACGTGGGCTCATTGATGGAAGCCCTTGCCGGAGACCCCTCCTCGGGCGGTGTGGTTGGCGGAGGAGGCATGTCGGGGGTGGCCCTTAGAGGCTCCTCCTGTTGCCGCCCTTCTCCTGCAAACCTGGCACGGTTAGCAGTATAGATACACAACCCGACGCTCGCCAGCGGAAAGTGAGTAACGGGCTCACGCTGGGGGCTGAGTTGGGGGTTGCGTCGTGGGCTGAGATCCAGGATGATTGTGAACGTCTACGGCGTGCTTGAGGTGCTTGCCAGGGGCTCGACGCCCATCGAGGTCTTGGCCCTCTTCGCCATCCTCTGCGCCAATGTCTCCGTGTCTCTGCGGGGACAAACAAAAGAAAGAGATCAAATGAGATAAGATAATCAAAATAGAGACTAAGAGGATAGAGGAAGCAGCAAGAAACTTTTCTCCCTCGTCGGGCTGAAAGAGGAGAGGTCAAAGTCGGCCTCTGGGATGGTGCCCGTGCGAGGGGGGGAGATGGAGACCTAGGCCGCTTGGCTGTGGCGGAGGTGGCAGCCGTTGTTTCCCTTGCTGCCGCGGCTGTACGCCTCGTCTAGCGCACAGGTTGCGGCTGGACCTCTCACCGCTGCGCGTCCTTGGCAGGGACCTCTTCGTGTGAGGAGGTTTGCCGGACTGGCTCAGCAGAGCCAACCCACCGAAGGACGCGTTTCTTCTTCCACGGGACTGGGGGCTCCTCCTGCAGCTCCTCTTCAGCTTCCTCCTCAGTCGTTTCTTCGGCTGACCCCCCAGCATAAGGGCCTCCGGCGGCAGCACCACTATGCTCTCCAGCAGGCTTCCCCCACTCGATGAAGTCTTCCTCTGTGCCGACTTCGTCTTCCTGGAAGCCAACACTGCCGGCCTCCTCGGCAAGGGTTGTCTCTTTCACCCTGCTGGCAATGTACGCCACCTCCTCGTCAGTGCTGGGGCGGATGAGCCGCGTTTCTTACTGAATGGCCCTCTCCAACATGTTGTCGAAGAACTCCTGCACCCGCTCCGTGTCTGGCTCGACCCAGGTCTGGTCGAGGCCATGGGTGTTGAACACCGGCATCATGCAATGATGGAGGTTACGACGGAGTTGTTGCACAAGGGGATCACACCCGCCGACAACCTGAATGGCTTCTCGGCCTTGTTGGTCTTGTCGGCCTTGAGTTGGAACGGCCTTTGGCAGAGAGCCGTGTGCTGCATCACTGTCAGATTATTGTTCAGGCCGGGGCGTAGCCTCATGATGTCTGCCGTGTTCTGGAACTCCCAAGCTGGCCTCCCTTTGTTTTGTAGAGAGACGATGCTGCGGCGAAGGAAGTCGGCCCCAATTATCTCGATTGTGAGCCCGGCGGCCTTGAGGCGATGGATCTTGGTGGTTGCGACAGTGAGCTTCCCGTCTTGAGCATCGAGGTCGCCCCAGTTGCCGCCACGGACCAGTTTTGTCTGCCGGGGCATACAGAACGGCTGCAGGTCCTTTTTCATGATCTAGCACCACCTGCCCCGCGATTCTTCCCACTTCTCCTTGTGGGTCCCATTTGGGTACGTCTTCTTGCTCAAGGCCCTCGAGATCCAGGTGACGCAGCCAGAAAGGGCCCCTCCTGGTTGGATGCGGGGGACGAAGTAGTGGCGGAAGAGCGCCGTATAGGGGACCACCCCAGCAAAGTTCTCGCAGAGGTAGCCAAAGATGGCCATACACGCCACTGCATTCGGCGTGAAGTCGAGGAGATGGAAGCCGAAGGTGTACATGATGTCGTTGGAGAAATCAGAAAATGGGGGGCAAAGCCCGAAGTAGAGATAATCGACAAAGAAAGGGAATTTATCTAGGGCGGGCGCGGCACAAGAAGCAGGGATGACGCGAGTGGCAGGATGCCCCGTCATCTCTCTCCCCCACATGCACTGATTCCGGTCCCTGAGCGCGCGCGCGTCAAGCGTCAGAGCGAAGACGACATGCTCCCTCCGCATCTTCACCAGCTCGCTCTTTGGTACCTCTTCCCCCTCGCTCGCCTTGGACGCTCGCTTGCCCTTGCTCATTTTGGGTGCCATAGAAGCCAAGGGAGGGCGGGGGACCGAGGGCGGTGAGGGAATGGCGGAGGCAGACGGAGGAGGAAGCTTTGGTTTTGGCTCGGGGAAGAAGAAGGGGACGGCGGTTCCTAGATTGGAAAAGGCAAAGGAGGGTAAATGAGCAGCGCCCCTGCGGATTTCTCTTTTTATGGGGAAGGCGCGGGCTGCCTCTTTACTGTTTGATGTGAAGGTGTTTCGCAGGCGTGTTGCGGCCGTTCCGTGCATGACCCCTCATGTCGCGCACTCAATGCAGATCATGGGGAAGCGCAACAGATGAGAAGATTACAGTAGTTAACCCCTGCCATGCATGCCCGCGCACTGTTTGGGCCTGGACCAATGATGTTTCGCACTCGTGTATGGCCCAGGCCCGGGGGCTCCTATTGGTGTACTAAAGTTTGGGCCCTTTGGTACCCCTTGCTTGTGCATGGGAAGTTGCAACCGCACCCACGGCAAGGCCTGACGGGGGCAGCTGGAGGCGAAATACAAGACGACCAAGACGGCGTCCAAGCCAGTAACTAGAGGGCAGAAGACAAGCTGACCCCCGGCAAGATCCTTGCCAGGGAGGCCCGCGAAGCCCCGGTAAGATCCTTGTCGGGACAGCTTGCGAATAACTGACAAGACCACCACCCTTGAGGTCGAGAGCTCTGACACCATCAACAATGTCAAGACCAAGGCCCAGGGGCACATGCGTAGTGGCATGCGGATCTTTGTGAAGACTGGTGGCATGCATATCTTCGTGAAGACCAGAAGGCAACGTTCCTAGCAAGATCCTTGCCGGGGACGTTTGCGAGGCCACGGCAAGACTCGCGCAGGGCAAGGCTCCGCCGCCCCGCCACCACTCCAAGCAGTGACTAACCTGCCAGCCTGGCAAGAATCTGCATGGTGGTATGCAGATCTTCGTGAAGATCCTGCCATCACTCCAATGCTGCGGCTAGCCAGCCAGCTTGGCATTGCATGCCTCGTCAGCCTGGATGCGTGTCAAGATGGGGTGAGGCGGCGACGGAGGGGAGGGGCTCTTTTCCCGTCCCCGATAAAGTTAGAGGGCACGTAAGCAGCACATTTAATGAATTTGTCCTAAGACGTCAGAGGTAAACATGTACACTGTAGCTACTTTACACCTCCTGAATACCACTGTGGCAACCCCTTGAACGTATAAAAGGAGGCCCAAGGCGTACTAGAGAAGAATTCAGACTTTTTGAACTCTTCGGCCTAGTTTGCATACGTAGCAGCTAGCCGAACCTCAAGAACACTCAATATACACTCAAAGAAGGACTAGGGTTTTACGTTTCTCAGCGGCCCGAACCTGGGTAAAACTCCATCGTGTTGATCGCTAGACCTTCTCTTTGTGCATTCCTCTTCCTTGCCAACCGTAGAAGAGATCCATGTGATCCCATAGGTGTCGTTTCTCGACAAACCATGTCTTTCAAAATAACAACACTAAAGAAAGTTATCCCTAGCCCATCATGCTCAATCATTGATCCATTCACGAAACACACTCGCATATTAGCTACATCCAAGGCTCAAGTATGATCATATTCTCCCTAGTTAGTGCCTTATAAGAGAAGATGGAGACTCAAGTAAAAATAAAATTGCATAAAGTAAATAGAAAAGCCCTCCGCAGAGGGAAGTAGGGATTTGTAGAGGTGCCAGAGCTCAAAGCAAAAATTGAGAGATAAAAAAATTGAGAGGCATACTTTTCCCATAAACGAAAACGACCGAGTAATTCCCAACACTTTCCATGCTAGATATATCATAGGCGGTACCCAAACAGAAAATAAAGTTTATTCCTTTTTCTACCATTCTTTCACATTCCACGGCTAGTCGTATCCATGGGTGCCGTCCGTACCAACACTTCCAAGGAATTTATTATTTGACAACATAAAGTAAATTTCTTTTTCATTTCGGGACTGGGCATCCCTATTACCGCCACACTCTTGTGCAATGGCAAGTGAATAAATTCTCATCTTGAGAATAACACATCTAGTATGGAAAATATTAGCCACCACCTACCGCTTCATGAGCGGTACAAGCACACAAAAAGGAGATTTATTTTGAAAATTAGAGGTAGCACATGCAAATTTTCTTAGAACGGCACGGGAATACCACATAGAGGTAGGTATGGTGGACGCATATGGCAAAACTGGGTTTAAGGATTTTGGACGCACAAGTAGTATTTCTACTTAGTACAAGTGAAGGCTAGCAAATAGATTGAGAAGCATCCAACCAAGAAACGAAAAATCACATAAGTGAGCATTAAGCATAACTAGCACCAAATAATATACCACAAGTAGGATCTAATTTCATTGCATAACTATTGACTTTCGTGCTTGCATAGGGAATCACAAACCTTAACACCAATATTCTTACTAAAGCATAATTACACACAAACATGACTCACATATCACTATCATCATATCGCAAAAACTATTATAGAGAATCAAGTTTATTTTTTCCAATGATCTTCATGAATTTTTTTATTATATCCCTATTGAATATATATCACTTTAGGACTAATTTCATATGTTGCTTTTGATAAGCTCAAACAAATTTAAGTGAAGAACATGAGCATAAAATTTTTTTCTCCCAAAATAATTTAAGCGAAGCATGAGAGAATTTCTTTAAAAATTTTCTAGATCTCAAATAAATCTAAGTGAAGCATGAGAGCATTTCTTCAAAAATATTAAAGCACACCATGCTCGAAAAAATATAAGTGAAGCACTAGAGCAATTCCATAGCTCAAAAAATTTAAGCAAAGCACATAGAGAAATTCTAACAAATCATAGCATAATTTTGGCTCTCTCAAATAGGTGTGTCCAGCAAGGGTAGATGACACAAACTAAAAAGCAAAACAAGCAAAGACTCATATAATACAAGACTTTCCAAGCAAAACTCATGATATGTGACGAATAAAAGTATAGCTCCAAGTAAAATACCGATGGTCGTTAGAAGAAAGAGGGGATGCCTTCCGGGCATCCCCAAGCTTAGTTGCTTGTTCCTCTTTGGATAATAACTTGGGGTGCCATGGGGCATCCCCAAGCTTAGGATCTTCTTAATCCTTATTCCTTCATCCATCGTGATCTGATACGTCTCCATCGTATCTACTTTTCCAAACACTTTTGCCCTTGTTATGGACTCTAACTTGCATGATTTGAATGGAACTAACCCGGACTGACGCTGTTTTCAGCAGAATTGCCATGGTGTTATTTTTGTGCACAAATAAAAGTTTTCGGAATGACCTGAAACTCCATGGAGAATATTTTTGGAATTAAAAATACTGGAGTAAGAACCAAGGCCAAGGGCCCAACACCCTGTCCACGAGGGTGGGGGGTGCGCCCTACCCACCTGGGCGCGCCCCCTGCCTCATGGGCCCCCTAGTGCTCCACCGACCTCAACTCCAACTCTATATATTCACGTTTGGGGAGAAAAAAATCAGAGAGAAGGATTTGTCATGTTTTACGATACGGAGCCGCCGCCAAGCCCTAATCTATCTTGGGAGGACTGATCTGGAGTCCGTTCGGGGCTCCGAAGAGGGGAATCCGGTGCCGTCGTCATCACCAACCATCCTCCATCACCAATTTCATGATGCTCACCGCCGTGCGTGAGTAATTCCATCGTAGGCTTGCCGGACGGTGATGGGTTGGATGAGATTTACCATGTAATCAAGTTAGTTTTGTTAGGGTTTGATCCCTGGTATCCACTATGTTCTAAGATTGATGTTGCTATGACTTTGCTATGCTTAATGCTTGTCACTAGGGCCCGAGTGCCATGATTTCAGATATGCGCCTATTATGTTTTCATGAATATATGTGAGTTCTTGATCCTATCTTGCAAGTCTATAGTCACCTACTATGTGTTATGATCCGGCAACCCCGAAGTGACAATAATCGGGACCACTCTCGGTGATGACCTTAGTTTGAGGAGTTCATGTATTCATTAAGTGTTAATGCTTTGGTCCGGTACTCTATTAAAAGGAGGCCTTAATATCCCTTAGTTTCCAATAGGACCCCGCTGCCACCGGGGGGGTAAGGACAAAAGATTTCATGCAAGTTCTTTTCCATAAGCACGTATGACTATATTCGGAATACATGCCTACATTACATTGATGAACTGGAGCTAGTTCTGTGTCACCCTATGTTATAACTGTTGCATGATGAATCGCATCCGACATAATTATCCATCACTGATCCAATGCCTACGAGATTTTCACATATTGCTCTTTGCTTAGTTACTTTATCGTTGCCACTGTTACAATTACTACAAAACTGCTACTGTTACTTTTGCTACCGTTACCGTTACTTCCATACTACTTTGCTACTAAATACTTTGCTGCAGATATTAAGTCTTTCAGGTGTGGTTGAATTGATAACTCAACTGCTAATACATGAGAATATTCTTTGGCTCCTCTTGTACCGAATCAATAAATTTGGGTTGAATACTCTACCCTCGGAAACTGTTGCGATCCCCTATACTTGTGGGTTATCATGATCTCACCCAAAACTTGAAAACTTCAATCATACAAAACTCAACAAAACCTTCGTGAGATCCGTTAGTATAACAAAGCAAATCACCACTCTAAGTACTGTTGCAAACCCATTCATATTTTATTTTTGCATCATATCTATTGTATTCTAACTATACCATGTCTTATACCCTCCAATACAAACCATAGATTCATCAAAATAAGCACACAACACAAAGAAAACAGAATCTGTCAAAAACAGAATAGTCTGTAGCAATCTGAAAACTTTGAATACTTCTATAACTCCAAAACTTCTGAAAAATTAGAACAACGTAGGCAATTTGTATATCAATCATGTGTAAAAAATTCAGAATTTTATCACGCTTCTGTGGTTTTTAACAATTCTGTTACTGGCGCACAAAATTTCTGTTTTTCAACAAGATCAAATCAACTATCACCAAACTTGATCCCAGAGGCTTTACTTGGCACAAACACTTATTAAAAAAAGAAAAATACAATCATAAAAGTAGCATAATTGTGCAAACACTCAAGAACAAAAATAAAAAGGCAAAAAAAAGTATTCACTGGGTTGCCTCCAAACAAGCGCCATCGTTTTATGCCCCTAGCTAGGCATAATGCGTAGATTCAAGTATTGTCATCTTTGGTTCTAGATCCATAGGATGCCCTCATGTTTTATTCATATGGTGGATTACTTCTTTTTCTAGGTAAGTGTTCCATCCCCTTTCTTAGTGGAAATTCAAATTTAATATTCCCTTCTTTCATATCAATCACGGCACCTGTAGTGCACAAAAACGGTCTACCAAGTATGATAGGACAAGACGGATTGCAATCAATATCAAGAACAATAAAATCTATGGGCACATAATTCCCATTTGCGAGAATAAGAACATCATTAATTCTTCCGATAGGCTTTTTAATAGTAGAATCCGCCAAGTGCAAATTAAGAGAACATTCTTCAATATCGGTAAGGCCAAGCACATCACATAAAGATTTCGGAATGGAAGCACTATGTCACGCCCAATATGCGACCCTATCCAGAAGGAACTCGAAGGTCCCACCAAGGATAGACCCGCATATTGAAACGCTTTTGCAAGGTGGATATCATTACATCAACATTACATAATAGATGGTGATACATACAAAAGGCATACAATGCCACATGAATACAACAACATCTTACATAAGATCAACATCCGACTACGGATGAAACACAAACAGAAACTCAAATGACATCCACCCTGCTAGCCCAGGCTGCCGACCTGGAACCTATCCCCTGATCGAAGAAGAAGCAGAAGAAGAACTCCAAAACAAGCAAACATCGCTCCCGCGTCATGATCATCGCATAACCTGTACCTGCAATTGTTGTTGTAGTAATCTGTGAGCCACGAGGACTTAGCAATCCCATTACCATGGGTATCAAGACTAGCAAAGCTTAAAGGGGAAGGAAGGGGTAAAGTGGTGAGGTTGCAGCAGCGACTAAGCATATATGGTGGCTAACATACGCAAATGAGAGCGAGAAGAGAAACAAAGGAACGGTCGTGAAGCTAGCAATGATCAAGAGGTGATCCTGAACACCTACTTACGGCAAACATAACCCAGAAACCGTGTTCACTTCCCGGACCCCGCCGAGAAGAGACCATCACGGCTACACACGCGGTTGATGCATTTTAGTTCGGATCTGGTGTCAAGTTATCTACAACCAGACATTAAAAAATTCCCATCTGCCACATAACCGCGGGCACGGCTTTCGAAAGATAATACCCTGCAGGGGTGTCCCAACTTAACCCATGATAAGCTCTCGCGATCAACGAAGGATATACCTTCTCCCAGGAAGACCCGATCAGTCTCGGAATCCCGGTTTACAAGACATTTCGACAATGGTAAAACAAGACCAGCAAAGCCGCCCGATGCACCGACAATCCCGATAGGATCTGCACATATCTCATTCTCAGGGCAACACCGGATAAGTCAAGCTACGAGTAAAACCAGACCTCAAGTTTCCCTGAGGGGGCCCCACAGGCTGCTCCGTTCGGACCAACACTTAGACAAGCACTGGCCCGGGGGGCTAAAATAAAGATGACCCTTGGGTTGGTCGACCCAAGGGAAGGGTATAGGTGGTGGTGAGGCAAATGGTAAAACCAAGGTTGGGCCTTGCTGGACAAGTTTTATTCAAAGCAAACTGTCAAGGGGGTCCCATAAATCACCCGACCGCGTTAGGAACGCAAAATCCGGAAACATAACACCGGTATGACGGAAACTAGGGCGGCAAGAGTAGAACAAAACACCAGGCATAAGGCCGAGCCTTCCACCCTTTACCAAGTATATAGATGCATTAATTAAATAAGAGATATTGTGATATCCCAACATAACCCTGTCCACCATGGAGCAATCTTCAACTTCACCTGCAACTCACAACGCTATACGAGGGGCTGAGCAAAGCGGTAACATAGCCAAACAACGGTTTGCTAGGAAGGGTGTCAGCGGTTAGAGGTTCATGGCAATTTGGGGAGGCTTGAAGAACAAAATGATAGGTAGCGCAGCAAAGCGATAGAGCGAAGCAACTAGCATAGCAATGATAGTAGTGAGATCCAGGGTAGTGGTCATCTTGCCTGAAATCCCGCTAGGAAGAAGAGCGAGTCCATGAAGAAGATGAAGCCACGAAGACGAACCAAGCGTAGACGAATGAATCCTCACAATCGCAACAAAACAGGAACTAAGAAGCAACATCGGAAAGAAACAAACAACATGGTAAACACACCACACATAGACAAGACATGATGCACAACAAGCATGATGCATGACCAAGCTACATGAGGCTACCCATGGCAAGAGATTATGCAAACAAGAACAACATATCAAGGCAAGTTTAAATGAGGCCGGAAACAACATATAACAATTCCGGTAAGTCCTCATATGCAAATTTCGAAATTGGTCCAGATCAGAATAAACCTTATGTTCAAGTTGTTAAACAGCAACTTAAGATGCACCAATATGATCTACACAAAATTCTAGTCAAGTTGCATATAAAGTTCATTAGATTCGGAACTACGGTCTAGAAGATATGAGCAAAACAAGTTAAGCATGGCATTGATGGAAAATGCATACAAACATCAAGCAAACACACCAAAACAAGGATGCAACATGGTAATATGAAACTACATGCAAAAACAAGCAAGTTTCATATAGAGCACACTCAAAACGGAGCAACGGTTCAACACATACACTCTATACAAGTCATAACAACAATCTGTCCAAAACAGCAACTAGGCATATTGCAAGCATCAAAACAATATGCTACAGCACCCCAACATAATAAAAAAAAGGCATGAGCATGAAGTACAGGTAAAACATAACAAAACATGAACACTGAGCTATCTCCAGAAATCACTAGAACATGCTCAAAAGGGCATGGAAAGATTGCAAATAATAACAGTTTCAGACTTATCAGGAAATAACATCACGTTGCGATATTTAGAGCTATCAAACAACATGTTACAGGAACTTATCATGGCAAACAAAGTCATGGAATGAATATACTAATTGCATAGAACAAAAGACCCTTACTGACCATGAGCCAAAAAGGATCAGAAAATATGATTGCGCCCATGTAAACATGGCAAATTATATGACAGATTGATACATGGCAGGAACAACAATAAGTAGGCATGTTGGTGAGCTTGAACCACTCACCACAGAGCAATACATGGCATGGAAAGGAAACAAACAGTAAGAAGACATGTTTGTGAAGCTAAGCATGGCAATAGCAAGTTCATAGCATGCTTGGATCACTAGCAAACAATCATGGAAACATTGAACTTAATGTTAACAGGTTGACAGCAACATTATTTAGCAAGTTTGGAGCAAGATTACAACAAGCTACAGCAGGCTATAATTTCAACCAAGGGCATGAATCGATAGAGCAAGACATGTATAACAAAACATCCTTAGTGAACATCTCCGGAATAATGAACGAAATGACTTGTAGCATCAGGTTAACATAGCAACAAAATATAACAGAATCAGCCTAACAAAACAGTAACAGCAAGTACCCTACTTAGCAAGCTTGATGCACTCAACACACAACTCACAAAAATACATGGATGGCACCCCTGGAAAGATGGCATATCATAGATCAAAACACATGTAGACATCAACCTCATAGGATGCACACATCAAACATGGCAAAAATGACAAATGAGCATGTTATAACAGTTCCAGCAGATCAACATCACATAGCACTCTTCCAACAGCATTTCGGGCATCAAGATGATCTCAAATGAACATGCTACAATGGAATGAAATGAAGTACTCGTCGAGACGAACAATTTGACATATTATGCGCACGAAACGGAGCAGTATTCAGAGAGTTATGATGCGATGAACATGGCATGATTATGCAAAAATTCGGGGACTTAGTGGAAAACGGTCGAGGCAAGCCGGAGTTAGCCGGAGAACACGCCGGAGTTGAGGGGACGATGCCGGGGAGGCGGATCCGGGCCGGATCTCGCCGGATCCGGCCGGATCCCGGCGAGGGACGGCGCAGGGACGCTCGGGAGGCACCCGGAGGCGGGACAGCGAGGCGGCGGCGGAGCTCCGGCGAGGAGCTCCCGGGCGGTGCAGCCGGGACGCCGAGGGGCCGCGGCACTGAAGGTGCGGGGGCACGGGTCGGTGCCGAACGGCGGCGAGGCTGAGCGCGGGGGAGGACGGCGGCGGCGGGGTCGCTC
>NC_041381.1:327786544-327789126 GCF_002162155.2 Triticum dicoccoides
GCGGCGGCGGAGGGACGGCGGCGGGCCACGTGGCGGACGCGGATTGGCCGGGGCGGCGGCGGCGGACGTGTCCGGCCGGACCGGACATGTCCGGCGGCGCGGAGAGGAGCGGGGCTAGGGTTAGGGGTGGATTTGATCCGGAATTTCGGGGCAGGAGGTGTTTTTATAGGTAGAAGGAGCTAGGAGAGTCCAAATGAGGAGCGGTTTTCGGCCACGCGATCGTGATCGAACGACCGAGAGCATGGAGGAGACTTAGATGGGTTTTGGGCCACTTTGGAAGGGGTGTTGGGCTGCAAAGAGAAGGAGACTTTTACGATTACCCGGTTAACCGTTGGAGTACCAAACGACCTCCAAATGGCACGAAACTTGACAGGCGGTCTACCGGTGCTATACCAAGGCCGCTTAGCAAGACTCGGTCCATTTCGAGAAAGTTTAACACCCGCACAAGAGAAGAGGCAAAAAGGGGATGCCGGATGACATAGGAGTGCCGAACTGCAAAACGGACAACGGGGAAAATGCTCGGATGCATGAGACGAACATGTATGCAAAATGAAATGCACATGATGACATGATAAAATGCAACACGCAAGCAAATGACATGGCAATGACGACGAATAACTGGCAGACACCTGGTGCAACGAATCCGGGGCGTTACAACACTCCTCCACTAACAAGAGATCTCGTCCCGAGATCTTAGGACCGAGACGGAAGGGAAAAGGCATGAGGTGAAACAAGAACTCAAGAGAAGAAGCAAAGAATCGAGAGCACTCGAGAAGAAGAGAGGAACGACGAGAATGACGAGAATCGAAAGCTCACGGAATCAGATAGACTATGAAACCACTACGGTTAGAACGAGATAAGAAACGAATAAGACTGAAAGGATTTAGGAAGCACTCCGGCTGAAAAAGGAAGGATTAGAACACGAGCTTGAGAGGATGGAATGATACTTGACGAAGAAATGACACAAAACCTCCGGAAAGAATTGAAAGAGTTGAAAGAAAAGAACTTAGAAGGAAGGATTGAATGGAGTTGTTGAGAAAATCAACAACGAAAGAATAAGCTTGTTGTGGACTTATGGATAAAATCTCAAAATTATGAGGTGATCGCCGACCACAAGCGGAAAATGATTGGATAACTGAGAAGAACGAAGAAATGCGAAACTCCACTTCAAAAGAATACAGAGAATTAATTGCACTTCGAGACGCGAGAAGAAAAGATACTTGAACTTCACCAACAAAATCTTGATGAACACTTGAAGAATGAATTAAATCATGAAGAACCACCATGAAGAACTCCGGTGACAAAAGGATGATGAGATAGAATGAAGGATGAAAGAATAAGATGAGCATTGCGGTGATTTAGATGGGGGTTCCGACGAGATGGCCGAGGAAATTTGAACTCCGGGAAAAGAAAGATGAAGACACTTGGAACTAGAATTTATTCATCTAGAACAAACTCCAAAGAAAAAGGATTAATCCCTTTGAGGAAATAAGAATAAGATTTATTGTATGCTTATCCTTCATCAAATTAAAATTGATGACAAGTGATGGATTTTTGCATACTACTTATTCTTCTTGAAAAGGATTGAGAAGTGACATATCGGAAACTTGGGAAGGTCTTCAAGAACCACCGGTAGGATTCGAAAGAACGAATGGATTAAAAATGATAATGAACGAGAAAGAATCTTGAACGAACCACCGTAAGAATTCAAAAAGATTGATGAAAGAAAATGAATCACCGGGAAGAATTAGCAGAACAAATATGCTAGAGGGGATTTAGATGCAAAAGAATAAAGAGATCATGAGCTGATTAAAGAACACTTGAATGAAGCACCGAGATAATTAGAGAACGATAACTGGAATGATGGCCTCCGGTGAAAAGAAATGGAAAACAACTCTTAACATACTCCGGATGGGTAAGAAAGAATATCTGACAAACAGAATAATTTGAGAGGATAACAAGAAGCTAGAACCATGAATCTTCGGAAGAACGGACAAGATTTAGAGGAAAAACTCTTCTTCGGTCTTCAAAAGACGACGAGAAACACCACCAAAATATGTTGAGACACTCCGGGGAAACGAAAGGCGAAGTGGTTGAGCCAACAATGAAATGATTTGAAAGAGATCTTGGAAAAGCATCTGACTGATGAAATTCATACTTACGACAAACTTCGAAAAGGATTTGAGAATAACTCCGGGAAATTAGAAGAGTCAGGTAAGATCCTGGAAAAGACCTGTGGGTTAGGGCCCACTAAAAGAAAGAAAAAACACCATTGGAAAGGGACGTTGAACAGATAGATGATGCACCAGAACAATTGAAATATTTGAATGAGGTGACAACCTCGAATTAATTGGAACACAAACGAATCTCCTGAGATGTCTTGAACACTCCGGAAGGATAAACTGGCGAGAGGCGAATGAGCAAAGGGAAATATTTGAGCTGAGGGAAAGAATATGATCAACACCGAAAAACTTGAATTGAGTCCACCGGAGAAGAAACAAGAGATGATGAATGTCAAATGAGACGAGGATTCACCGGTTGAAATAATTGAGGGAAGATTGAAGAACCTCCGTACGAATGAA
>NC_041381.1:327789307-327793708 GCF_002162155.2 Triticum dicoccoides
GTACGAATGAAAATTGATGCTCGAAAAAGACTCAAGCTCCGGGAAGAAAAGGGGTGGGAGGGCGGGAAAACAAAGATAACTTGGAAGGGGGAACCGACGAATATCTTGAAGAGAAAACACCGGTTGAAATCATTGAGGAAAGAAATCAAGGACTTTGCACGAGTAGGATGGATACTCGATTACAGGCTCCGGATTCAAGAAGAAGAAGGGAGGGCGGGTGGGAAAAATAAAACAACTGAGGGTTGAACTTGCAAAAATGGAGAGGGTCGAATCACTTTGACGAGATATGCACTGGATGCAAAGAGCTGAGGAACAACGATCGGAAAACCCACTGCGTGACCCTAAAGAAAATTTGAAAGGGAAGAGGAGTAATTCAAAACACCTATGTCACGATTCCTGACCAGAGCGACGAAGGGGCAGAGGAGTAAAAAGAATTCCTACTCTCTGATATAACTAGACTCCGAAAACAGTTTACTTCTAGACTCAACAACGGCCAAACTACACGATCAATCAAGGGGGCTCCTAGGGTCGGTCGAGGCGCTGATACCAACTTGTCACGCCCAATATGCGACCCTATCCAAAAGGAACTCGAAGGTCCCACCAAGGATAGACCTGCATATTGAAACGCTTTTGCAAGGTGGATATCATTACATCAACATTACATAATAGATGGGGATACATACAAAAGGCATACAATGCCACATGAATACAACAACATCTTACATAAGATCAACATCCGACTATGGATGAAACACAAACAAAAACTCAAACGACATCCACCCTGCTAGCCCAGGCTGCCGACCTGGAACCTATCCCCTGATCGAAGAAGAAGCAGAAGAAGAACTCCAAAACAAGCAAACATCGCTCTCGCATCATGATCATCGCATAACCTGTACCTGCAACTATTGTTGTAGTAATCTGTGAGCCACGAGGACTCAGCAATCCCATTACCATGGGTATCAAGACTAGCAAAGCTTAAAGGGGAAGGAAGGGGTAAAGTGGTGAGGTTGCAGCAGCGACTAAGCATATATGGTGGCTAACATACGCAAATGAGAGCGAGAAGAGAAACAAAGGAACGGTCGTGAAGCTAGCAATGATCAAGAGGTGATCCTGAACACCTACTTACGGCAAACATAACCCAGAAACCGTGTTCACTTCCCGGACCCCGCCGAGAAGAGACCATCACGGCTACACACGCGGTTGATGCATTTTAGTTCGGATCTGGTGTCAAGTTATCTACAACCGGACATTAACAAATTTCCATCTGCCACATAACCGTGGGCACGGCTTTCGAAAGATAATACCCTGCAGGGGTGTCCCAACTTAGCCCATGATAAGCTCTCGCGATCAACGAAGGATATACCTTCTCCCAGGAAGATCCGATCAGTCTCGGAATCCTGGTTTACAAGACATTTCGACAATGGTAAAACAAGACCAGCAAAGCCGCCCAATGCGCCGACAATCCCGATAGGAGCTGCACATATCTCGTTCTCAGGGCAACACCGGATAAGTCAAGCTACGAGTAAAACCAGACATTGAGTTTCCCCGAGGGGGCCCCGCAGGCTGCTTCGTTCGGACCAACACTTAGACAAGCACTGGCCTGGGGGGCTAAAATAAAGATGACCCTTGGGTTGGCCGACCCAAGGGAAGGGTATAGGTGGTGGTGAGGCAAATGGTAAAACCAAGGTTGGGCCTTGCTGGACAAGTTTTATTCAAAGCGAACTGTCAAGGGGGTCCCATAAATCACCCGACCGTGTTAGGAACGCAAAATCCGGGAACATAACACCGGTATGACGGAAACTAGGGCGGCAAGAGTGGAACAAAACACCAGGCATAAGGCCGAGCCTTCAACCCTTTACCAAGTATATAGATGCATTAATTAAATAAGAGATATTGTGATATCCCAACATAACCCTGTCCACCATGGAGCAATCTTCAACTTCACCTGCAACTAACAACGCTATACGAGGGGCTGAGAAAAGCGATAACATAGCCAAACAACGGTTTGCTAGGAAGGGTGTCAATGGTTAGAGGTTCATGGCAATTTGGGGAGGCTTGAAGAACAAAATGATAGGTAGCGCAGCAAAGCGATAGAGCGAAGCAACTAGCATAGCAATGATAGTAGTGAGATCCAGGGTAGTGGTCATCTTGCCTGAAATCCCACTAGGAAGAAGAACGAGTCCATGAAGAAGATGAAGCCACGAAGACGAACCAAGCATAGACGAACGAATCCTCACGATCGCAACGAAACAGGAACTAAGAAGCAACATCGGAAAGAAACAAACAACATGGTAAACACACCACACATAGACAAGACATGATGCACAACAAGCATGATGCATGACCAAGCTACATGAGGCTACCCATGGCAAGAGATTATGCAAACAAGAACAACATATCAAGGCAAGTTTAAATGAGGCCGGAAACAACATATAACAATTCCGGTAAGTCCTCATATGCAAATTTCTAAATTGGTCCAGATCTGAATAAACCTTATGTTCAAGTTGTTAAACAGCAATTTAAGATGCACCAAGATGATCTACACGAAATTCTAGTCAAGTTACATATAAAGTTGATTAGATTCGGAACTACGGTCTAGAAGATATGAGCAAAACAAGTTAAGCATGGCATTGATGCAAAATGCATACAAACATCAAGCAAACCACCAAAACAAGGATGCAACATGGTAATATGAAACTACATGCAAAACAAGCAAGTTTCATATAGAGCACACTCAAAACGAAGCAACGGTTCAACACATACACTATATACAAGTCATAACAACAATCTGTCCAAAACAGCAACTAGGCATATTACAAGCATCAAAACAATATACTACAGCACCCCAACATAATAATAAAAGGCATGAGCATGAAGTACAGGTAAAGCATAACAAAACATGAACACTGAGTTATCTCCAGAAATCACTAGAACATGCTCAAAAGGGCATGGAAAGATTGCAAATAATAACAGTTTCAGACTTATCAGGAAATAACATCACGTTGCAATGTTTAGAGCTATCAAACAACATATTACAGGAACTTATCATGGCAAACAAAGGCATGGCATGAATCTACTAATTGCATAGAACAAAAGACCCTTACTGACCATGAGCCAAAAAGGATCAGAAAATATGATGGCACCGATGTAAACCTGGCAAATTATATGACAGATTCATACATGGCAGGAACAACAATAAGTAGGCATGTTGGTGAGCTTGAACCACTCACCACAGAGCAATACATGGCATGGAAAGTAAACAAGCAGTAAGAAGACATGTTTGTGAAGCTAAGCATGGCAAGAGCAAGTTCATAGCATGCTTGGATCACTAGCAAGCAATCATGGAAACATTGAACTTAATGTTAACAGGTTGACAGCAACATTATTTAGCAAGTTTGGAGCAAGATTACAACAAGCTACAGCAGGCTATAATTTCAACCAAGGGCATGAATCGATAGAGCAAGACATGTATAACAAAACATCCTTAGTGAACATCTCCGGAATAATGAACGAAATGACTTGTAGCATCAGGTTAACATAGCAACAAAATATAACAGAATCAGCCTAGCAAAACAGTAACAGCAAGTACCCTACTTAGCAAGCTTGATGCACTCAACACACAACTCACAAAAATACATGGATGGCACCCCTGGAAAGATGGCATATCATAGATCAAAACACATGTAGACATCAACCTCATAGGATGCACACATCAAAATGGAAAAAATGACAAATGAGCATGTTATAACAGTTCCCGCAGATCAACATCACATAGCACACTTCCAACAGCATTTCGGGCATCAAGATGAGCTCAAATGAACATGCTGCAACGGAATGAAATGAAGTACTCATCGAGACGAAGAATTTGACATATTACGCGCACGAAACGGAGCAGTATGCAGAGAGTTATGATGCGATGAACATGGCATGATTATGCAAAAATTCGGGGACTTAGTGGAAAACGGGTCAACCTTCGGATCTACACGGTTTTCGAGGCACGCCGGAGTTAGCCGGAGAACACGCCGGAGTTGAGGGGACGATGCCGGGGAGGCGGATCCGGGCCGGATCTCGCTGGATCCGGGCCGGATCTCGCCGGATCCGGCCGGATCCCGGCGAGGGACGGCGCAGGGACGCTCAGGAGGCGCCCGGAGGCGGGACGGCGAGGCGGCGGCGGAGCTCCGGCGAGGAGCTCCCGGGCGGCGTGGCCGGGATGCCGAGGGGCCGCGGCACTGAAGGCGCGGGGGCCCGGGCCGTTGCCGAACAGCGGCGAGGCCGAGCGCGGGGGAGGACGGCGGCGGCGGGGTCGCTCGTGGCGGGGGCCGGCCGGGCGGAAGGAGCGACGGGCGGCGAGGTCGGCGGTGGACGCCGGCGAGGTACGGCGTGGCGGCGCCGGCGGAGGCG
>NC_041381.1:327794144-327805734 GCF_002162155.2 Triticum dicoccoides
CCGGCGGGTGGCGGGATCGGGCCCGCGCGGGCCCCGGATGGGCTCCGCGAGCCGCGGCGGCGGAGGGACGGCGGCGGGCCACGTGGCGGACACAGATTGGCTGGGGCGGCGGCGGCGGACGTGTCCGGCCGGACCGGACGTGTCCGGCGGCGCGGAGAGGAGCGGGGCTAGGGTTAGGGGTGGATTTGATCCGGAATTTCGGGGGAGGAGGTGTTTTTATAGGTAGAAGGAGCTAGGAGAGTCCAAATGAGGAGCGGTTTTCGGCCACGCGATCGTGATCGAACGACCGAGAGCATGGAGGAGACTTAGATGGGTTTTGGGCCACTTTGGAAGGGTTGTTGGGCTGCAAAGAGAAGGAGGCTTTTACGGTTACCCGGTTAACCGTTGGAGTACCAAACGACCTCCAAATGGCACGAAACTTGACAGGCGGTCTACCGGTGCTATACCAAGGCCGCTTAGCAAGACTCGGTCCATTACGAGAAAGTTTAACACCCGCACAAGAGAAGAGGCAAAAAGGGGACGCCGGATGACATAGGAGTGCCGAATTGCAAAACGGACAACGGGGAAAATGCTCGGATGCATGAGACGAACATGTATGCAAAATGAAATGCACATGATGACCTGATAAAATGCAACACGCAAGCAAATGACATGGCAATGACGACGAATAACTGGCAGACACCTGGCGCATCGAATCCGGGGCGTTACACACTAGCACCCAAATTATATAAAGAAAAACACTCATAATTTTAAATCTTGACTTTGATAGTAGGTTCCCATTCATCATGTAATTTTCTAGGAATTGGAATCTCTAATCCCAACTTTTCTTATAAAGCTTTCATCATGGCATCTACGAAATTTTTAGTAAAAGCTTTATTTTGTTCATAAGCATGGGGTGAATTTATCATGGACTGCAACAAAGAAATACAATCAATCATAGAACAGTTATCATAAGTAAAGTCTTTGTAATCCAAAAGAGTGGGCACATCACTAGTTAAAGTTTTTACCTCTCCAAATCCACTTTTATCAATTTTCCCAACAACACCCTCTGAATTATCAGGGTTCCTTCTAGCTAAAGTTGATTGTTCTTCAGTCCCTTTACCATCAATTCAATTTTACTAAACAAGGAATCAATAGAAGAAACACCAATCGTTTTAAGATCTTCATTAGTTTTATGAAAGCAATCACTAGAAAATGCTCTTTCTAAAAATTCTCTTTTAGCTCTAAGCATAGTGGTTATTTTCTTACTTTCATCCATAGAAACATATAAAGCTTTAATTGATTCATCAACCTTGGGCACAAAAATTTTCAACCTGATATTTTCTATGTCATGAGAAATTCTATCAATGCTTCTAGACATATCATCAGTTTTATTCAGTTTTTCTTCTATCGTAGTATTGAAAGCTTTTTGAGCATTGATAAATTCCTTAATATTATTCTCAAGACCAGAGGTGTTCCTATTATTATTGTAAGAAGAATTACCATAGGAATTACCATAATTATTAGAGGAATTTCCTGGAAAAGGCCTAGGATTAAAATTACCTTTGTATGCATTGTTATTAAAATTGTTTCGGGAGATATAAGTCAAATGTACGGCATCACTATTTTGCTCAATCAAAGTAGACAAAGGCACATCATTAAAATCAATAGGAGCATTTTTATTAGTAACCAATTTCATAAGAGCATCAACCTTTTCACTCAAAGTAGAAATTTCTTCAATAGAATTAACCTTCTTACTAGTAGGTGCTCTTTCGGTATGCCATTGTGAATAATTAGCCGTAATATTATCAAGCAATTTAGTAGCTTCAACCAAAGTAATTTCCATAAAAGTTCCACCCGCGGTGGAATCTAAAAGATTTCTAGAAACAAAATTCAATCCTGCATAAAAAAATGTATGATCATGCAAAGATTTAAACCATGAGTAGGACAATTTCTTAGCATCACCTTCATTCTTTCCCAAGATTGCGCAACACGTCCATGCTCAAGTTGCTTAAAAATCATGATTTGTGTCCTAAGAGGAATAATTTTCACAGGTGGAAAATACTTAGTAATAAAATCATCTTTGCACTTATCCCAAGAATCGATACTATTGCGAGGCAAAGAAGAAAACCAAAATTTTGCAGGATCTCACAAAGAAAACGGAAATAATTTTAACTTCACAATATCATTGTCCACATCTTTTTTTTTGCATATCGCATAATTCTACGAATGTGTTTAGATGGGACGCGACATCCTGATTAGGAGTACCAGAAAACTGATCTTTCATAACAAGATTCAACAAAGCGGCATTGATATCACAAGATTCCGCACTAGTGGCGGCAGGAGAAATCGGAGTGCTAATAAAATCATAATTATTGGTATTGGAAAAATCACAACTTGGTATTCTATTGATACATCGTGACTACGCAAACAAGATTGCACACAAAAATAGATCTGACGAGAAAACAATGAACGAAAAAGAGGGCAAATAAAACAACAAATTTTGTGAAGTGGGTGAGATGAAAACGAGAGGCAAATGACAAATAATGTAAATTGCAAGGAGGTGAATTTTGTGATTTGGAACCTGATAGATGTTGATGATGTCGCCCCTGCAATAGTGCCAGAAATTCCTTTTGATGCAGCTTAAACTACGTCGGTGTTTCCCCAAAGAGGAAGGGATGATGCAGCACAACTACGATAGGTATTTCTCTCAGTTATGAAACCAAGGTATCAATCCAGTAGGAGAACCAAGCAACACTATGTAAACGATACCTCCACACGAGGAACAAATACTTGCAACCCGACGCTTATGAGGGGTTGTCAATCCCTCTTACGGGTAACGGCGTAGGAAATTGGCAATTTGACGGGATAAAATTACGATAGATTGGATAAATAGATCTCAAAAAACGCGAAATAAAAGATGCAAATAAAAAGTGCAGCAAGTTATTTTTGGGTTTTTGGAATAATAGATCTGGAAATAAAAGAAATAAAAATAGATCTCAAAGGCAAATATGATAAAGAATAGACCCGGGGTCCGTAGATTTCACTAGTGGCTTCTCTCAAGAAATAGCGCACGGTGGGTAAATGAATTACTGTTGGGCAAATGATAGAACTTCAAGTAATTATGACGATATCCAGGCAATGATCAATATATAGGCATCACGTCCAAGATTAGTAGACCGACTCCTGCATGCATCTACTACTATTACTCCACACATCGACCGCTATCCAGCATGCATCTAGTGTATTAAGTTCATGGAGAAACAAAGTAATGCAATAAGAACGATGACATGATGTAGACAAGATCTATTCATGTAGGAATAGAGCCCATCTTGTTATCCTTAATAGCAACGATCAATACGTGATCTTGCTGCCCCTTCTATCACTGGGAAAGAACACCGCACGACCGAACCCATCACAAAGCACCTCTTCCAATGGCAAGAAAATCGATCTAGTCGGCCTAACTAAACCAAAGATTCAAACAAGAAATACGAGGCTATAAATAATCATGCATATAAGAGATCAAAACTCAAATAACTTCCATGGATAAAATAGATCTGATCATAAACTCAAATTTCATTGGATCCCAACAAACACACCACAAAAAAAGAGTTACATCAAATAGATCTCCAAGATACCATTGTACTGAGAATCAAAAGAGAGAGAAGAAGCCATCTAGCTACTGACTACGGACCTGCAGGTCCACAATGAACTACTCACGCATCGTCGGAGAGGCACCAATGAGGCTGATGAACCCCTTCGTGAGGGTGTCTAGATTGGATCTCATGGTTCTCGAACTTGCGGCGGCTGGAATTGTGTTTCGTTGACTCCCCTAGGGTTTCTGGTATATTTGGGTATTTATAGGGCGAAAAGGTGGTGCAGGAGGCCACCGAGGTGGGCAGAACCCAGGCGCGCCCAGGTGGGTTGTGCCCCCCTCAGGGCACCCCTCTGGTACTTATTTGGCCCATCTTGTGTCTTTTTGTCTAGAAAAATTCTCCAAAAAGTTTCGCTGCGTTTCGACTCCGTTTGCTATTGATTTTCTGTGATGTAAAAAACAAGCAAAAAACAACAACTAGCACTGGGCACTATGTCAATAGGTTAGTCCCAAATAATGATAAAAAGTTGCTATAAAATTATTGTAAAACATCCAAGAATGATAATATAACAGCATGGAACAATCAAAAATTATAGATACGTTGGAGACGTATCATGGAGGAACTTGAACTATTGGTCGTTGCTGTCCTGGCGGTACATGGTGAACATCCGAACCATCTGATGGGGTCATGTACCTAGGGTAGGGTCATGGACCTAATCTAAGTACCTTACCCAAAGACACCCTTAGAAGAGGTCGCCTTCCAGTCGACCAACGAAGGACTCACTCGACTGCATTGAAGGACTCGACCATGAAGACTCACTCGACCACTAGGAGGTCAAGAGGCACTCTGCACTGCAACGGCCTGTAATTAAGTAGGCTTTATGATAGTAAAGACACTTTATGTGGGGCGTTACCAGTAACGCCCCAGACTTAACTCACCTTAAACCCTCTCCTACGTGGGCTGGCTGGGGTCCTGGCGCACTCTATATAAGCCACCCTCCTCCACAGGTAGAAGGGTTCGGCACCTTGTAACTCATATACTCATAATCCACTCGACCGCCTCCGGGCTCCGAGACGTAGGGTTATTACTTCTTCCGAGAAGGGCCTGAACTCGTACATCCCTTGTGTTTACAACCTCTCCATAGCTAGGACCTTGCCTCTCCATACCTACCCCCCACTCTACTGTCAGGCTTAGAACCACGACAGTTGGCGCCCACCTTGGGGCAGGTGTTTTAGCGATTTTTGTGGAGAAGTTGCGATTCTTCCGAGTACTTTCATCATGGTGTCTGCTGGAGTTTTTGTCGGGGGTCAAGAGATCCGTCTCGGCACTCTCACCTTCATCGCTGACGACTCCGCGTGGCTCCATGAGGCTCCACTCGACGTTGATGCGCTCCCCGTCCGCGGTGCGACGCATTTTCGCGCATGCGTCCGCGGCGTTCTGCTGCGGTAACCGTCGACCCAGTATCGGTCGACTCCTCCATCGTCCACCCTCCCGGTCTCCCGCCAGCGCAAGCGCTCGGGCCGGTCAAGGCTTCAGCGATGGGTGAGGCACGCGGTGGCTCGCCAATCGGCCACCACCCAAGTTGCGACAATCGAGCCCAACAAATCTCTCTACGGCTTGTTCGATCTGTCGACTGGCTCCGTAGAGACTGCATCCGAGTGCGGTAGCAGTGATCCAGCGGCAGAAATCTTGATGGTCGACGGGCCCCGCAGTCCCCCTGGCTTCGCCCGTGATGGTGGAGCAGGTGATGGAAGCGACTCCGCTCGAGGCTACGAAGAGTACCAGCCCGAGCCACTCGACTCTCTGCAAAGAGAGGAACTTCGCCGCAGGAACGTGGATGCTCTGCGTACGCCCATCGCAGGAGAAACCCCCGAGGCTCGTGCCTTGGAGGAGGCATGTCTAGCCAATTTGGCCGAACGCACTCGACTGGAGAATCTTCAGCGAGCATTCGACGAGCGCGCGCGGCAACGAATTCCCGACACCAGTCGACGTCAACTCTTCCCGCCGACTCAGGTATATCGAACCCCAATCCAGAATTTAGCAGCTGCGACCCGTATAGCAGAGTCCATCCAGCCTTCGCAGTCGGAAGCTGGCAGAGGTTTGCTGCAGATCAGGGATCTGCTCCGGGCAGCAGGAGATCAGAATTCAGCCGTGTCTCAGTCGCGCAATAGAATTCACAGTCGATCCGTCGCTGCGAATACGGTTCAGTCGGCTCACAGCCCCAGATCGCCTCCGCGGCGTGAAGGGCGCGAGAATCGGCGAGATCAATATGGCGACCGACTCGACCGAGATGATAGGCGTCGAGTGCCCAATTCCCCTCCGAGGGGTGGGTCTTACGCTCCTTGGCAGCAAGATGACAGGCGTCAGTACAGTACAGGGCGAAGGGTTCCAGTCGACCCAAGAGAACCAGGCTTCGACGCGCGATCCATTATCGTGCAAGGTTTGGTCGACCGGAACAGGGCCCATCGAGACAGACTCGACAGAGATGTACCCACAAGCAGTCGAGTGCATGTTTCTGGTCCTGAATGTTTCAGCAGAGCTATCAGAGCCGCAGTTATCCCTCCCAATTTCAGGTTGGCAACAGGAGTCAGCAAGTTCACTGGTGAGTCTAAGCCTGAAACTTGGCTTGAAGACTACCGAGTGGCAGTTCAGATTGGTGGTGGGAACGACGAGGTGGCCATGAAGCATTTACCCCTCATGCTGGAAGGTTCTGCCAGGGCATGGTTGACTCAATTACCTCCTAGCAGCATTTACACTTGGGAGGATCTGTCCCGAGTGTTCATCAGAACGTTTGAAGGAACTTGCAAGCGACCAGCTGGATTGACAGAGTTGCAAGTCTGCGTGCAGAAGGCTAATGAGACTCTCAGAGAGTATATCCAGAGGTGGATCACTTTGCACCACACTGTGGAGAATGTGTCTGATCATCAGGCAGTCTGCGCCTTCAAAGATGGCGTCAAGAACAGAGAACTGAGTTTAAAGTTTGGTCGAACTGGTGACATGACCTTGAGTCGGATGATGGAGATTGCTTCCAAGTACGCCAACGGCGAAGAAGAAGACCGACTCCGAAGCGGCAAGCACAAGCCGAGTCAGTCGGAAAAAGGAAACACCAGTCGGAAACAGAAGCGGAAGGCTGAACCGGCAGCTCCTGGAGAGGCTCTAGCCGTGACTCGGGGAAAGTTTAAGGGGAAACCAAAAGGATCCTGGAACCCCGAGAAGGTAAAGGATAAAGAAGGGAACAACGTAATGGATATGCCATGTCACATCCACACGAAGAAAGACGAAGAGGGGAATATCATCTACCCGAAGCACACCACTCGCCAATGTCGACTCCTGATCCAGCAGTTTCAGGGAAAACAGTCTAAGGACAAGGAGAAGGAGTCGGACAAGGCCGAAGACAAGGAGGACAGTGAGGAAGGATATCCGCATATCAACTCCACTCTGATGATCTTTGCAGATGTGGAAAGCAGGAGTCGACTGAAAGTCATTAACCGAGAGGTGAACATGGTTGCCCCAGCAAAAGCAAATTATCTGAAATGGTCTCAAATACCCATCACATTCGACCAATCTGATCACCCGACTCATATTGCCACCCCTGGGAGGCAAGCTTTGGTGGTCGATCCAGTTGTCGAAGGCACTCGACTGACAAAGGTGCTGATGGATGGTGGAAGCGGGCTGAATTTGTTGTATGCAGACACACTGAAAGGAATGGGCATTCCGATGTCCCGACTGAGCACTAGTAACATGAGCTTTCATGGAGTTATACCAGGGAAGAAAGCCGAGTCACTCGGCCAAATAGCTTTGGATGTGGTGTTTGGTGATTCGAAACATTTTCGCAAAGAAAAGTTGACGTTTGAGGTCGTGGATTTTCAGAGTGCATATCATGCCATTTTGGGGAGACCAGCTTACGCACGGTTCATGGCTCGACCATGTTACGTGTACCTCAAATTGAAGATGCCCGGCCCCAAAGGAGTGATCACTGTCACCGGTGATAGTAAAAAGGCAGAAGAGTGCTTTCAGAAGGGATCCAAGATTGCCGATTCCCAGGTGACAGCAGTCGAGTTTGAGGAATACAAGCAAAACGCAGATCCGAGTGACTTGCTGCGATCAAAGAAACCCGCCATAGAGTCTGCATTCCAGTCGTCCGGCGAGACGAAGCCTGTTCACATTCACCCGACCGACCCCGATGCAGCTCCGACCCGCATCTCCACAACACTCGACCCAAAATAGGAAGAAGTGCTCATCCAGTTCCTCCGTGAGAACTGGGACATTTTTGCATGGAAGCCCGCTGACATGCCAGGTGTTCCCAGGGGACTGGCTGAGCATCGCCTAAGAGTCGACTCATCTGCAAAACCAGTCAAAGAGCATCTTCGGCGGTCCGCCGTCCAGAAGAGAAAAGCCATTGGTGAAGAAGTGGCTCGACTGTTGGCGGCAGGATTTATCCGAGAGATATACCACTCCGAGTGGCTCGCTAATGTCGTCATGGTTCCTAAGAAGGACAAGTCGCTCCGAATGTGCATTGATTTCAAGCACATCAACCGGGCCTGCCCGAAAGATCATTTTCCTCTCCCTCGCATAGATCAAATTGTTGACTCGACCGCGAGATGCGAGAGGCTATCTTTTTTAGATGCCTACTCCGGGTACCACCAGATCCGTCTGTACGGACCCGACGAGGTAAAAACAGCTTTCATCACTCCATTCGGGTGCTTCTGCTATATCACCATGCCATTCGGCCTCAAGAATGCCGGAGCCACATTTATGCGAATGATTCAGAAGTGTCTACTCACTCAAATCAGTCGGAATGTGGAAGCATATATGGATGATATTGTTGTCAAGTCACGAAAAGGTTCCGACCTGCTCGCTGATCTCGCCGAAACATTTGCCAACCTCAGAAGATATGATATCAAGCTCAATCCATCAAAGTGCACATTTGGAGTTCCTGGTGGCAAGTTACTCGGTTTTCTCGTTTCCGAACGGGGAATTGACGCTAACCCAGAGAAGATTGGCACTATTCTCCGAATGAAACACCCTGTGCGAGTGCACGATGTCCAGAAGCTTACTGGATGCTTGGCCGCATTAAGTCGATTCATCTCACGACTCGGTGAAAAGGCATTGCCTCTTTACCGACTGATGAAGAAGACAGACAAGTTCGAGTGGACTCCAGAAGCTGATGCAGCGTTTGCCGAGCTAAAAGCTCTGCTCTCCACCCAGCCGGTGCTTGCTGCTCCAATCAGCAAAGAGCCTCTGTTGCTCTATATCGCAGCCACAGGACAAGTCGTCAGTACTGTGCTTACGGTCGAGCGGGAAGAAGAAGGAAAAGCTCTCAAAGTTCAGCGCCCAGTGTATTATTTGTCTGAAGTCTTGACTCCATCCAAGCAGAGATATCCTCATTATCAGAAGCTTGTGTATGGAATATACATGACCACAAAGAAGGTTGCTCATTATTTTTCTGATCATTCCATCACAGTCGTCAGCGACGCTCCACTATCAGAGATTTTGCACAACAGAGATGCAATTGGTCGAGTGGCCAAATGGGCGATTGAACTTCTTCCCCTTGATATCAAGTTTGAGGCAAAGAAAGCCATTAAGTCCCAGGAAATAGCAGATTTCCTCGCCGAGTGGATTGAACAACAGCAGCCGACTGAAGTTCACTCGGAGCATTGGACCATGTTCTTTGATGGCTCTAAGATGTTGAATGGTTCCGGCGCTGGGGTTGTCCTGGTTTCCCCCAAAGGAGATAAGCTCAGATATGTGCTCCAGATTCACTTTGATTCCTCCAACAACGAGGCAGAATATGAGGCCCTCTTATATGGGTTGCGCATGGCCATTTCACTCGGCGTCCGTCGCCTGATGGTCTATGGCGACTCGGATTTAGTGGTCAACCAGGTGATGAAAGAGTAGGACGTGAGAAGCCCAGCCATGACTGGATACTGCAGTGCAGTGAGGAAGCGGGAAAAGAAATTCGAGGGGTTAGAGCTCCATCATATACCCCGACTGAAAAATCAAGCAACTGATGATCTAGCAAAGATAGGTTCCAAGAGAGAAGCCATTCCGAGTGGTGTGTTCTTGGAGCATATACACACTCCGTCAGTCAAAGAAGATCCTTTCACCGAAGAAACTCCACAGCCCAAGAGTGCCACGGATCCGACTGAGGTTGAAGTCCCAGCGGTGGTCGACTTGATCATGGAGGTCTTGGTGGTCATTCCCGACTGGACAGTTCCATACGTCGCGTATATCCTGAGAAAAGAGCTTCCGGAGGATGAGGAAGAGGCTCGACAGATCGTCCGTCGGTCTAAGGCCTTTACCGTAATCAAAGGACAATTGTACAGAGAAAGCGCGACTGGAGTTGGTCAGAAGTGCATAACACCAGAAGAAGGTCGACTCATCCTCAATGATATTCACTCGGGGACCTGTGGTCATCATGCGTCCTCTCGGACCATCGTGGCCAAAGCATACCGAGCCGGATTTTACTGGCCAAAGGCGAATGAGATGGCAAAAGAGATAGTGGATAAGTGCGAGGGATGTCAGTTCTACTCGAATATGTCACACAAGCCTGCGTCAGCTCTGAAGACCATCCCACTCGTTTGGCCTTTCGCAGTATGGGGACTGGACATGGTCGGTCCTTTGAGAACAGGACGAAGTGGCTTCACGCATGTACTGGTGGCAGTCGACAAGTTCACCAAGTGGATCGAGGCTAAACCAATCAAGAACCTTGACACCGGTACTGCTGTTAGGTTCATCAGGGAACTAATATTTAGGTATGGAGTCCCGCACAGCATCATTACGGATAATGGATCGAACTTCGACTTGGAGGAATTCAGAGATTTCTGCAACTCCCAAGGCACACGGGTCGACTACGCGTCAGTCGCCCATCCGCAGTCGAATGGACAAGCAGAGCGAGCTAATGGACTGATCCTTAAGGGATTGAAGCCCCGACTGATGCGTGATCTCAAACACGCGGCTGGAGCTTGGGTCGACGAACTTCCCTCAGTGCTTTGGGGGCTGCGGACCACACCTAATCGGTCGACCGGAAGAACTCCATTCTTCTTGGTCTACGGAGCTGAAGCAGTCTTGCCAAGTGATCTTCTCCACAATGCTCCTCGAGTTGAAATCTACAACGAAGCAGAGGCTGAACAAGCGCGGCAGGACGCAGTCGACCTTTTAGAGGAAGAAAGGGAGATGGCTCTGATCCGGTCGACCATCTACCAACAAGATTTGCGTCGTTTCCACGCCAGAAATGTGAGAGGTCGAGCCTTCCAGGAAGGAGATTTAGTTCTCCGAGTGGATCAGCACAAACCACACAAGCTTGCTCCTTCTTGGGAAGGTCCCTTCATCGTCACCAAAGTTCTCCACAACGGGGCGTATCGTCTTTACAATGTCGAGCATAATATCGATGAGCCCCGAGCTTGGAATGCGGAACTACTCCGCCCATTTTATACTTAAGTTTTGACACTCGGATGAGTTGCAATAAAGTACTTCTGTAGTCCATGGACCTCAAAATAATAGTGTCATAGTTCCTCCATAATTTCTGTCACTTTTTATTTTTGTCCAATAAAATTCCCCCTCAGTGGGTGACTTAGCTGCGAATCCGTTTCGCCTAAGTTTGTAAAAAATCCTACCGAGTGGTGAGCCAGACTCCCACTCGGAGGCTTAGCTGCGAATCCGTTTCGCCTAAGTTATCAAAATCCTACCGAGTGGTAAGCCAGACTTCCACTCGGAGGCTTAGCTGCAGTCCAAGGACTCGCCTAAGTTTGTCAAAATCCTACCGAGTGGAGAGCAAACCTCTCACTCGGGGGGCTTAGCTGCAGTCCAAGCACTCGCCTAAGTTATCAAAATCCTACCGAGTGGTAAGCCAGACTTCCACTCGGAGGCTTAGCTGCAGTCCAAGGACTCGCCTAAGTTTGTCAAAATCCTACCGAGTGGAGAGCAAACCTCTCACTCGGGGGCTTAGCTGCAGTCCAAGCACTCTCCTAAGTTATCAAAATCCTACCAAGTGGTAAGCCAGACTTCCACTCGGA
>NC_041381.1:327806332-327813209 GCF_002162155.2 Triticum dicoccoides
AAGCACTCACCTAAGTTATCAAAATCCTACCGAGTGGTAAGCCAGACTTTCACTCGGAGGCTTAGTTGCAGCCATGTGCTCGCCTAAGTTACAAAAATCCTACCGAGTGAAGAGCGACCTTCTCACTCGGGGGCTTAGCTGCAGTCCAAGCACTCGCCTAAGTTATCAAAATCCTACCGAGTGGTAAGCCAGACTTTCACTCGGAGGCTTAGCTGCAGCCCTGTGCTCGCCTAAGTTACAAAAATCCTACCGAGTGAAGAGCGACCCTCTCACTCGGAGGCTTAGCTGCAGTCCAAGGACTCGCCTAAGTCATAAAAATCCTACCGAGTGAAGAGCAAACCTCCCACTCGGAGGCTTAGCTGCAGCCCAGTGCTAGCCTAAGTTATGAAAATCCTACCGGGTGAAGAGTAAACCTCTCACTCGGGGGCTTAGCTGCAGCCCAGTGCTCACCTAAGTTATAGAAATCCTACCGAGTGGTAAGTCGGGCTTCCACTCGGAGGCTTAGCCACAGCCCAGTGCTCGCCTAAGTAAAGAATAAGTCGATTGCAGTAAAGGCGCCTCGCTTTGAACCTGCAAAAGACATTTCGAGCCAAAGGCAATCGTATTCAAGCACCAAATTCAAGTTTGAATCGATATCTAAAGGAACCGAGAGTGCTCAGGCGTTAAGCCTGTTAAGGTTTATCGGTTACAATTCCACTCGGCATACCGAGGCAAATTTAAAGCGTCGAGCCAGAAGAAGTTTTTTACCCCTCCTGTGGAGGGCTGGAAGGTGCAACGAATTCATCAAGGTCGATTCCGTCGGTGATCCGAGTGGCAGCTGCAAGGAAAGTTTCCATAAAGGACCTGAAGTCGTGTTTCTTGGTGTTGGCCACCCGAAGAGCCGCCAGCTTCTCTTCTCGCGCATCTTTACAGTGGACTCGGGCCAGACACAGAGCAACATCTGCACCACACCGAGCTGAGGACTTCTTCCATTCCTGCACTCGACCAGGGATCGTGTTCAAGCGGGCCATCAGCGACTCAAGGTCATTCTGAAGTGTCTCCTCCGGCCAGAGCGTCGAGTCGATGCGAGATGTGGCGGCCTTCAGCCTTGCGAGATAGTCCACGACAGCTGCAACACGAGACTCCAGTCGGAAAACATCCATGGCAACTTCGTCGTTCACCAGAGAATTGACGGGGTCGAGGTTTGGCTCCAGCCGGCTAGTTTCATCTTCAAAGTATTGACAAAATTCTGCAAGGATGATCACTAAGTCAAGGGGATGGTCGAATGGAAAAACCACAATTGGAAATGTTTGCCAAGCATAGAGGTTTACCTTCAAGCATGAGAAACATCTTCTTGGCAAGACCACTCAGGAAGGCTTCCAGATCAGTTTTCTTCCCAGTCAATTTGCTGACTTGGTCAGTCAGGGCAGCTTTATCAGTTTTTAGTCGACTGACCTCCTTGTTGGCGATCCCAAGAGCAGCTTTCAGATTGGTATTGTCTTGTTCAAGCTTGGTGACTGAAGCTAACTTCTCGTCAGCAAGCTTGATCTTCTCAGCTAGTTCGAGGTCTTTCTTCTGTTGGGCCTCCCTTACCTTACCTGCAAGTTACAGCAAGGTCAGATTTTGAAACAAGCAAGGGGAAAAGCAGTCGTCAAGGTCTCACCAAACATACCTTCGGTCTCCTCCTTTGCCTTCGTCAGCTTCTCCTGAACCAGCTTCAAGCTCAGCTCGAGTTGAGTGTGCTTGTTTTCCAGCTCAGAGTAGTGAGCCACAAGATCACAAGAGTTCTGCGAAGAACCAATCGACTAAATGTCAAATATAATTCACTTCCGAGTGAAAAAGGAAAAACACACGTTTCTAAGACTACAGCCGAATACAAGCATTCGACCGTAGTCTCGGGGACTACACCCAGTGGGTGCACTCAGCGTGCCCCCACTAATTCTGTTGAAGACAAAGTCGACCAGTCGACCTCAAAAAGAGAGAGAGAGAGAGATGTATTCTTTAAGACTGTAATCAACTGCAAGCAGTCGACCACAGTCTCGGGGACTACACCCAGTGGGTGCACTCAGCGTGCCCCCACCGGTTTGTGAAATCCAGTCGACATAGTCGACTGACAGAAAGACTGACATCATAAAGCCTAAGGCCGACTGCCAGCAGTCGACCTTAGCCTTGGGGACTACACCCAGCGGGTGCACTTAGCGTGCCCCCGCTAACACGGAGTTTAATCGACACACCCAGTGGGTGACTACTGTAAATTCCGGAAAGGAAAAGTTTTTGGTAGCATATCCAACAGAACAAACAGTGGTCGACTGACCTGAACATTGCTTTGAAGGGCAGAACTGGCATCATAAGCTGCCTGGCTCGCATCCCGGATGGTCTTTAACTGCTCCATCATGATTCTCGCCTGGCGTATCGCTTCCTTCGCCGCGCCAGCTTGGTCCTCTGGGACGTGGTGCGTCGTGAAGAGGGAGGGCTGCTGAGCACTCGTCAATGGATCTGCGAAGGACACCGTGTGTCGAGTGGTGTTCTCTTCCTCCGCAATCAGAATCTCAGGCGCCGTCACATCCTGGGGCACCTTACTGGCGGATGCTTTCCTACTCCTCCTGCGCTTCAGTGGTTCTTCATCCTCATCATCATCAGGGAGATTGATAACAGTATTGGGTGGAGCTACGGAGAAGAATCAGGATCAGAGATCGCGAGTCAGTCGACTAAGAACGGCGTTAAGAATACAGTACCTGGTTTCGAAGTTGCTGCGTCCTCCATCTCGTGGTCATCAGCCCGGGCTGAGGTTTCAGAAGTAGCAGCACTGCAACTCCAAAGGATCAGTCGACTAACTTCAGCGTCGACCAGAGACAAAGTTCACACAAAATAAGAAGACTTAAGCAGCACGATTACCCTGATATGGTGGGGATGGACACCTTCATCTTCGGCAGGAGCTTGATTGGCTTCGACGAGGCCGCCCTGGGCTGCTTCGGCGCCTTTTCAGTCGGCACCGGAGAGGTGGTCCGAGGGCGCTTTGTCGACTGAACAACGGTCGCAACCCCCTTGCCACGTTCAGTCGAAGGGTCGTGGACAAGCTTCGACCGCCTTTCTGAGCGCGGTGGTACGACCTCCTCCTCCTCTTCTTCCTCGTCCTCAACGTCATCTTCATCACCGTCATCATCATCGTCGTCGTCATCATCCTCTGCAACATCCGAGTCCCATTCCTCCTCTTCCTGGCTCTCGCCCCCACTCGCCTCACCCTCCTCAGTCGGAGCTTGTGCCCCATTGGGCATCGAGTACAGCTCGGTGAGGGCCTGGTAGATATCAAGACAAGGATCAATCGACCAGTCGGCAGGATAAACAGAAACGAATGTGACAAGGACACAATGGAGAGCAGAGCAAGCGTACCTTGTTTGGATCGCTGTTGTGGTCGAGTGGAGGAATCCTTCTGGCTCCACGTGGGTTATCCTTGTTTCCGGTAACGGCTGCCATCCATCTTTCCAGAGTGACATCGTCGACTGCTTTTGGATGGACTCGAGTCTCGTCTTCAGTCCCACAGTACAACCACATGCAGTGGCTCCGGAACTGAAGGGGCTGGATGCGACGCCTAAGGAAGACCTCCAGGAGGTCCATGCCCGTCACTCCCTCCCGAACCAACTGCACCACGCGCTCCATCAACATCTTCACGTCAGCTTTCTCCTCCGGAATCAACTTCAGAGAGGAGGGCTTGTTCACTCGGTCCATGGTAAACTGAGGGAGTCCACTCGACTGCCCCGGCGTCGACTGGTCTTGGCAGTAGAACCAGGTCGACTGCCAGCCTCTGACTGACTCGGGAAAGGTCATGGGCGGGAAGGTGCTCTTATTCCTCACCTGGATCCCCAGACCCCCACACATTTGGACGACTCGGGTTCTTTCATCGCCTGGGCTCGCCTTCTTCACGGTCTGAGAGCGACACGTGAATATATGCTTGAACAAACCCCAGTGCGGTCGACAGCCTAGGAAACCCTCACACATGGACACGAATGCGGCAAGATAGGCGATAGAATTTGGGGTAAAGTGGTGGAGCTGCGCTCCAAAGAAGTTCAAGAAGCCACGGAAGAAAATACTCGGCGGCAAAGAAAATCCACGATCAACATGGGTGGCCAAGAGCACACACTCACCCTCTTCTGGCTGGGGCTGCCACTCCTTCCCCGGAAGCCTCGCAGCTCCATGAGGGATCAAGCCCTCGTTGGCCATGTCGAGGAGGTCTTTTTCTGTGATGGTCGACTGGATCCAGTCTCCTTGGACCCAGCCCTTCGGCAGGTGGGATCTGGACGAAGACCCGCCGCGGCTGGTAGATCTCCCCTTCGCCTTCTCCGACGTCGACGCCTTCTTCGCACGTTCCAGCGCCGCCGTCTTCTCCTTGGCCATGGTTGCCGGCGAGATGCGCGTGGGGAAGTTGTGTGGGGGCGAGAGCGAGCGCGCTGGACGGGGACGAAGGGAGCAGAGAGGGAGAGAGAATGCTGAAGCACAGTACAGAAATCCACGCTGGGCGCATTTATAAGGTCCCTTCCGAGTGGATGACAGGTGGGCCCGGTCGATCTAATCATATCCAGGAGCAGTTACGCAGACGGGATACGTGGCGAAGAAAGCGGCGCGGGGATCGAGGCGTCTATGTCCCGTCCCATCCGAACGCCGCAGTCCGCCCCGCTTCGCGCGCGTCCCCAAATTTCGCATCCCGCGGAATCCGCGAACAGCAGATCAGTCTGTCAGACACGGGGTTTCCCGCGATCCGTCGCTCGGAGATCGTCGAAGCCCGAAAGATCACTCGACACAAGAAGAGAATGGATCGAGTCGACTGAAGACAAGTTGCTCACTGTCGACGAAGAGATTCTTTGGTCCAGAACAACGCACGACCAGAGCGCAAAGGTTAATCGGAAACGACATCAACTCCTTCCTCACTCGAAGCCTCAATCCATTCGGGGGCTAATGATGGGGTCATGTACCTAGGGTAGGGTCATGGACCTGATCTAAGTACCTTACCCAAAGACACCCTTAGAAGAGGTCGCCTTCCAGTCGACCAACGAAGGACTCACTCGACTGCATTGAAGGACTCGACCATGAAGACTCACTCGACCACCAGGAGGTCAAGAGGCACTCTGCACTGCAACGGCCTGTAATTAAGTAGGCTTTATGATAGTAAAGACACTTTATGTGGGGCGTTATCAGTAACGCCCCAGACTTAACTCACCTTAAACCCTCTCCTACGTGGGCTGGCTGGGGTCCTGGCGCACTCTATATAAGCCACCCTCCTCCACAGGTAGAAGGGTTCGGCACCTTGTAACTCATATACTCATAATCCACTCGACCGCCTCCGGGCTCCGAGACGTAGGGTTATTACTTCTTCCGAGAAGGGCCTGAACTCGTACATCCCTTGTGTTTACAACCTCTCCATAGCTAGGACCTTGCCTCTCCATACCTACCCCCCACTCTACTGTCAGGCTTAGAACCACGACACCATCTGCGCAGCCGAAGAACAAGTGTCGGCGACGTATACGGCGAAAGGAAGCGAGAGCCAACGGCTGTACATACCTGACCCTCGATGTTGGCGCCGCTTTCTGGGCAAGCCGCAACCTCCTCGACGATCCCATGCCATTTGTTGTAGGCCGTTTGGAGGATCGCCCAATGGTTCGACATGGCCTTTGCGCCATGCTGCATGTCGATGGTGACGAAGTAGGGGTCGACCAGCTTGCGCTCATCGGACGCAGACTTGATGTGCGTCCAGTACGTGTCGGCGTTCTGGTTCGCGCCGGTGACCGGGTCGATGCTGGCGGTCTTCCATGCTTTCGGCGAGGCACTCGTCTTCTTTGGACGTCCACTTGATGCGCGGCTCGCCCTTCCTGGCATTGGTCCCCGCTTCTTCTTTTTCCCTTTCCTCGCTGGCGCCGGCTCCACCTCCTCCTCCTCTTCCTCCTCCTCCTCCTCCTTCTCGGTGTCGTCGAGCTCGTCACCCATGTCGTCAGTGGTGTCCATTGTGTCATCTTGCACATGGAACCCAGGGGAGGAGGCGGCGGCGACCGCGCCGCTCGTGATGATCTCGTCCATGTCGGCTTTCGTCGCGTCAGGGTTGCCTAAATGTGACGACGAGGCTTGAGAGAAGGGCAGGGCGCCACAGCGTATAGGCGGTGTCGGTGAGGCTGTGTATGCCGGCGGCGAGTAGTTGTATGGGGGTACTGGAGGCTGGCGAACGCGGGCGAGGGAGTGTGCTGGTCGGAGTTCAGACCGGAGGGTGAGGCGCGCGGGTCATGTGAGAAGGTGATGTTGGGGTTGAATCCACCATGCATGCCGCCGTCGGTGTAACCAGGCGAGGGTGCGTCCCCCCAGGGCGGCGGCGGCAGCGAGAAGTTGGCCGATGACGCGACGCTCTGCTGGCTCCATGCGGCTTGCGAGTCGTGGCCGCCGGGAGGATTCATCATCCCCGCGTGCGACGGCTCTGCCGCCGACGCGGGCGCGGCCTTCTTGGCTTTAAGCCTGTTCCACCGGTCGGTGGTGACAGCCTCCCGGCGCTGAACCTCCACCCTCCACTCGGCGTTCGACATGCCCGGTGGTTTTGCCATCGGCGCCCTCGGCTTCCTCTGCTTCGGCTGGGTGGAATCGGCAGCGGCAGCGGCGTGAGGGGCCGAATACTTCTTTGGCGGGATGGCGGCCGGATGGCGGGGAGCGGGAGAAGAGGGGCAGAAGGGGGGAAGCAATGGGAAATTGGAGGGAAAAGTGGGGGAACGGCGGGAAAAGGCCTGTCTGTCGCCGACAGAGCGAACCCACGCGCCTTTTGGCTCCTGCCGGTGCCCCCAGGCACCCCCCCCCCGGAGGGCTGGGTTTGGCTCGGGTTCGCCGGCTGTTATTTCGGCCTAAACCGGCGATAAATAAGGACCTGGGG
>NC_041381.1:327813628-327817045 GCF_002162155.2 Triticum dicoccoides
TGTCAAATTGTAGCAGGGGATCAAATGAGAACTTTCTTTACATTTCCTTCGCTTCGTTTTTTTAACCGAGCAAATGAATAATGATATTGAAGCCGAAAGTCCACTTTCGCTCCCAAGCTCACATGAGCTCGGGTTGAACAGTAAATTTAAAAAAGCCAACTCTTTTTTTGGCAAACTTCAACAATGTTTTTGTATGCTTGAAAATTTTCACCATAAAATGAAATTCTGAAGAAAAAAAGCATGGCTTCCATGAATGTCCTTTCATGATAATATTTTGCAATTACACCAAAAAATGGTCAAAGTTTATCACAAAAAGTAGTTTTTTTAATTTGTTTACTATATTTTTTTACTACTCATCAGGGAGCATTTGAGCTCGAGAACAGATACTCCACGTCTAATTGAAGCAAAAAAAGTATATGTACATACTTTTCTTATGAACCAAACAAAGCTTTATAATAACAAAATATAAAAAAGGGATAAGTATATTTCTCATCCTTGAACTCTCTCGAAAGTATAGAAATGGTCCCTCAACTCTAAAACCAGCAGAAATTAGTCCCTGAACTTTGAAAACCAGATTAGTTTGGTCCTTTTGACTCAACAAAAGCAGTTTTCATGCTGAGTTGGCGTGGTTTTGACCCAGCATTGCCAACGTGGCAATCTTCTTCCTTCCCATCTTTAAGCTCAGCTGAGCATTTCGACGAGCAGTTGGCGTGCGCCAAGAAACAGAAGAAGAAGGTGACGTGGAGCTTGCACGTACTGGGTGCAGGCGGCCGGGGAGGTGCGGCACGGCGAGGATCGCCGGTGACGCGCACATACCAGCACGCACAAACACACACATGACACCGACCAGCACACACGCACTCGCACATCACATATGCACGCGCACAGACAGACGCGCGCTGGCAGAGGGAGAGAGCACCACCAGGTGCTCCTGGGATCGTCCGCGTGACCATGGCGTAACTTCGGAGTTGGTTCCAGCGCGGTCGTGGTGGCGATCTCCGTCGGAAACGAGGTAGGCGAGGAGCTCTGGGGCTCGGGGTGGCTCTGGCCAGCAAATTGTAGGGCTTTTGAATATGTCGGACGATGAGGGCGAGCTCTAGGTGCTCTCACATAGGCGGGCGACTGCATGCCATGGGCGGCACCCATGGGCACAGTACCGAGGACGTCCGCGGCGGGTAGAGGACGACCTGGGCGCGGCCTTGGGTCTCCTGCTAGGCAGGCGTGCTTCAGGAAGGAGCGCCAGCTGCGCTCGATCGAGACGCGCCGGAGATTGAGGTGCTTGGCCCGCGTGCATGCATGCAGCGGCCAGTCGAGTTCTTTCAAACACGAAGTGCAGACTAGCTGTTGGATTAATTCTAGCCGCCGGCACACGCAGGTATACGTTCACGTACGTATTGATTTGGCCCGCCAGAGATGCAAGCGAAACACCGCAAACATGCTGATCCGATCTCGCCAAGAATACACACGCATGCGACGTGTTGCTCCCTGGACTGCACCTTACGCGCCGCTGCATACGATCTGATGCGTGGCCAACGCCGTAAGTGGAGGTGCGCGCGGATGGCCTCCTGTCCAGAAGGTCAGCGGCGTCGCGCCGGGCGCAGGCTGCAGCTCGACGGGCAGGGAGGCCAAGTCACTTGTCTGCCAACGCCACGTCCTGGGTCGCCGAGCTCCTCTAGCCGCTCGAGCGCTTCATCTCCGTCGCATGACCGTCATGGACGACGCTGTCGGGGTTCTGATCCGACCTCGCCGCGCTCAGGCGTATTGGGGACACTTGGTTATGTGGGCCGTGTTTCGAAAAAATAACATGGACTGTGACGTGGCAGTCAAATCTAAGTGACGTGTCAAGTTTTGGTCAAAACCGTGTCCACGTCAGATGGAAACCACTCGAAGCGGTATGAGGGACTAAACTAATCCGATTTGAAAAGTTGAGGAATTATGTTTTGCTGATTTTGGAATTCAAGGACTATTTCTATACTTATGAAAGAGTTCAGGGACAAAAAATATACTTATCCCTATAAAAAATAAAAAGGAATTGGGTGCTTTTGATTGTTGAGCAATGTTTTTTTTACGAAACTTCGAGCGTATTGACGAGGAGGGGGAACTACACAAACCATCAAGTATCAGTGTTGTTTTTGCATAGGACACTTACTTTTTAGATTTGTTGCACACAAGACCATCTATTGATGTAATTTGTCACAGCAAGCTTGAATCCAACATTTCACTACGTGTACATGATTTCTCGGTGATTTGTTCCCGCTAGTAAATGCTTATGTGGCAAAAAAAGATCTTGACATTAGCTGGCAAATAAAAAATGCCAACATTTATAGTCTTAGTTGCTCATTACAATATATATACACACAGGTATTGAAGATGCCGGCCATTTTTTGGCTTGGTTTATTCTTTTCAAAATTCAATATTTTAAGAAAAAAATAGTCAAGTATATCATACATGTACCAAGTATTGATCCGGAAAATTTTCGGCATTTTGAACATAGTTTGGGAAGATATTAGAAATTTTATTAGGTCTGAGCTTGCTAATGTAGCATATTTTTTTTGGCCACGTGTGCACTTAAAAGAGGGACTCACGTGTTACAAATCATGTGAACATAATCTTTTTTTAGGGGATCATGTGAACATAATCAGTTGATGTATTAGAGCTAAGTGCAACAAATTACACCAATATTTCCATAACAAACCCAGAGAATAGGTGTCATGTGCAAATGCGACCCCAATAGCATTAGCCCATCCGTACGTTGCAGGACGGACGGCAGCGCGCCGCTGCGTCGGACGCTCGCGCGAGCGCACGCAGGGTACGGCGACGCGGCTCTCTCTGCGCGCACCTCCTCTAGCACGAGGAATCCGCATCCGGCCCACGCGGCGTCCGAGCAAGCTCTCTCACATGGTTGCCTGAAAGCGTCAGATAAGGCCGCATCAACCAGTAATGATCGATGCTTAGTTAAATCAAGGCTCGCGCCTGCCTGCATCAGAGTCCGCGCGGGGCCAGACAAGCGAGCGAGATCGATCGCCGTGGCCACCGACCCCGCCACATGGCGGGCCGGCGCGCACGTACGCCCGTGGGGGCTCGCGACCACCGCAGAAAGCTGTGTCGGCCGGAGCTGGCGCACGCGTGCCTCGCCCCGCGCGTGCCCGCAGCGCCCACCGACGCGCGCGGGCAAATTTGACCATTTTGACCTACGGACGAAATCAATTCACGGAATAAACTGGCCGTGAAACTATTTCACAGCCCTAATCTTTTTGTGTAGCGCCCGCCACGACGACGCCATACCGTACTGTGCAGCGCCTAGTCCGGGGGCGTTGCACACCAGTCCACCGTGGCAGCCCCTGAGCCCGCACCCAACAGTGCAACGCCTTCGAGCTAGGCGCCACACTTGTAAGGTGCAGCGCCTAGCTCTTAGGC
>NC_041381.1:327817596-327846772 GCF_002162155.2 Triticum dicoccoides
TCAAATCCTCTCCCAAATCTTGCAAATTTGAAAATTTTGTCCGTGGATTTCGAAGTCAAACCCTCCCTCAAGGTAATATTCTCCATTCCCCTTGTTTTGATTCAAGTAAAGTTCCCCATTGCTCATTTGTTGCTTGTTTGGGGAAACCCTAGTTTTGTTTGGATCTAGAGATTTGCATGGAAATGTGAGATGTTTGTTTGCCAATTTCTATGGTTAGGCTTTGTTAGTATGCTAGGGTTATTCTTATGGGTGTTCTTATGTTGGTGCTAGGGCTAGGGTTATGGTTATGGTTATGGTTATGGTTATGGTTATGGTTATGGTTAGGGTTAGGGTTGTTGTTTGATATATATATATATTAGGGTTTCTATTCCGTGTTAATCCTTGTATTAGTGCTCATGGAAGCAATGTTACTTTGTGTTATTGCAATGCTTATAGGGATGGGAAGAACATGTGTGTTTGTTCATCATGGGGACAAGGACGCCTTTTTGAAAGGCAATGTAGAACCGGACCCGGATGAGCTTGACATTGTGTTTGATAATAGTCCTAGCTATGCGGAGCTCTTGCAACAAGTTAGGGAAGATTTGAATTGGACGGACCCTAGTGATATCATAGAGTTGGAGGGAAGGCATAATGTTGGTTTTGGAATGCACATCCGTTGAAAGACAATGCGTGTCAACTCGGAGCAACGTTGGGTTGCATACAAGGAGACGGTGGCCGAATCACTAGACAAGGCTCTTGAGTTATTTGCAACGAAGAAGGTTGATTCAAGTTTGCATTTGGACTTGAACCGGAACCCCTCCCCTTTGGTCGCTAGTAGCCCCACACCCTTCAAGCGAGATGAAATTGTTGAACCTCTTTTGACCCAAGAAGTGAGGCCAACATTGAGCCCGTTTACAAACAACCAAGATGAAGCTTTGCAAGAGGACAATAATGAGTATGCGGACGATGACAATGAAGTTGATCTTCATGACAACAATGTGGGTGATCTCGACAAATATCACTTGCAAGAGACAATGGACCCTTCCATCCCTTTTTCCCGTGCATATGCATCGGACTCGGATGACGATGGTCCCGATGAACAAGTTGATGCGGAGGGGTTCACGGTGAAGGAGGCCGAAGCTTTTGAGAAGGTATTTGGTCGGGATCATCGCACTATATTGTTCAAGGATGTTAGTCTCGCGGATGAAGCCGTGGTAGATGGTGGCCAATGTGTACCTCTTGGGGTTAGGCCAAGCTCTTATCGTGATTTGGGAGATGACAAGAACCGCATTGCTAAAGGTTCTAAGTTCGACACCTTCTTGGAATTGAAGATGTGGCTCGACAACTACTCGGTTACGCATTATCGTCCACATAAGGTGGTGCACTCGGACGTCAAAGTGCGCTACACGGTTGCATGTGCATGTGAAGATGAAATATGTCCATGGATTGTGCGTGCAAGACCATGGAAAGGAGGTCCCACTTGGCACGTAGTGAGTTGTGTGCCAACTCACATGTGCCAAGGCAAAAGGGTGGATGGCAAGATTGTGTCCCAAAACCACAAACAACTCACGTCCGAGTTCATCGCTTACAGGCTCTCCAACTCAATATCCACACTTCCAACAATGAGCGTCCAACATGTCATTGACCTTGTGAAAGCCATCTTTCACTACAAGGTGAAGTACGGCAAGGCATGGAAGGCGAAGCAAGCCGCATTTAAGATGTTGTATGGTACTTGGGAGGAAGCATACAACAGAATCCCTAGGTTGTTGCTAGCCATGGCCGCGACAAACCCGGGCATGGTTCATGTGGTCGAGCCTCATGGGCACCAAACAGCGGTTCATGAAGGAAGGAAAGTCAGAGTATTTGGCCGTGCTTTTTGGGCATTCGAGCAATGTGTGAGGGCTTTTGAACATTGTAGGCCGGTCATCGCAATTGACGGCACGTGCTCACGAAGCTTGGCTCGTTTTCCAGCCCTAGCTTGCTCCAAAGCAAGCTCCCACTGTATGACATACTTGTTGTGATGCTTGGCCCAATCCTTGATCTTCCGCTGCTTTTTCCTATCCAACCTGCAAGTTAGAAACATAATATTAGCATCATCGAAACCGCCGAGAAGCTGCTAATTGCTCAAGGTTGATTATATCTTACGCGTGTAGCACTATATCCGTGTCCACAAACTCCGGCGGGTGTGGCATGAACAAACCAAACTGACGGTACACCCGATGTGGCATGTGAAGCTCAACCGCCCAGTTGCATATGAGTGGACACCGCATATGCTAGAGATCCCTATCCCTAGTGCACATCGGATTCAGCATGAACTCTATAGGGTTCCCAAAACTCTCTCATGTTCCATAAGGTTCCCATACAACCTACAAAATTGGATAGAATGAAAAATTGATATCGACTTACGATGGAAGCATGATAATAACGTATGCAATGTCAATTCATCTGCCCAGGCATGATCGCGTCCATCTCGCTCCTGTACAGCTTGTACATGACCGAGGGATCATCCGTCATCTCATTTAACACATCCCACTTGTAAGCCCAAGTCGGGCGCCGTAGTGGGTCGTCTTTCTCGTCCCAATCCTCGAACTTCACGGTCTTCGGTCGTCCAACCGGCAAACGCTCCCAGCTCCATATGGAAAGTGCGAGCAAACAACCACCAATACCTCCAGATAGCCTACAACAGGCTTCGTCCAACTGCACATAAAAGAGAACATGGTTGAATTAAAAGCAAGATCGCATTCATAATGTACCAATGAATTGAAACAGAAACAACTTCATACCTATCTATACAAGTAAGCCAGTGTCGCCGAACCCCAACTCCATTTGCTATCGAAGACGGTCAACGCCTTGAGCCACATCCATGGAGCATTCTTGCCTGTGCCATCAGCAAACATACTCCTGGATATCACATACCACATGTAGACACGAGCATATGTCTTCACCGTGTCCTCATTAGCATCCTCAGGACAATTACTGAAGTTCGATACAATCCACGTGAAAGTAGCACCGGCTGCGACTCTTTCCTTCTTCTTGCCTTCTACTTCTGGTTCCCGCGGCTCCGGAGGAACCATACCGATAAGGGCAAACATTTGCTCGCGCCACCCATCAGAATCGGTGCTCATACATAGAGGTTTCCCATCGATAGCAAGACCGGTGATCATAGCTATATCCTGGAGCGTCAGGGTCATCTCCCCGGTCCGAAGATGGAAAGTGTGTGTCTCCGACCTCCAATGATCAATAAGCGCGGTGAGTGCTGGAGCATTGTTGGGTGGCGTCGACCTGCTGACCAACTGAATGAAAGGGAGAAGTCCTGTCTCCCTAACATACGGCGTGTACTGCTCATCATAGCGCATCCACCCAAGGTTGACCCCGTGATCCCGATGCTTCAGAGGTGCAAGATCCTACAAGAAAACAAACAAATCATTACATATGGGGGGTATGTGTTTGAAAAAAAACACGAAATTCATAACACCGGCAACTTTCATTATTACCTGCTGCTTCACCGACATAGCGTATGACCGGTGTTGTAGATCCCAATGATCATTGAGAAGCCAAACCATCCTAGCAATTTGCAAGAAAGCTTTCTTGTCAACACGATTATCTTTTGAATACAAAAAAACTAAAGTAGGCCTACTAGATGCAACCATACCAATCTATGTATCCAACCATATCAAATCAAACATAACTAATAAAAAAGGGTTCCACAAATAACTAGGCCTACTTCATACAAATAACTTTTCCATAAACTATGCCTACTTCATAAAAATAACTCTTCCATAAACTAAACTAGGGTTCCACAAATCAAACAAACAAGGGTTCCCCAAATCAATACATGCAAAGTTCTAATACATGCAAGATTCAAATCTAATCTAATCAAACAAGGATTCCCCAAATCTTCAAAATATCATATTTTCTATGGATAGAAAGAAGGGGATCGGAAGAGAGTACCTTCTAGGATGGATTGGTGAAGAAATGCACGGACCAAATCGTCGGATCTGAAGGATTTGGGAGAGGGGATTGAGAGGGGGAGAGGAGGAACCCGTCGCGCCGCTGCTTCTGTTACTTCAAAACCGAACGAATGGGTTGGGTGGGGGAGGGGGAGCGGGCGGCTGGCGTCTAAGTCACCGTGCAGCGCCTACGGGCTGGGCGCTGCACTTTACAAGTGTGGCGCCTAGCTCGGAGGCGTTGCACTGCTGGGTGCGGGCCCAGGGGCTGCCACGGTGGACTAGAGTGCAACGCCCCCGGGCTAGGCGCTGCACCGTAGGGTGTGGCGCCGTCGTGGTGGGCGCTACACAAAAAGGTTAGAGCTGTGAAATAGTTTCACGGTCAGTTTATTCCGTGAATTGATTTCGTCCATAGATCAAAATGGTCAAATTTGCCACGCCCGCGCTCTCCCCGTTAATTATCCCACTCAGTTCAGAGGCCTCAAAGCGATCCCCGGCGCCGCGCGGGGCTTTGCGCTGAAACCCTGTCCATGTCGGCACATCGTCTGATTGGTGGTCTATTGTAGCAGTGGGTTTCGAGATGATGGTCAAATCTTTTTGTTTGCTCATCTCAACATATGCTGTCTCGTGCGAGCCACCACCCGTACGTGTGCTTCGAGTCGTGCCGCACGCAGTTTCACAAGGCGGAACATCCTATACTACGATTGAAACGAAAATCAGCAACTAGGATACTCAGAAAGTTGGGCAGTAGCCGGTTCCTGTAACGAGGCCACGGAAATTTAGCTGCATTGAGCAACACGAATGTTCCACTTTCACAAAATGGTACTCCCCCGATTCATATTACTTATCACTTAAATGGATGTATCATCCAGTCGATCGACAAGTAATATGGATCGAAGGGAGTAAAAAAAGTCTGCCTATGTGCCAGTCGACTGATTGTTTTTGTGGTCAGTCACTTTCTTTTTTACGTAGGATTCATTCTTTGGGGCAATGCTTTGCTTGGCCGCGGATACATGCATGCATGCATTCAAGCAATTGTTCGCATGTCATGCATTATGATGGTGGGTCCTATGTATATGCATGCATTCAAACTCTGGATGGAAATAAGTACATGCATCACACATAAAGTGCACACACACATTTTTATAAGTTATCAGTATATTAACAAAATTAATATAATGAAGTTTTGTAAGCAAGATTATATATTAGTAGCATCGGTACTAAAATAAAGAAAGTAAAAAAAACATGCACATAACATTACATTTGAATCACACTTCGGTATTGAGGGAGTAATACGCAAAAACTAAACATATAATAGTGCAATTTTCACAGTCTAGTATAGTTTACACACATATTGTATAGTACTTGCATGTATACTTACACAGGAAAAAAATGAAAAGAGAAGTTGTCTAAGAAATAATGAATTAGCGGCATTAGTATTCCCTTTTAAAAAGAAAAAAATGGCAAAATTTGCACGCATTTATACATAAATTAATTTTTTTATAACATGCAAGAATAAACATATAATAGTGGAATGATATCGGTATTGCCTCTAAAGAAAGAAAATGAAATAAGATAAAAACAAAATCAAAATCAAAATCAAAATACTGAAGTTTTCTATGAAAGAATGAAACCCTTTAAGAAGAAAGAAAATGAAAAGAAACTAAAACAAAATCAAAATAATAAAGTTTTCTAAGGAATAATGAACCCCTTTTAGAAAAAAGAAAAAGAGAAAAAAATTGCACACGTTTGCACTGAAGTTGCACTTTTAGTAATATGCAAACAACGAACATATCACATATAATATTGCAATTTTGCACTGTACTATAATTTTTACACATGTTGTATAGTACTTGCATGTATACTTATTTAAACCCACAAAAATATAATATTTTCTAAACAAGAATGAAGTAGTAGCATTGGTACCACCCTTCAAAAAGAAAGGAATAAAAATAAATCATGATAAAATTTGCACATAAATTGCACTTTTTATAGCTATGCAAGAATTAACATATACTAATAGAATTTACATAAAACATAAGTTTCAAAGAAGGAATGAATTAGTGTCATTGATATTACCCTTAAATACGAGAGAAAGTGAAATAAAAACTTAAAACCAAAATTTCGTGAAGATTAGTACAAAACTTGCACTTTTTATAATATGTAAGAAGAAACATATAGTACTGAAAATTACATACTCTAATATAATGTATACATGTAGTACTTGTGTGCATATATTTACACACACTCAACATCCAAAAAAAGCATAAAGAAAAAAGATAACTCGACAAAAAACAAAAGCTAAAACCCACAATAAACAAAAAATAACCAATAAAAGTAAAGAAAAAAAGAAAAGGAAAAACACATAGAAACAGAAAACTGGAATGAAAAAATAAAGAAAAAATACCCACAAAAGAAAAAATGAATATGTGGCATTGGTATTTGTTGGGGAACGTAGTAATTTCAAAAAATTTCCTATGCACACGCAAGATCATGGTGATGCATAGCAACGAGAGGGGAGAGTGTTGTCCACGTACCCTCGTAGACCGTAAGCGGAAGCGTTATGACAACGCGGTTGATGTAGTCGTACGTCTTCACGATCCGACCGATCCAAGCACCGAACGTACGGCACCTCCGAGTTCAGCACACGTTCAGCTCGATGACGATCCCCGGACTCCGATCTAGCAGGGTTTCGGGGATGAGTTCCGTCAGCACGACGGCGTGGTGACGATGATGATGTTCTACCAACGCAGAGCTTCGCCTAAGCACCGCAACGATATGACCGAGGTGGAATATGGTGGAGGGGGGCACCGCACACGGCTAAGGAACGATCACGAAGATCAACTTGTGTGTTCTAGGGTGCCCCCTGCCCCCGTATATAAAGGAGGGAGGGGGGAGGTGCGGCTGGCCCCCTAGGGGTGCGCCTGGAGGAGTCCTACTCCCACCGGGAGTAGGACTCCCCCCTCTTGCCTTGGTGGAGAAGGAAAGGGTGGAGGGGAAAGAGGAAAGGGGGGCGCCGCCCCTCCCCTCTTCCTTGTCCTATTCGGACTAGGGGGGAGGGGGCGCGCGGCCTGCCCTGGCCGGCCCTCCTCTTTTCCCTCATGTGCCACTAAGGCCCATTAACCCCCGGGAGGGTTCCGGTAACCCCCCGGTGTTCCGGTAAAATCCCGATTTCACCCGAAACCATTCCGATATCCAAATATAGGCTTCCAATATATCAATCTTTATGTCTAGACCATTTCGAGACTCCTCGTCATGTCCGTGATCACATACGGGACTCCGAACAATCATCTGTACATCAAAACTTATAAACTCATAATAAAACTATCATCATAACGTTAAGCGTGCGGACCCTACGGGTTCGAGAACTATGTAGACATGACCTAGAACTATTCTCGGTCAATAACCAATAGCGGAACCTGGATGCTCATATTGGCTCCTACATATTCTACGAAGATCTTTATCGGTCAAACCGCATAACAACATACGTTGTTCCCTTTGTCATCGGTATGTTACTTGCCCGAGATTCGATCGTCGGTATCCAATACCTAGTTCAATCTCGTTACCGGCAAGTCTCTTTACTCGTTATGTAATGCATCATTCCGTAACTAACTCATTAGCTACATTGCTTGCAAGGCTTATAGTGATGTGCATTACTGAGAGGGCCCAGAGATACCTCTCCGACAATCAGAGTGACAAAACCTAATCTCGAAATACGCCAACCCAACATGTACCTTCGGAGACACCTGTAGAGCTCCTTTATAATCACCCAGTTACGTTGTGATGTTTGGTAGCACGCAAAGTGTTCCTTCGGTAAATGGGAGTTGCATAATCTCATAGTTACAGGAACATGTATAAGTCATCAAGAAAGCAATAGCAACATACTAAACGATCAAGTGCTAGGCTAACGGAATGGGTCATGTCAATCACATCATTCTCCTAATGATGTGATCCAGTTAATCAAATAACAACTCATGTCTATGGTTAGGAAACTTAAACATCTTTGATTAACGAGCTAGTCAAGTAGAGGCATACTTGTGACACTATGTTTGTCTATGTAGTCACACATGTATTATGTTTCCGGTTAATACAATTCTAGCATGAATAATAAACATTTATCATGAAATAAGGAAATAAATAATAACTTTGTTATTGCCTCTAGGGCATATTTCCTCCAGTCTCCCACTTGCACTAGAGTCATAATGTAGTTCACATCGCCATGTGATTTAACACGAATATTCATATCTGTATATGATTAACACCCATAGTTCACATCATCATGTGACAAACACCCAAAGGGTTTACTAGAGTCAATAATCTAGTTCACATCGCTATGTGATTAACACCCAAAGAGTACTAAGGTGTGATCATGTTTTGCTCGTGAGAGAAGCTTAGTCAACGGGTCTGTCACATTCAGAGCCGTATGTATTTTGCAAATATTCTATGTCTACAATGCTTTGCACGGAGCTACTCTAGCTAATTGCTCCCACTTTCAATATGTATCCAGATTGAGACTTAGAGTCATCTAGATCAGTGTAAAAGCTTGTATCGTTGTAACTTTTACGATGTGCTCTTTTATCACTTCCATTATCGAGAAATATCTCCTTAGTTCTCACTAGGGATATTCTTGACCGCTGTCCAGTGATCTACTCTTAGATCAAAATTGTATTCCTTTGTCAAACTCAGAGCAAGGTATACAATAGGTCTGGTTCACAGCATAGCATACTTTATAGAACCTATGACTGAGCCATAGGGAATGACTTTTCATTCTCTTTCTATTTTCTGCCATGGTCGGGTCTTGAGTCTTACTCAACTTCACACCTTTGCATCACAGGCAAGAACTCCTTCTTTGACTGTTCCATTTTGAACTATTCAAAAATTTATCAAGGTATGTACTCATTGAAAAATCTTATCAAGCGTCTTGATCTATCTATATAGATCTTGATGCTCAATGTGTAAGCAGCTTCACTGAGGTCTTGCTTTGAAAAACTCCTTTTCAAGTATCCTTTCATGCTATCCAGAATTTATATATCATTTCCAATCAACAATATGTCATCCACATATAATATTAGAAATGCTACAGAGCTCCCACTCACTTTCTTGTAAATACAGGCTTCTCAAAAAGTTTGTATAAAACCATATGCTTTGATCAACTCATCAAAGCGTATATTCCAACTCCGACAGGCTTGCACCAGTCCGTAAATGGATCGCTGGAGCTTGCACACTTTGTTAGCACCTTTTGGATCGACAAAACCTTCTGGTTGCATCATATACAACTCTTCTTCCAGAAATCCATTCAAGAATGCAGTTTTGACATCCATTTGCCAAATTTCATAATCATAAAATGCAGCAATTGCTAACATGATTCAGACAGACTTAAGCATGGCTACGGGTGAGAAAGTCTCATCGTAGTCAACCCCTTGAACTTGTCGAAAACCTTTCGCAACAAGTTGAGATTTATAGACAGTTACATTACCATCAACGTCAGTCTTCTTCTTAAAAATCCATTTATTCTCAATGGCTTGCTGATCATCGGGCAAGTCAATCAAAGTCCATACTTTGTTTTCATACATGGATCCCATCTCATATTTCATGGCCTCCAGCCATTTTGCAGAATCTGGGCTCATCATCGCTTCCTCATAGTTCGCAGGTTTATCATGGTCTAGTAACATGACTTCCAGAACAGGATTACCATACCACTCTGGTGCGGACCGTACTCTGGAAGACCTACGAGGTTCTGTAGTAACTTGATCAGAAGTTTCATGATCATCATCATTAGCTTCCTCACTAATTGGTGTAGGAATCACTGGAACTGATTTCAGTGATGAACTATTTTCCAATTCAGGATAAGGTACAGTTACCTCATCAAGTTCTACTTTCCTCCCACTCACTTCTTTCGAGAGAAACTCCTTCTCTAGAAAGGATCCGAATTTAGCAAAAATCTTGCCCTCAGATCTGTGATAGAAGGTGTACCCAATAGTCTCTTTTGGGTATTCTATGAAGATGCACTTCTCCAATTTGGGTTTGAGCTTACCAGGATGAAACTTTTTCACACAAGCATCGCAGCCCCAAACTTTAAGAAACGACAACTTGGGTTTCTTGGTAAACCACAGTTCATGTGCTGTCGTCTCAACGGATTTAGATGGTGCCCTTTTAACGTGAATGCAGCTGTCTCTAATGCATAACCCCAAAACAATAGTGGTAAATCAGTAAGAGACATCATAGATCGCACCATATCCAATAAAAAGCGGTTACGACGTTCAGACACACCATAGCGTTGTGGTGTTCCAGGTGGCGTGAACTGTGAAATTATTCCACATTGTTTTAATTGAAGACTAAACTCGTAACTCAAACATTCGTCTCCGCGATCAGATCGCAGAAACTTTATTTTCTTGTTACGATGATCTTTCCACTTCACTCTGAAATTCTTTGAACCTTTCAACTATTTCAGACTTATGTTTCATCAAGTAGATATACCCATATCTGCTCAAATCATCTTGTGAAGGTCAGAAAATAATGATACTTGCCACGAGCATCAACACTCATTGGATCGCATACATCGGTATGTATTATTTCCAATAAGTCAGTAGCTTGTTCCATTGTTCCGGAGAACGGAGTTTTAGTCATCTTGCCCAAAAGGCACGGTTCGCAAGCATCAAATGATTCATAACCAAGTGATTCCGAAAATCCATCTTTATGGAGTTTCTTCATGCGCTTTACACCGATATGACCCAAACGGCAGTGCCACAAATAAGTTGCACTATCATTATTAACTTTGCATCTTTTGGCATCAATATTATGAATATGTGTATCACTACGATCGATATCCAACAAACTAGTTTCATTGGGTGTATAACCATCGAAGGTCTTATTCTTGTAAACAAAATAACAATTATTCTTTAGCTTCAAATGAATAACCGTATCGCAATAAACATGATCAAATCATATTCATGCTCAACGCAAATGCTGAATAACATTTATTTAGGTTTAACACCAATCTCGAAAATATAGGGAGTGTGTGATGATGATCATATCAATCTTGGAACTATTTCCAACACTCATCGTCACTTCCCCTCAACTAGTTTCTGTTTATTATGTAACTCCTGTTTCGAGTTACTAATCTTAGCAACCAAACAAGTATCAAATACTCAGGGGCTACTATAAACACTAGTAAGGCACACATCAAACACCTCTATATCAAATATACCCTTGTTCACTTTGCCATCCTTCTTATCCACCAAATATTTAGGGCATTTCCGCTTCCAGTGACCATTTCCTTTGTAGTGTAAGCACTCAGTTTCAGGCTTTGGTCCAACTTTGGTCTTCTTCACGGGAGTGACAACTTGTTTGCCATTCTACTTGAAGTTTCCCTTTCTTTCCCTTTGCCCTTTTCTTGAAACTAGTGATCTTTGTCAATCATCAACACTTGATGCTCTTTCTTGATTTCTACCTTCGTCGATTTCAATATCACGAAGAGCTCGGGAATCGTTTACGTCATCCCTTGCATACTATAGTTCATCACGAAGTTCTAGTAACTTAGTGATGGTGACTAGAGAATTCTGTCAATCACTATCTTATCTAGAAGATTAACTCCCACTTGATTCAAGCGATTGAAGTACACAGACAATCTGAGCACATGCTCACTAGTTGAGCGATTCTCCTCCATCTTTTAGCTATAGAACTTGTTGGAGACTTCATATCTCTCAACTCGTGTATTTGCTTGAAATATCAACTTCAATTTCTAGAACATCTCATATGGTCCATGACGTTCAAAACGTCCTTGAAGTCCCGATTCTAAGCCGTTAAGCATGGTGCACTAAACTATTAAGTAGTCATCATATTGAGCTAGCCAAACGTTGATAACGTCTGCATCTGCTCCTGCAATAGGTTTGTCACCTAGCGGTGCATCAAGGACATAATTCTTCTGTGCAGCAATGAGGATAAACCTCAGATCACGGATCCAATCCACATCATTGCTACTAACATCTTTCAACACAGTTTTCTCTAGGAACATATCAAATAAACATATGAAAGCAACAACGCGAGCTATTGATCTATAACATAATTTGCAAAATACTACCAGGACTAAGTTCATGATAAATTAAAGTTCAATTAATCATATTACTTAAGAACTCCCACTTAGACAGACATCTCTCTAGTCATCTAAGTGATCACGTGATCCAAATCAACTAAACCATGTCCGATCATCATGTGAGATGGAGTAGTTTAAATGGTGAACATCACTATGTTGATCATATCTACTATATGATTCACGTTCGACCTTTCGGTCTCCGTGTTCCGAGGCCATATCTGTTATATGCTAGGCTCGTCAAGTTTAACCTGAGTATTCTGCGTGTGCAACTGTTTTGCACCCGTTGTATTTGAACGTAGAGCCTATCACACCCGATCATCACATGGTGTCTCAGCACGAAGAACTTTCGCAACGGTGCATACTCAGGGAGAACACTTCTTGATAATTTTAGTGAGAGATCATCTTAAAATGCTACCGTCAATCAAAGTAAGATAAGATGCATAAAGGATAAACATCACATGCAATCAATATAAGTGATATGATATGGCCATCATCATCTTGTGCTTGTGATATCCATCTCCGAAGCACCGTCGTGATCACCATCGTCACCGGCGCGACACCTTGATCTCCATCGTAGCATCGTTGTCGTTACGCCATCTATTGCTTCTACGACTATCGCTACCGCTTAGTGATAAAGTAAAGCAATTACAGGGCGTTTGCATTTCATACAATAAAGTGACAACCATATGGCTCCTGCCAGTTGCCGATAACTTCGGTTACAAAACATGATCATCTCATACAATAAAATATAGCATCACGTCTTGACCATATCACATCACAACATGCCCTGCAAAAACAAATTAGACGTCCTCTACTTTGTTGTTGCAAATTTTACGTGGCTGCTACGGGCTGAGCAAGAACCGTTCTTACCTATGCATCAAAACCACAATGATAGTTCGTCAAGTTAGTGTTGTTTTAACCTTCTCAAGGACCGGGCGTAGCCACACTCGGTTCAACTAAAGTTGGAGAAACTGGCACCCGCTAGTCACATGTGTGCAAAGCACGGCGGTAAAACCAGTCTCGCGTAAGCGTACGTGTAATGTCGGTCCGGGACGCTTCATTCAACAATACCGCCGAACCAAAGTATGACATGCTGAGCAGTATGACTTGTATCGCCCACAACTCACTTGTGTTCTACTCATGCATATAACATCAACGCATAAAACCTGGCTCTGATACCATTGTTGGGGAACGTAGTAATTTCAAAAAATTTCCTACGCACATGCAAGATCATGGTGATGCATAGCAACGAGAGGGGAGAGTGTTGTCCACGTACCCTCGTAGACCGTAAGCGGAAGCGTTATGACAACGCGGTTGATGTAGTCGTACGTCTTCACGATCCGACCGATCCAAGCACCGAATTTACGGCACCTCCGAGTTCAACAATCGTTCAGCTCGATGACGATCCCCGGACTCCAATCCAGCAGGGTTTCGGGGATGAGTGGAGGGGGGCACCGCACACGGCTAAGGAACGATCACGAAGATCAACTTGTGTGTTCTAGGGTGCCCCCCTGCCCCCGTATATAAAGGAGGGAGGGGGGAGGTGTGGCCGGCCCCCTAGGGGTGCGCCTGGAGGAGTCCTACTCCCACCGGGAGTAGGACTCCCCCCCCTCTTGCCTTGGTGGAGAAGGAAAGGGGGAGGGGAAAGAGGAAAGGGGGGCGCCCCCCTTCCTTGTCCTATTCGGACTAGGGGGGAGGGGGCGCGCGGCCTGCCCTGGCCGGCCCTCCTCTTTTCCCTCATGGCCTACTAAGGCCCATTAACCCCCGGGAGGGTTCCGGTAACCCCCCGGTGTTCCGGTAAAATCCCGATTTCACCCGGAACCATTCCGATATCCAAATATAGGCTTCCAATATATCAATATTTATGTCTCGACCATTTCGAGACTCCTCGTCATGTCCGTGATCACATCCGGGACTCCGAACAATCTTTGGTACATCAAAACTTATAAACTCATAATAAAACTGTCATCATAACGTTAAGTGTGCGGACCCTACGGGTTCGAGAACTATGTAGACATGACCTAGAACTATTCTCGGTCAATAACCAATAGCGGAACCTGGATGCTCATATTGGCTCCTACATATTCTACGAAGATCTTTATCGGTCAAACCGCATAACAACATACGTTGTTCCCTTTGTCATCGGTATGTTACTTGCCCGAGATTCGATCGTCGGTATCCAATACCTAGTTCAATCTCGTTACCGGCAAGTCTCTTTACTCGTTATGTAATGCATCATTCCGTAACTAACTCATTAGCTACATTGCTTGCAAGGCTTATAGTGATGTGCATTACCGAGAGGGCCCAGAGATACCTCTCCGACAATCGGAGTGACAAAACCTAATCTCGAAATACGCCAACCCAACATGTACCTTCGGAGACACCTGTAGAGCTCCTTTATAATCACCCAGCTACGTTGTGATGTTTGGTAGCACACAAAGTGTTCCTCCGATAAACGGGAGTTGCATAATCTCATAGTTACAGGAACATGTATAAGTCATGAAGAAAGCAATAGCAACATACTAAACGATCAAGTGCTAGGCTAACGGAATGGGTCATGTCAATCACATCATTCTCCTAATGATGTGATCCCGTTAATCAAATAACAACTCATGTCTATGGTTAGGAAACTTAACCATCTTTGATTAACGAGCTAGTCTAGTAGAGGCATACTAGTGACACTATGTTTGTCTATGTATTCACACATGTATTATTTTTCCGATTAATACAATTCTAGCATGAATAGTAAACAATTAGCATGAAATAGGGAAATAAATAATAACTTTATTATTGCCTCTAGGGCATATTTCCTTCAGTATTACCATTTAAGAACAAAAAAGGGAAAAAGAATCTAAAACAAACACTAACAAAATTTGCATGAAATATACATAAAAATAGCTTTGCTTAAAAATATGCAAGAATAGTCATAAAATCATGAAATTTCGGCACATATTATATGGTGTTTGTATGTATATAATTACACTCAGCCAAAAACCCACTAAAACAAAAAAATAATCAATAAAGAAAAGAAAAAAGAAAAATAAAAACGCAACCCAGAAGAACAAAAACGAGCCCAAGAAGCAATTCGACTAACCCAAAATAGGGGCTAATCGATTCCACACAGCCCACAGCAAAATTAAACAGAAAACAACAACAACACATATCTCAAAGCACATCCAACAAACAGAAAATCGATTGACCACAAAATGAAAAGTCAGTTGACTGAAATGTAGCTAAAGTGGTAAAAAAATCGACAGTTCTAAATTGTTTTCAACCGAAAATGAAAATAAGTAAACCGGAGGAGCGAAGACACATAGTCACTTTGAGCGTTAACACTACGTACTGGTAAGCTATCCAGCCTCCATCTTGACATCAAGATGCATGCAGTGGCTATCTATTTATTCACAGTTTTTCGCTATACTAAGTTATACCTGACCAAATACGGCTATTAGCCTCCACTATTGTCCTTCACATGGCACGAGCTTCATATATAATTCTATTTCTTCTCTCAGACAATAAACCCAACCTTTTATTTCACATTTGCTAAATTAAATCGTCCATATCTTTTAGACCATAAATTTATTTTTGAAATAATTTATATATTTGAACTCCTACGGCCAAGATCTTTAGAACTAGACCAACCTTAAATACCTTTTGAACACGTTTAAATTTCAGCCTTTCACATTCCATGTGTGAAATAAACATATTTTGCTAGAAAAATATGAACCAAACCTATTTCAATAGAAATATGTGAAACCAACATATTTCCCTATAAACTTATTTAACCCAAATATGAACCTGAAATATCAATTTGTGAAATTGATTATTTAGAAGTGTAACCATTTATTTCAAAGAGTGAAATATATTATTTCAAAATGTGCAATCGAAATAGATTTGATTTTTGTGGAATTGGCCAGTGGGAAATGAAAAGTAGGTTCTGGAAGTGAAAAATAATACGAACTGAAATGTTAACTTGTGAAAGTAATTACTTAAAAAATGTGTAACAGTTTATTTAAAAGAGTGAAATATGTTAGTTCAAAAATATGCACTTGAAATAGATGTGATTTTTATGAAATAAACCAGTGTAAAGTGAAATGTAGGTTCTAAAAGTGAAAAACAATATGAAACTGAAATGTCAACTTGTGAAACGAATTATTTGGAAATGTGTAACAACTTATTTCAAAAGAGTGAAATATTTTATTTCACAAATGTTTGAATGGAATAGATGTGTTTTTTCCGAAACAAGTGTGTGGAAAGTGAAATGTACGTTCTAAAACTGAAAGCAATATGAAACTGAAATATCAATTTGTGAGACTGATTATTTGGAAATATGTAACGGTTAATTTCAAAAGATTGAAATATGTTATTCCAAAAGAGTGAAATATGTTATTCGGAAGGTTTCAAGCGAGTGAAATTATATGAAATATTTGAAAGTGATATTTGTAAAATTAATACTTGCGACATAAGTTATTAGTGAAATATTTGAAGTATAACTTGAAATATATTTTTTGAAAATGGTTGAAATAGTTTTTTAAATATATGTTAATTGTGTTAAATTGGTTGATATAAATATATAATTAATTGACTAAGCACACCAATTTAAATCATAAAGACTGGAAGCTTGGGTTGTTGCTAGTACGTGCGGGAGAACATGTCACATGGTGTGGCCATGTTGTGGTAGGGCATGAGCAGCAATATGAAGATGGAAAGTCTAGGACGGAAGAGCAATACAAAGATAGTTGTCCCATAGAGTGCTAGATTGTAGCTCCCTATTGGATCCCACCTTACGCGTACATACCGTCACCGCTCAAATTTTCCCGGTCGAAGCAAAGGCAACGGGGTCGCAATAACCATGTTTGATCTTCTTTTTTGAGCTAATAATATGATATGTGATACAAAAACTTGAAGCCCATGTTGCGATTTAGTGCAAGAAAATTCTAAAGTGTTGCACTAGGTACACAAACTTGGCACGGATGCGACGAAAAGGCCATTGGCCAATCACTGCACGCCATTTGGCAGCCACATCGCTTGTGTTTGTCAACTTGGTGATGCATTAACGGCCGCTGCAATCTTGCTGATACGTCCTCACCATTTGCGTGAATGAATACGCGGTACTTAGAAATGTGCTCTATGCAGCTTGGACGACGTTGTTTACATTTTGCGATCTCCTCCTCCCCTGTTTGTTTAGGACCATGTACGCGGGGACACATATCCCCCTTTCCACTCCCTCAAATCCCTTGGTGGACCTTCATGTGTGTGCTCATCCCATCCTCGGCATGTCTGCCACTAGCACTTCCTTGTCCGGCCGGTGGCCCCGTTCCCCAACAATTCCCATCGTGCAGTGCCCCGACTAGGGCGGCGAGGTGAAGCTGCTCGCTTCACGAACGTATTGAGCATGGAGGCTGGCTCTTCTACAAGTGTGACGGTGATGGGTAAGCCATCGACGCCGATCCCATTCGTTCTTGTCTTGGTTGTTGTCCATGATTTGTAATATATATTGAATTAAGTGACCTAGTTATAGAACTGCAACATCACTGTAAATTATTGCATTGTCAGTTGGATTACATGAGGTATTTGCTTTACCCAAAATATCTCGTAGGTAGTCTTGTTGTTGATGCACTTTGTTGTGCTGAAGAAAATAGGGGAGAACTAGAGCAGAAAGAGGAGAAAGCTCATATAACTTGGAAAACTTCTGCTGAAGTGGTAAAAGTGCCACAATGCAGGAATCAACAACCTTCTGAGAGGTAAACCTAGAGATGCTAGAATGTTTAAGGTATGAGTCTTTATTAATGTTAGGGGGAGATATGTTGCTTGTGTTGTTGTTGGTTTAGTGTTGTGTGTGATCATGTCCTTTGCAATGATGAAAAAATAATTCCAATTGAGTCCTTTAATGAGTAGTTGTTGGGGAACGCGGTAATTTCAAAAATTCCCTACGATCACGCAAGATCTATCTAGGTGATGCATAGCAACGAGAGGGGAGAGTGTGTCCACGTACCTTCGTAGACCGAAAGCGGAAGTGTTTCAATAACGCGGTTGATGTAGTGAACTTCTTCGCGATCCAACCGATCAAGTACCGAAAGTACGACACCTCCACGTTCAGCACACATTAAGCTCGATGACGTCCCTCGTGCTCTTGATCCAGTTGAGGACGAGGGTGAGTTCCTTCAGCACGACGGTGTGGCGACGGTGATGATGATGTTAAGGACACAGGGCTTCGCCTAAGCACTACGATGGTATGATCGAGGTGTGTAACTGTGGAGGGGGGCAACACACACGGTTAAGAGAAACTTGTGTGTTCTAGGGTGCCCCTGCCCCCGTATATAAAGGAGCAAGGGAGAGGCCGGCCGGCCCCTAGGGGCGCGCCCCAAGATGAGGAGTCCTACTAGGACTTCTCCTAGTCCTAGTAGGATTCCACTTCCAGGGAGAGAGGGGGAAGGAAAGAGAGGGAGAGGGAGTAGGAAAGGGGGGGGGGGCGCCCCCCTTCCCTTGTCCTATTCGGACTCAAGGGGGGCACGTGACCAGCCCTCCTGCTGCCCTCCTCTCTCTCCACTAAGGCCCATGGTGGCCCATTAGTTCCCTCGGGGGGTTCCGGTAACCCCTCCGGCACTCCGGTTTTATCCAAAACTTCCCGGAGCTCTTACGGTGTCCGAATAACATGGTCCAATACATCAATCTTTATGTCTCAACCATTTCAAGACTCCTCATCACGTCTGTGATCTCATCCGGGACTCCGAGCAAACTTCGGTCATCAAAAATACATAACTCATAATACATATCGTCATCGAACGTTAAGCATGCGGACCCTACGGGTTCGAGAACTATGTAGACATGACCGAGACACATTTCCGGTAAATAACCAATAGCCGAACCTGGATGCTCATATTGGCTCCTACATATTCTACGAAGATCTTTATCGGTCAAACCGCATAACAACATACGTTGTTCCCTTTGTCATCGGTATGTTACTTGCCCGAGATTCGATCGTCGGTATCCAATACCTAGTTCAATCTCGTTACCGGCAAGTCTCTTTACTCGTTATGTAATGCATCATTCCGTAACTAACTCATTAGCTACATTGCTTGCAAGGCTTATAGTGATGAGCAATACCGAGAGGGCCCAGAGATACCTCTCCAAAACACAGAGTGGCAAATCCTAATCTTGATCTATGCCAACCCAACAAACACCTTCGGAGACACATGTAGAGCATCTTTATAATCACCCATTTACGTTGTGACGTTCGATAGCACACAAAGTGTTCCTCTGGTATCCGGGAGTTGCAAAATCTCATAGTCTGAGGAACATGTATAAGTCATGAAGAAAGCAGTAATGAAACTATAACGATCATAATGCTAAGCTAATAGATGGATCATGTACATCACATTATTCTCCTAATGATGTGATCCCATTCATAAATTGACAACACATGTCTATGGTTAGGAAACTTAACCATCTTTGATTAACGAGATAGTCAAGTAGAAGCATACTAGGGACACTATGTTTTGTCTATGTATTCACACATGTACTAAGTTTCTGGTTAATACAATTCTAGCATGAATAATAAACATTTATCATGAAAGAAGGAAATAAGTAATAACTTTATTATTGCCTGTAGGGCATATTTCCTTCAGTATCCCACTTGCACTAGAGTCAATAATCTAGTTCACATCGCCATGTGATTTAACATCAATAGTTCACATCTATATGTGATTAACACCCATAGTTCACATCGCCATGTGACCAACACCCAAAGGGTTTACTAGAGTCAATAATCTAGTTCACATCGCTATGTGATTAACACACAAAGAGTACTAAGGTGTGATCATGTTTTGCTCGTGAGAGAAGTTTAGTCAACGGGTCTGACACATTCAGAGCCGTATGTATTTTGCAAATATTCTATGTCTACAATGCTTTGCATGGAGCTACTCTAGCTAATTGCTCCCACTTTCAATATGTATCCAGATTGAGACTCAGAGTCATCTAGATCGGTGAAAGTGCTTACATCAACGTAATTCTTTACGACGGACTCTTTATCACTTCCATAACCGATAAATATTTCCTTAGTCCTCACTAAGGATAATTTTGACCGCTATACAGTGATCCACTCCTGGATCACTATCGTACCCCTTGCCAAACTCATAGCAAGGAACATAACTGGTCTGGTACATAGCATGGCATACTTTATAGAACCTATGACTGAGGCATAGGGAATGAATTTCATTTTCTTTCTATCTTCTGCCGTGGTCGGGATTTGAGTCTTACTCAATTTTACACCTTGTAATACAGACAAGAACTCCTTCTTTGACTGATCCATTTTGAACTCTTTCAGAAACTTTGTCAAGGTGTGTATTCGTTGAAAAATCTTATCAAGCATCTTGATCTACCTCTATAGATCTTGATGCCCAATATATAAGCAACTTCACTGAGGTCTTTCTTTAATACTCTTATTCAAGTATCCCTTTATGCTATCCAGAAATTCTATATCATTTCCAATCAACAATATGTCATCCACATATAATATTAGAAATGTTATAGAGCTCCCACTCACTTTCTTGTAAATACAGGCTTCTCCAAAAGTATGTATAAAACCATATGCTTTGATCACACTATCAAAGCGTTTATTCCAACTCCGAGAGGCTTGCACCAGTCCATAAATGGATCGCTGGAACTTGCACACTTTGTTAGCACCCTTTGGATCGACAAAACCTTCTGGTTGCATCATATACAACTCTTCTTCTAGAAAACCATTCAGGAATGCAGTTTTGACATCCATCTGCCAAATTTCATAATCCTAAAATGTGGTAAATTGCTAACATGACTCGGACAGACTTAAGCATCGCTACGGGTGAGAAAGTCTCATCGTAGTCAACCCCTTGAACTTGTCAAAAACCTTTCGCAACAAGTCAAGCTTTGTAGACAATAACATTACTGTCAGCGTCAGTCTTCTTCTTGAAGATCCATTTATTTTCTATGGCTTGCCGATCAATGGGCAAATCAACCAAAGTCCACACTTTGTTCTCATACATGGATCCCATCTCAGATTTCATGGCCTCAAGCCATTTTGCGGAATCTGGGCTCATCGTCACTTCCTCGTAGTTCGTAGGTTCACCATGGTCTAGTAACATGACTTCCAGAACAGGATTACCATACTACTCTCGTGCGGATCGCACTCTGGAATACCTACGAGGTTAGGTAGTAACTTGGTCTGAAGTTTCATGATCATCATCATTAGCTTCCTCGCTAATTGGTGTAGGAATCACTGGAACTGATTTCGGTGATGAACTACTATCCAATAAGGGAGAAGGTACAATTACCTCATCAAGTTCTACTTTCCTCCCACTCACTTCTTTCGAGAGAAACTCCTTCTCTAGAAAGGATCCATTTTTAGAAACAAATATCTTGCCTTCAGATCTGTGATTGAAGGTGTACCCAACAGTTTCCTTTGGGTATCCCATGAAGACGCACTTCTCTGATTTGGGTTCGAGCTTATCAGGTTGAAGCTTTTTCACATAAGCATCGCAGCCCCAAATTTTAAGAAACGACAACTTTGGTTTCTTGCCAAACCACAGTTCATAAGGCATCGTCTCAACGGATTTTTATGTTGCCCTATTTAATGTGAATGCAGCTGTCGCTAATGCATAATCCCAAAACAATAGTGGTAAATCGGTAAGAGACATCATAGATCACACCATATCTAATAAAGTGCGGTTACGATGTTCGGACACACCATTACGCTGTGGTGTTCGAGGTGACGTGAGCTGTGAAACTATTCCACATTGTTTTAAATGAAGGCCAGACTCGTAACTCAAATATTCACCTCCATGATCAGATCGTAGAAACTTTATTTTCTTGTTACAATGATTCTCTACTTCACTCTGAAATTGTTTGAACTTTTCAAATGTTTCAGACTTGTGTATCATTAAGTAGATATACCCATATCTGCTCCAATCAATTGTGAAGGTCAGAAAATAATGATACCTGCCACGAGCCTCAACACTCATTGGACCGCATACATCGGTATGTATTATTTCCAATAAGTCATTAGCTTGTTCCATTGTTTCGTAGAACAGAGTTTTAGTCATCTTGCCCATAAGGCACGGTTCGCAAGTATCAAATGATTCATAATCAAGTGATTCCAAAAGCCCATCATCATGGAGTTTCTTCATGCGCTTTACACCAATATAACCTAAATGGCAGTGCCACAAATATGTTGCACTATCATTATCAATTTTGCATCTTTTGGCGTCAATATTATGAATATGTGTATCACTATGATCAAGATTCAATAAACCATCAACATTGGGTGTATGACCATAGAATGTTTTATTCATGTAAATAGAATAACAATTATTCTCTGTCTTAGATGAATAATTGTATCACAATAAACATGATCTAATCATACTTATGCTCAATGCAAACACCAAATCACATTTATGTAGGGTCAACACTAACCTTGAAAGTATAGGGAGTGTGCGATGATGATCATATCAATCTTGGAACCACTTCCAACACACATCGTCACTTCACCCTCAACTAGTCTCTGTTTATTCTGTAACTCCTGTTTCGAGTTACTAATCTTAGCAACCGAACAAGTATCAAATACCCAAGGGCTACTATGAACACTAGTAAGGTACACATCAATAACATGTATATCAAATATACTTTTTTTCACTTTGCCATCCTTCTTATCCACCAAATATTCAGGGCATTTCCGCTTCCAGTGACCATTTCCTTTGCAGTAGAAGCACTCAATTTCAGGCTTTGGTCCAGCTTTGGGCTTCTTCACGGGGGTGACAACTTGCTTGTCATTCTACTTGAAGTTCCATTTCTTTCCCTTTGCCCTTTTCTTGAAACTAGTGGTCTTGTCAAGCATCAACACTTGATGCTCTTTCTTGATTTCTACCTTTGTCGATTTCAGCATCACGAAGAGCTCGGGAATCGTTTTCGTCATCCCTTGCATACTATAGTTCATCAGGAAGTTCCAGTAACTTGGTGATGGTGACTAGAGAACTCTGTCAATCACTATCTTATGTGGAAGATTAACTCCCACTTGATTCAAGCGATTGTAGTACCAAGACATTCTAAGTACATGCTCACTAGCTGAGAAATTCTCCTCCATCTTTTGTGCGAAGTACTTGTCGGAGTCTCATACCTCTCGACATAGGCATGAGTCTGAAATACCAATTTCATCTCTTGGAACATCTCATATGCTCTGTGGCGTTCAAAACGTTTTTGAAGTCCGGGTTGTAAGCCGTAAAGCATGGTGCACTAAACTATCAAGTAGTCATCATATTGAGCTAGCCAAACGTTCATAATGTCTGCGTCTGGTCTTGCAATATGTCTGTCACCTAGCGGTGCATCAAGGACATAATTCTTCTATGCGGCAATGAGGATAAACCTCAGATCACGGACCCAGTACACATCATTTCTACGTGAGCTATTGATCTACAACATAATTTGCAAAATACTATCACGACTAAGTTCACGATAAAGTAAAGTTCAATTAATCATATTACTTAAGAACTCCCACTTAGATAGACATCCCTCTAGTCATCTAAATGATCACGTGATCCAAATCAACTAAACCATGTCCGATCATCACGTGAGATGGAGTAGTTTTCAATGGTGAACATCACCATGTTGATCATATCTACTATATGATTCACGCTCGACCTTTCGGTCTCCAGTGTTCCGAGGCCATATCTTCATCTGCTAGGCTCATCAATTTTAACCCGAGTATTTTGCTTGTGCAAAACTGGCTTGCACCCGTTATATGTGAACGTAGATCTTATCACACGATCATCACGTGGTGTATCGGCATGACAAACTGTAGCAACGGTGCATACTCAGGGAGAACACTTATACCTTGAAATTTAGTAAGGGATCATCTTATAATTCTACCACCGTACTAAGCAAAATAATATCTATAAAAGATAAGCATCACATGCAATCAAAATATGTGACATGATATGGCCATCATCATCTTGTGCTCATGATCTCGATCACCGAAGCATCGTCATGATCTCCATCGTCACCGTCTTGACACCTTGATCTCCATCGAAGCATCGTTGTCGTATCGCCAACTATTGCTACTATGACTATCACTACCGCTTAGTGATAAAGTAAAGCAATTACATGGCGATTGCATTTCATACAATAAAGTTACAACCATATGGCTCCTGCCAGTTGCAGATAACTTTGTTACAAAATATGATCATCTCATACAACAAATTATATCTCATCATGTCTTGACCATATCACATCTCATCAAGCCCTACAAAAACAAGTTAGACGTCCTCTACTTTGTTGTTGCAAATTTTACGTGGCTGCTACGGGCTTCTAGCAAGAACCGTTCTTACCTACGCATCAAAACCACAATCATTTTTCATCAAGTGTGTTGTTTTAACCATCAACAAGGACCAGCCGTAGTCAAACTCGATTCAACTAAAGTTGAAGAAACAGACACCCGCCAGCCACCTATGTGCAAAAGCATGTCGGTAGAACCAGTCTCATGAACGCGGTAATGTAATGTCGGTCCGGGCCGCTTCATCCAACAATACCACCAAATCAAAGTAAGGCGTTGGTGGTAAGTAGTATGACTATTATCGCCCACAACTCTTTGTGTTCTACTCGTGCATAAAACATCTACACATAGACCTGGTTCGGATGCCACTGTTGGGAACGCGGTAATTCCAAAATTTCCTACAATCACGCAAGATCTATCTAGGTGATGCATAGCAATCAGAGGGGAGAGTGTGTCCATGTACCCTCATAGACTGAAAGAGGAAGCGTTTCAATAACGCGGTTAATGTAGTCAAACTTCTTCGCGATCCAACCGATCAAGTACCGAATGTACGACACCTCCGCATAAATGTTACGTTCAGCTTGATGACGTCCCTTGTGCTCTTGATCTAGTTGAGGACGAGGGTGAGTTCCGTCAGCACGACGGCGTGGTGATGGTGATGATGATGTTACTGGCACAGGGCTTCGTCTAAGCACTACAATGGTATGATCGACGTGTGTAACTGTGGAGGGGGGCACCACACACGGTTAAGAGAAACTTGTGTGTTCTAGCGTGCCCCCTGCCCCCGTATATAAAGGAGCAAGGGAGAGGCCGGCGGGCCCCTAGGGGCACGCCCCAAGATGAGGAGTCCTACTAGGACTTCCTAGTCCTAGTAGGATTCCACTTCCAGGGAGAGACGGGGAAGGAAAGAGAGGGAGAGGGAGTAGGAAAGGGGGGCCGCCCCCTTCCCTTGTCCTATTCGGACTCAAGGGGGGCGCGTGGCCAGCCCTCCTGCTGCCCTCCTCTCTCTCCACTAAGGCCCATGGTGGCCCATTAGTTCCCCCGGGGGGTTCCGGTAACCCCTCTGGCACTCCGGTTTTATCCAAAACTTCCCGCTCTTCTGGTGTCCGAATAACATGGTACAATATATCAATCTTTATGTCTCGACCATTTCGAGACTCCTTGTCACATCCCTGATCTCATCCGGGACTCCGAACAAACTTTTGTCATCAAAAACACATAACTCATAATACATATCGTCATCGAACGTTAAGCGTGCGGACCCTACGGGTTCGAGAACTATGTAGACATGACCGAGACACATTTCCGGTCAATAACCAATAGAGGAACCTGGATGCTCATATTGGTTCCTACATATTCTACGAAGATCTTTATCGGTCAAACCGCATAACAACATACGTTGTTCCCTTTGTCATCGGTATGTTACTTGCCCGAGATCCGATCGTTGGTATCATCATACCTAGTTCTATCTTGTTACCGGCAAGTCTCTTTACTCGTTACGTAATACTTCATCCCGCAACTAACTCATTAGATACATTGCTTGCAAGGCTTATAGTGATCAGCATTACCGAGAGGGCCCAGAGATACCTCTCCGAAACACGGAGTGACAAATCCTAATCTTGATCTATGCCAACCCAACAAACACCTTCGGAGACACCTGTAGACCATCTTTATAATCACCCATTTACGTTGTGACGTTTGATAGCACACAAAGTGTTCCTCCGGTATCCGGGAGTTGCAAAATCTCATAGTCTGAGGAACATGTATAAGTCATGAAGAAAGCAGTAGCAATGAAACTATAACGATCATAATGCTAAGCTAACGAATGGGTCATGTCCATCACATCATTCTCCTAATGATGTGATCCCGTTCATAAACTGACACACATGTCTATGGTTAGGAAACTTAACCATCTTTTATTAATGAGCTAGTCTAGTAGAGGCATACTAGGGACACTATGTTTTGTCTATGTATTCACACATGTACTAAGTTTCTGGTTAATACAATTCTAGCATGAATAATAAACATTTATCATGAAATAAGGAAATAAATAATAACTTTATTATGGCCTCTAGGGCATATTTCCTTCAGTAGTACCATATAAAAAGTTTAGGTCGGTGCTGCTATTGTCTTCAGATGATGTATATTTTTGTGTAGATGCGGAGGCAATGACAAAAACTATGTTATGCTATTAGTAAGTGGTGAAAATAATGTTGCCAAAGATAGCAGGGTAGCACATCATTTGGGAACACACATAGGTAATGGAAGACAATGATTTAGACATGCACGTTTGTAGAACCACCAACAACAAACATGATAAAATACTTCAGAATAGCGAGTTTCTGAGATTTGAATAGGAAGTTTATCTTAATATGAACTGGCTTTCTGAAGCTCAATAGGTAATCTTGGAATGTAGGAGGTACCCATCACCTCTGAAAACTACTTGCCTCTTATGCTCGTTGCCGATGTTCTGGTTCTGTTTGTCATCAGGCTTGACCTCATTCATGTGGTTGATAAGGGTCATCACTGGAGGCAACTGAACAACAGGGTGTTGCACCACATCCTTAGGCTTGTTTGACATCATACCGTTGGTACAATCTGTGTAAATCCTTATAAAATTCATGGTAGATAATACATATTTTCATTTGCGTCATCCACTAAAATTAGCTTTGTTGGTTTGTCAGAGCTGACACTTTGCCCTGATTTTGAAAGCACAAGTGCTCCCTGGGTGATTTTGGTAATTAATGTCAACACATCTCTTGTTGGACTAATGCTTTTACCTAGTATGTTTCAGATAAGTTCAAAAATGGAGTGGCATGGACTAGAGGATGTGGAACCCCTTCAGGACGCTAAGGACAAAGGATTGGCTCAAGCTCAAAGCACAAGACTCTACATTTTACTTTTAGTGATCCAAGATCACATTGAGTCTATAGGAAAAGCCAATACTATCAAGAGGGGATGAGGTGTTGTTTAATGGCTTGCTTGCTCAAAGTGCTTAGTGATATTCTCCAAAGCCCTCAACCATTTTCTCACATCCACATATGTCCCAAACCAAAAGTCAAACTCGGCCCTACCGAATCTTTCTACCTGGCGCCACCGAGTTCTCATGACATAGCCACTGCCACAAACCCTAGTCATTTCGGTCCCACCAATAGGGATCTCGGTCTCACCGAGATGGGATTGTAATCTCTCTGTATATGTCCATTACCAAAATTGGTCTCACCGAGTTTGTGTAATCGGTCCTACCAAGATTACAATGCAAACTCTCTGTTCCCCTTCGTAACATTTCAGTCTAACCGAGATGAGCGAATCGGTCCCACCGAGTTTGCCTGACCAACCCTCTATGTGTCCATTACCAAAATTGGTCTCACCGAGTTTGTGTAATCGGTCTCACCGAGATTACGTTATGCCCTAACCCTAACCATATCGGTCCCACCGAATTGACATGTCGGTCCCACCGAAAATCCTAACGGTCACATTATTTCCTAAATCGGTCCGACCGAGTTTCACGAGTCGGTCCCACCGAGTTTGGTAAGTTGTGTGTAACGGTTAGATTTTGTGTGGAGGCTATATATACCCCTCCACCCACTCTTCGTTCGTGGAGAGAGCCATCAGAACGTGCCTACACTACCAGCATTCATTTTCTGATAGAGAACCACCTACTCATGTGTTGAGACCAAGATATTCCATTCCTACCACATAAATCTTGATCTCTAGCCTTCCCCAAGTTGCTTTCGACTCAAATCTTCTTTACACCAAATCCAAATCCTGTGAGAGAGAGTTGATTGTTGGGGAGACTATCATTTGAAGAACAAGAGCAAGGAGTTCATCATCCACACACCGTTTGTTACTTCTTGGAGAGTGGTGTCTCCTAGATTGGCTAGTTGTCACTTGGGAGCCTCCGTCAAGATTGTGGAGTTGGACCAAGGAGTTTGTAAGGGCAAGGAGATTGCCTACTTCGTGAAGATCTACCCCTAGTGAGGCAAGTCCTTCATGGGCTATGACCATGGTGGGATAGACAAGGTTGCTTCTTCGTGGACCCTTCGTGGGTGGAGCCCTCCGTGGACTCGCGCAGCCGTTACCCTTCGTGGGTTGAAGTCTCCATCAACGTGGATGTACGATAGCACCACCTATCGGAACCACGGCTCAAAAATCTCCGTGTCTCCAAATTGCGTTTACACACTCCAATCCCATCCCTTTACATTCTTGCAATTTGCATGCTTTACTTTCCGCTGCTCATATACTCTTTGCATGCTTGCTTGATATGTATTGTGAATGTTAAACTTGTGCCAAAACTCCACTTCAACTTAAAGAAATTAAAAACTGCAACTTTTCTTGCTTAGGGTCTACTAACCCGCTCTAGACACCTCTTCTCGATCCTTTGAATTGGTATCAGAGCTTTGGTCTATTTTGCTATGGTTTAAACACCATTGGAGGAAGATGGATGAGTCTACTTTTGTGACGCCCGGGTAATTAAGCTACAGTGATTCCCCGCTAATGATGCCACGTCACCACGGTTACTGTGATAAACTCTCGATAGTTCAGAACCGAAACAAATTCAAAATTTAAATAAAAGAAAACAATAAAAGTTTTTAAAAATAAAAATAAAAATGTTCGGTGGTTGCCAAATATTACAAAGATAATTATGGTGTAAGGTTCACAATTTTATAAAATGCCTAAGTGTTTATAAATAAATAAAAACATAAAAGAAAATAAATAAAAAGAAAACAGAAAACAATACAAAAAAAAGGAGAAGAGAAACCCCCCTGGGCTTCGGCCCAGCTGACCACAGGCCCCACTGGGCCACCCACCAGGCCCCGGCCCCCCCACTCTCTCCTTATCCCCCCCCCACCGGTG
>NC_041381.1:327847280-327854837 GCF_002162155.2 Triticum dicoccoides
TGTGAGCCCCCGTTCTTCTCCTCCGCCTCGCCCCGCACGCGTTCAGCAGCGCCGTCCCGACGCCCGCGGCGTCGCGCCCGCACGCGCGGCACCCGCGCCGTGGCCGGCTCCCTGCTCATGACCGCGCCCGTGGACGCACCCCCGGCCTCCTCTTCTCTCCCCGTCTCCGTCGTCCGTTCCGTCACGTCGACGGGATTGCCGAACGGCACCACGGCCACCGCATCGCCTTCCCCCTCCTCCCGCTCGCTCGCACGCCCCTGGTCGCGCGCCCGCGCCGACCGCAGCTGCGGCTGCCCTTCCCCGCCCCCCTGTGTGCCCGCGCGCCTCGCCGCGGCCTCGTCCCCTGGCTGCGCTCAGCGCTCCCTACCGGCGCCCGTCCGCGCGGCCCCACTCCGGCGTCGCCTCCGGCTGCCGCGCGCACCACCGCGGCCTCGCCCCGTTCCGGCCATGGCCACGCCGTGGCCACCGGCCTCCCCTGTTCCCGTACCCTCCCGGGTCTGCCTGCACCTGGGCGTGCGCCCGTTCGGGTCGTGCGTTGCGCCCGCAACCACTAGCGACCAGACCCGCTAGGCCCTCTGGGGCCAATGACATGGGGGGCCCCAGCCCCAGAACGATAAAAAAAAAGAATTAAAAGAATTAAAAGTATATATATAATAAATTAATTAATTAATTAATTAACTAATTATTTAACTAATTAATTAACTTATCTAATCTTGTTTAGTTTAACTAATTAAGATTAATTAACCTAAATAAATAGTTACCCTAATTGTTAATTAGCTAAACAATCCCTAACAGGTGGGACCCACCTGTCAGGTTGACCAAGTCAACCCTGTTGACTGCTGACGTCAGCATGACATCATGCTGACGTCATAAATACATTTTTTCGAATTAATTAAATAAATAATTAAATTCCAAAATTGTTAAAATCTTTTAAAAATCATATCTTTTAATCCGTAACTCGGATTAAAATATTTTCCACATGAAAGTTGCTCAAAACGACGAGACGATTCCGGATACGCAACCCGTTCGTCCACCACACACCTCTAACATACCAAACACGCAACTTTCCCCCTCCGGCTCCTCTGCCCGAAAACACGAAACACCGGGAATACTTTCCCGGATGATTCCCCCCTTAACCAGTAACACCTCATACCGCGTTAGAACACGTCTAGCTCTGCTTGTTATCCTGTTATGCACTTGCTTGCTATGTATTTACTGTTTCTCCCCCCTCTTCTCTCCGGTAGACTACGAGACCGACGCTGCTGTTGACCAGTTCGACTACGGAGTTGACGACCCCTCCTTCTTGCCAGAGCAACCAGGCAAGCCCCCCCCCCTTGATCACCAGATATCGCCTATTCTCCTCTATACTGCTTGCATTAGAGTAGTGTAGCATGTTACTGCTTTCCGTTAATCCTATTCTGATGCATAGCCTGTCATTGCTGCTACAGTCATTGATACCTTACCCGCAATCCTAAATGCTTAGTATAGGATGCTAGTTTATCATCATTGGCCCTACATTCTTGTCAGTCTGCCTTGCTATACTATCGGGCCGTGATCACATTGGGAGGTGATCACGGGTATATACTATACATACATACATACTATACAGATGGTGACTAAAGTCGGGTCAGCTCATTGAGTACCCGCAAGTGATTCTGACGAGGGGGCTGAAAGGACAGGTGGCTCCATCCCGGTAGAGGTGGGCCTGGGTTCCCGACGGCCCTCGACTGTTACTTTGTGGCGGAGCGACAGGGCAGGTTGAGACCACCTAGGAGACAGGTGGGCCTGGCCTTGTTCGGCATTCGCGGATACTTAACACGCTTAACGAGATCTTGGTATTTGATCTGAGTCTGGCTACGAGCCTATACGCACTAACCATCTACGTGGGAGTAGTTATGGGTATCCTGACGTAGTGGTATCAGCCGAAGCACTTCAGACGTCAGCGACGGAGCGGCGCGTGCCGGATTGGAACGTAAGCCTGCTCTTGTATTAAGGGGGCTAGTTCTGCTTCCGGCCGCCCTCGCAACGTGCAGGTGTGCTATGGGCGATGGGCCCAGACCCCTGTGCGCTTAGGTTTAGACCGGCGTGCTGGCCTCTCTGTTTTGCCTAGGTGGGGCTGCGACGTGTTGATCTTCCGAGGCCGGACATGACCCAGGAAAGTGTGTCCGGCCAAATGGGATCGAGCGTGTTGGGTTATGTGGTGCACCCCTGCAGGGAAGTTAATCTATTCGAATAGCCGTGATCTTCGGTAACAGGACGACTTGGAGTTGTACCTTGACCTTATGACAACTAGAACCGGATACTTAATAAAACACACCCTTCCAAGTGCCAGATACAACCGGTGGTCGCTCTACCTCAGGGATATGAGGAGGGGATCGCCGGGTAGGATTATGCTATGAGATGCTATTTGGAGATGCTACTTGGAGGACTTCAATCTACTCTCTTCTACTTGATGCAAGACGGTGGCTGCCAGAAGCGTAGTCTTCGATAGGATTAGCTATCCCCCTCTTATTCTAGCATTCTGCAGTTCAGTCCACTGATATGGCCCTTTACACATATACCCATGCATATGTAGTGTAGTTCCTTGCTTGCGAGTACTTTGGATGAGTACTCACGGTTGCTTTCTCCCCCTTTTCTCCCCTTTTCCTTTCTTTCTGGTTGTCGCAACCAGGTGCTGGAGTCCAGGAGCCAGACGCCACCGTCGACGATGACCCCTACTACACCGGAGGTGCCTACTACTACGTGCAGCCCGCTGGCGACGACCAGGAGTAGTTTAGGAGGATCCCAGGCAGGAGGCCTGCGCCTCTTTCGATCTGTATCCCAGTTTGTGCTAGCCTTCTTAAGGCAAACTTGTTTAACTTATGTCTGTACTCAGATATTGTTGCTTCCGCTGACTCGTCTATGATCGAGCACTTGTATTCGAGCCCTCGAGGCCCCTGGCTTGTATTATGATGCTTGTATGACTTATTTTATTTGTAGAGTTGTGTTGTGATATCTTCCCGTGAGTCCCTGATCTTGATCGTACACATTTGCGTGCATGATTAGTGTACGGTCAAATCGGGGGCGTCACAAGTTGGTATCAGAGCCAACTGCCTGTAGGAATCCCCTTTCCACACTCCTTGGCCGAAGTCGAGTCTAGACATTACAAAAACTTTTAGTAACTTGGCTGTGCGGCCCATGGGCCCACGTCGCCATTGGGTGGTAGTAGGATCTTTTACTCCTCGACCTATACTCTGGGACTCTTATTTCTCTTCTATTCGGGTTAAATTATTTTGCTAAAATCTAACATTAGGGTCTCGTTATCACTTTCACCCGGAGAGCCCCTTATTAATGATGATCGTCTGCGGCACGTGAAGACCCTGAAGATACTCTCCGTTGTTAACCCGAGAACTTATGTTCATCGCATTTGCAATTCCCCTTCCACCGTCAACCCTTATGGATAACTACTTGCAGTTGTTATTCTTACATTCATCCCCAGTTGGTCTTGTTATTACCAGATACCTCGAAACACTCGTCGTTGTCTCGATAATCCTTGAGATTATCACCTTGCTGTTCCTTGTCACCTGAATACCCCCATGGATAATTCTCGCACTTATCGAGTATCCGCTCATCCCCCAGTTGTTCATGTGTTTCACAATGGTCTACGAAATACTATTTGATCCCCCAAAAATCCTCAATAGCTTATTGCTCTGCAATACTTGTCTGCTTGCATTATGGATGCTTCCCATTGGCAATATTCGTTAGTATCCTTAGGCATCGTCATTTTGATCCTATTGATTCAGCATGTGTGCGAATGCACACAAACATCTATCAACCCTTCTAAATTATCCTTCCGGCTCAGACATCATTTTTGAACATGAGCTGGTTCTGGACCAAACTATTTGTCGTCAATTGTGCCTCTGGTATATTCAACTTATCCATCCCTACTCAGAGCATTGCTTCTGATCCTTTGTTTTGGGGATCGAAATTCCTTTATTATCTAAGCATCGAATCCTTCTGATGTTCTATAATATGATGCCCGTGCATTCTTCTTCCTCTGGTTGAGTACCGATGCTCACGTCAGATCCCTTGTGGACCACCAGATCCTTTGTTGGATTTTATCTGACAACGCCCTTCATATTCAATAACCTTGTGAGCCTTTCCTCTGATACATAATGCCTTTGGTAAATTGTATCCTCTGCTTTCTTAACCATGCTCTGTCTTCGAGCTTGAGTTAATTACTTCTAAAGATTCTGGTATATGATTATAAGATGCTCCGATGGGTTGAACCTATGCCCTCCTTAATGGGTGAGAACTCGAAAGTTTTCACGAGTCATACTCTTCTGGTGCTTCGCCAGATAAAATTTCAACACTGCAACTTAATCGAACGCGAGAAGTGGATGAAAGGTTATGCATTGGAGAAGTGGGAGTCGACCTTGAACTTTGTGTTCATGCCCATGGACCCGATGTACATCTTCTCATCGAAGCTTCTTTTAAAATTAATTATTCCCTTGATATAAGTTCATCTTATATCTGGGGTATGGCCTTTTACAATCGTGGTTCCGACCATGTTCTCCCTTAAATACCATTTTTGATGCAAGTGTATGCACTTGTCTTCTGTGGATCAATACCCCGGTACAACCTCTACTTTGATCTGTCGTCGAGTATTACCCCATGGTATCTCGAGATTATCTTGGAACTGCATAACTTCCTATGAGTTCTTCATCAAGTACTACCTACTCACTGATTACAATTTTTCATGGGCTCTGAGTTATTGAACACTCAAAGACATCGATAACTGAACCGAGTCCGCTCTACGGTTCAACCACTCTTCAGTAAGCTTCTATAAGTACGAGTTTGTACCCGATCATGTCATTCCTAGCCTGTTTGGCTATATCATTGTCGTGATGATTTTAACTGTGCTACCCGGTCCTTCTTCCGGAGCACAACTTTCGATGATGAGCTAGACTTACGTCGATCTTCCTTGTCATATCATTTCGCTTTGAACATCAAGCTTGATTTCGAGTTTGTGTTGTACCCTTGGTTCCAATAACCTTTCACTTCATCATTACTTTGACTTGATGTCGTCGCCGATCGATTACATCTTCATGAACTCTCGCGACAACGGTGTCGTGATTATCAACATTCTGAGTTCATCCAGGATATCAATTGAATTCATGATGAGAATTACCATCCTTGCCCTCGATGAATTGTATTATCATCGACCACTTTATTGCCTTCCCACCAACACAAGCTTGTTCATGTTTGGTGTTATACCTTGAGTTCCTTGCTATCCTGCAATTGTTCTTCTTTACCTTGGAGTATTACCATCCTTTATGTCAAGAATGTTCTGAGATTTGTTCCACCTCTTGAGAATTCTTGACATGGAAATACTTCTCACCATCACCATTCTTTCTTGGTCCCCGTGTTAATTCCAACAAGTGAACGGTGTTGTTTGGATTCTTTCCTTCTAGCAACCCTATTTTTGAAGTTAATGGTCGAAAGTTTATTCTTAGGCTATTGATTATTGAATCACCATTCTGACATTGGTCGTGCAACCCAACCCATATTTCGGGCGCACCCTTCAACCAATGTTTAATTGTGTATGTTTTCCTCGAGCATACTTCCTTATATCATTTGGTCTGACAAATGTTATCTCCTTGTTCACTTAATGGTGGAAATCCATTTTTGGGAATCTCGGTGAATTGCCGTTGAGTTCACCAGACACCTCCTTGTCCTCTCCTTGGGTTAATGATGGACTCTTGTTAACGGAAATCGCTTCATAGTTCATTTCCCCGAGAATCTTACCATGTCATCTCGTCAATTTGCGTTGCACCTTTTCTTCTCAGGTATCCTAAGTCTGAGGTATCGTGACACCATTCGGATCTGAATCTCGGTCAGATATGATGGTTGGGACAACTTTCCGAGAGTTATGATGTTGATCCTTTGGTAACCCGGTAACCTGATGTCATGCCTAGCACCCCCCCCCCCCGGCTGGAGGACCTATGATTATAGATTCCTTTTCAGCAAGGTTATCCGTTCATCCATGAGGAAATTGTAAGACTTAATCTACAAGTTATTCCTGATGGATCCTTCGTGTTTCCAAAGTCTGATCTTCACCTGAAGACCATGTCAATGCTATCTCGAAGCATGTCAATGGTACTCCGATTTTCAACAGGAACATTTGAAGCACGATGCTAAATTTTATTTATCATTTATCCTAACACCGTTGTATGGGTAATGTCATGAAAATTCTCCCCCGTACCTAAAGAGTTTTCTACATTATATCCTGCCACGGATATCATGCTCTGCTTGTCCTTGGGAAGGATATACCCCTGAAATATGTGTTTAAACACATTTTCCTTTCCATTGTTCTGTTTAATCTGATGATCATATTTTCCTTCCGTTGTTGGTTTAGCCTTTCTTGTGAACTATATGATCTGAGCAGTAATATTCTCCTGCTTATGTAAACACCTCATTGAACAATTCTGTCAGTAAGACCCTGTTACTTTTGTTGATGACATTTCGGTATCCACCGATGGACGAGAACTTCGCCTACTGGTCCGCCTCGTTCAACGAGCAGGAAAATGGTTCTCTTCGTCCCTCGCCCTTGGTACCGACATTGTTGCCGACATAACTGACATGCTACTCTCTGACAGGCCTTGCTATCGCGATCGTACAAGATGTCAGCCCCCCCCCCTTTCTACTTTTAACCCACATGGTGGGCCCATAACCCACAGTTCCACAGGATCGAAACCTGACACTCTTGTACACCCTGTTGTCAAAGTTATCCCTCGCGCTTGACTTTGTAGGTAATTCACGGGCCACCTGCCTGTTGATCTATTCAGGTATCAGATGCAATGCTTATTTACATTGCTCTAAACCCCTTCAACACTTCGTTTCAGGCATCGAACGATTGCCTGCCCGCTCGAAACTTCCCAGGATACCTCCTTACTCTGCTCTTGATATTTTCTTAAGTTTCAATTCGAGAGTTACTTCCGCCACCCTCCCCGATGTTATCGACCAGATAGTCAAACCTGCAGAGGTCCATTCTCTCGGAATACCCACCCTTTTTCCTTTCGTAAGTACGATGGAACCCCGAAGAAAGGACGACAAACTTCATCATGATGACCTGAAGGAGAGGACTAAAGACATCAATGTAATGGGTCGACCTCTTCGAGAAGAGCTACTATGATCGAGAAGAATCGTTAGAATTTCGTAACCAGACCCCTTCCCCTTATAACCGATCCTAAATCTCGGGACGAGATTTCTTGTAGTGGAGGAGAATTGTGACGCCCGGGTAATTAAGCTACAGTGATTCCCCGCTAATGATGCCACGTCACCACGGTTACTGTGATAAACTCTCGATAGTTCAGAACCGAAACAAATTCAAAATTTAAATAAAAGAAAACAATAAAAGTTTTTAAAAATTAAAATAAAAATGTTCGGTGGTTGCCAAATATTACAAAGATAATTATGGTGTAAGGTTCACAATTTTATAAAATGCCTAAGTGTTTATAAATAAATAAAAACAGAAAAGAAAATAAATAAAAAGAAAACAGAAAACAATAAAAAAAA
>NC_041381.1:327855724-327923659 GCF_002162155.2 Triticum dicoccoides
GTGCCCGCGCGCCTCGCCGCGGCCTCGTCCCCTGGCTGCGCTCAGCGCTCCCTGCCGGCGCCCGTCCGCGCGGCCCCACTCCGGCGTCGCCTCCGGCTGCCGCGCGCACCACCGCGGCCTCGCCCCGTTCCGGCCATGGCCACGCCGTGGCCACCGGCCTCCCCTGTTCCCGTACCCTCCCGGGTCTGCCTGCACCTAGGCGTGCGCCCGTTCGGGTCGTGCGTTGCGCCCGCAACCACTAGCGACCAGACCCGCTAGGCCCTCTGGGGCCAATGACATGGGGGGCCCCAGCCCCAGAACGATAAAAAAAAAGAATTAAAAGAATTAAAAGTATATATATAATAAATAAATAAATTAATTAATTAACTAATTAATTAATTAATTAACTAATTATTTAACTAATTAATTAACTTATCTAATCTTGTTTAGTTTAACTAATTAAGATTAATTAACCTAATAAATAGTTACCCTAATTGTTAATTAGCTAAACAATCCCTAACAGGTGGGACCCACCTGTCAGGTTGACCAAGTCAACCCTGTTGACTGCTGACGTCAGCATGACATCATGCTGATGTCATAAATACATTTTTTTCGAATTAATTAAATAAATAATTAAATTCCAAAATTGTTAAAATCTTTTAAAAATCATATCTTTTAATCCGTAACTCGGATTAAAATATTTTCCACATGAAAGTTGCTCAGAACGACGAGACGATTCCGGATACGCAACCCGTTCGTCCACCACACACCTCTAACATACCAAACACGCAACTTTCCCCCTCCGGCTCCTCTGCCCGAAAACACGAAACACCGGGAATACTTTCCCGGATGATTCCCCCCTTAACCAGTACCACCTCATACCGCGTTAGAACACGTCTAGCTCTGCTTGTTATCCTATTATGCACTTGCTTGCTATGTATTTACTGTTTCTCCCCCCTCTTCTCTCCGGTAGACTACGAGACTAACGCTGCTGTTGACCAGTTCGACTACGGAGTTGACGACCCCTCCTTCTTGCCAGAGCAACCAGGCAAGCCCCCCCCTTGATCACCAGATATCGCCTATTCTCCTCTATACTGCTTGCATTAGAGTAGTGTAGCATGTTACTGCTTTCCGTTAATCCTATTCTGATGCATAGCCTGTCATTGCTGCTACAGTCATTGATACCTTACCCGCAATCCTAAATGCTTAGTATAGGATGCTAGTTTATCATCATTGGCCCTACATTCTTGTCAGTCTGCCTTGCTATACTATCGGGCCGTGATCACATTGGGAGGTGATCACGGGTATATACTATACATACATACATACTATACAGATGGTGACTAAAGTCGGGTCAGCTCATTGAGTACCCGCAAGTGATTCTGACGAGGGGGCTGAAAGGACAGGTGGCTCCATCCCGGTAGAGGTGGGCCTGGGTTCCCGACGGCCCTCGACTGTTACTTTGTGGCGGAGCGACAGGGCAGGTTGAGACCACCTAGGAGACAGGTGGGCCTGGCCTTGTTCGGCATTCGCGGATACTTAACACGCTTAACGAGATCTTGGTATTTGATCTGAGTCTGGCTACGAGCCTATACGCACTAACCATCTACGTGGGAGTAGTTATGGGTATCCCGACGTCGTGGTATCAGCCGAAGCACTTCAGACGTCAGCGACGGAGCGGCGCGCGCCGGATTGGAACGTAAGCCTGCTCTTGTATTAAGGGGGCTAGTTCTGCTTCCGGCCGCCCTCGCAACGTGCAGGTGTGCTATGGGCGATGGGCCCAGACCCCTGTGCGCTTAGGTTTAGACCGGCGTGCTGGCCTCTCTGTTTTGCCTAGGTGGGGCTGCGACGTGTTGATCTTCCAAGGCCGGACATGACCCAGGAAAGTGTGTCCGGCCAAATGGGATCGAGCGTGTTGGGTTATGTGGTGCACCCCTGCAGGGAAGTTAATCTATTCGAATAGCCGTGATCTTCGGTAACAGGACGACTTGGAGTTGTACCTTGACCTTATGACAACTAGAACCGGATACTTAATAAAACACACCCTTCCAAGTGCCAGATACAACCGGTGGTCGCTCTACCTCAGGGATATGAGGAGGGGATCGCCGGGTAGGATTATGCTATGAGATGCTATTTGGAGATGCTACTTGGAGGACTTCAATCTACTCTCTTCTACTTGATGCAAGACGGTGGCTGCCAGAAGCGTAGTCTTCGATAGGATTAGCTATCCCCCTCTTATTCTGGCATTCTGCAGTTCAGTCCACTGATATGGCCCTTTACACATATACCCATGCATATGTAGTGTAGTTCCTTGCTTGCGAGTACTTTGGATGAGTACTCACGGTTGCTTTCTCCTCCTTTTCTCCCCTTTTCCTTTCTTTCTGGTTGTCGCAACCAGGTGCTGGAGTCCAGGAGCCAGACGCCACCGTCGACGACGACCCCTACTACACCGGAGGTGCCTACTACTACGTGCAGCCCGCTGGCGACGACCAGGAGTAGTTTAGGAGGATCCCAGGCAGGAGGTCTGCGCCTCTTTCGATCTGTATCCCAGTTTGTGCTAGCCTTCTTAAGGCAAACTTGTTTACCTTATGTCTGTACTCAGATATTATTGCTTCCGCTGACTCGTCTATGATCGAGCACTTGTATTCGAGCCCTCGAGGCCCCTGGCTTGTATTATGATGCTTGTATGACTTATTTTATTTGTAGAGTTGTGTTGTGATATCTTCCCGTGAGTCCCTGATCTTGATCGTACACATTTGCGTGCATGATTAGTGTACGGTCAAATCGGGGGCGTCACAACTTTGGGGAGTCTTAGACATAGAGTGCCTATACTTGATGGAGAGTACTTTCATGAGTGGAAAAATGAGATGCTTGTGATTTTCAATGAATACCATTTGAACAAGTACATTACTAGCCCTTGTGCACCTCATATTGATCCTATGCATCCCACCCTTGATGAGTCAATTGACATGATTCGCAATCTTAGAACTGTTAAGCTTATCACTAGAGGTTTGCCTAGAAACTTGATTGGATGTTTGCCTACTCTTGAGGGTGCCTACACTATATGGAAGTTTCTTGAGAAACGGTTTCCAAATTATTCCTTGAAAAATCTAGATGAAATTCTCCATAAGTCTATTGCCTTGAGTAAGATGAATTACAATGATCCTAAGTTTGGTGATTGTCTATTTGAGCTTACAAATCTTATGCGTGCCAAAGGAGATGTTGGAATTATTAGTGATATTATTTCCGAAGCTATTAAAATTCATAAAGAATATCATTGTCAAACTCATTCTAACGAATCACCCTCTCTAGGAATTGATCCATCACATGATGATATTGAACATGGATACTATGATGAGGATGAGGATAGTGACTTTGATCTTGATGATGCAATGAGACACTTTGATCTTATGGCAAATCTTCGGGGATACATGGCAGGAGGAAAGGAATGGGTTCTTGATAGTGGATGACGGCCCTCGAAAGTATCTTGTGGCAAAACTTCACATGACCAGAGATAAAGATATGTTTCATGAGCTTGCTGAAAATGACGGCCCTCGAAAGTATCTCACTTTTGGTGGTAACTCAAAGGATAAGGTGGTTGGCCTTGGTAAGGTGGCCATCTCACATGATAGCTCCATACAAAATGTCATGCTCGTTGAATCTCTTGGATACAATTTACTTTCAGTATCTAGACTTGCTGATTTCGTTTTCAATGTCCTATTTACCGAAGTAGATTGCCAAGTGTTTCGTAGAGATAATCATAAAATGGTCTTTACCAGTATACGTAGAGGTGATCTTTACATTGTTGACTTCACTAAAAAGGCCCAACCTAGAACTTGCTTAATTGCTAAATCCTCTAAAGGTTGGTTGTGGCATAGACGGTTAGGTCATGTTGGCATGCGAAACCTTGATAAGCTTATTAAAGGAAATCATATCCTTGGAGTTAACGATGTCATATTTGATAAGGATAGACTTTGCAGCGCTTGTCAAGCAGGTAAACAGGTTGGAGGAAGGCATCCCGTGAAGAACATCATGACCACACGGAGGCCACTCGAGCTACTTCACATGGATCTTTTTGGTCCCAACACTTACAAAAGTCTCGGTGGAAACTCTTTTGGTCTAGTTATAGTTGATGATTTTTCAAGATTTATGTGGGTGTTCTTTCTCGATGATAAATCGCAGATCCAAAAGATCTTCAAAAACTTCGCTAGGAAGGCCCAAAATCAATTTGAAGTGAAGATCAAGAAGGTTCGCAGCGACAACGGAATGGAGTTCAAGAACGCAAATGTGGACACCTTTCTTGACGAAGAAGGGATTTCACATGAGTTCTCGGCTACGTACACACCTCAACAAAATGGAGTTGTTGAGAGGAAGAACCGGACGCTCATTGAAATGGCAAGAACGATGCTTGATGAGTACAAGACGCAGAAGCACTTTTGGGCGGAAGCGGTTGAGACAGCTTGTCATGCAACAAATCGCTTGTGTCTTCCCAACCTACTCGGCAAGACGGCATATGAGCTCCTCACCGGTAACAAACCCCAAGTTGGATACTTTCGAGTATTCGGCTCAAAGTGCTACATTCTTGATAAGCATCGCCGTTCTAAATTTGCTCCCAAGTCTCATGAAGGTTTCCTACTTGGTTATGGCTCAAACTCTCACACTTACCGTGTCTACAACAATTTCACCCGAAAGGTTTAAGAGATGGTAGATGTGAAGTTTGATGAATCTAACGGCTCACAAGTACTGCAATTGCCAATTGATGTAGGAGAAAAAGACATTTCGGAAGCAATCCAAGACTTGTCTATTGGCAAGATTCGTCCAACGGAGGTGAAGGAGAGTACCTCGTCCGTCCAAGTGGAAGCTTCTACCTCACGACAAGGTGAGCAAAGAATTGATATGGAAGCATCCACAAGTGGGACACACCAAGATGAAGAAAACGAGGAAGTACACCAAGATGAACGTCAACAACCTCCTTCCCCACCACGACTAGAGAACGATGACGTCAACAATGAAGAAGTCCAAGAAGAAGAACAAGATGAAGAAGATGTTCCACCAAGATCCAAGCAAAAGCTTTCACGAGTTCGAGCAAGAATTGCTAAAGACCATCCCGTCGAGCAAATCTACAATGATATCCAAACCAGGAGAATCACTCGCTCTAAAACTCGTTTAGCTAACTTTTGTGAACATTATTATTCTTCTCTAGCATTGCACCTATGAAGGTTGAAGAAGCATTGGAAGATCCGGATTGGATAAACGCCATGCACGAAGAGCTACACAACTTTGAGAGAAATCAAGTTTGGACATTGGTTGAGAAGCCCGACAACAACCACAACATCATCGGTACCAAATGAGTGTTTCACAACAAGCAAGATGAAGATGGACAAGTAGTTCACAATAAAACATGTCACGTTGCCCAAGGCTACACTCAAGTCGAAGGTACGGACTATGGTGAGACATATGCCCCCGTTGCTAGACTTGAGTCCATTCGCATCTTACTTGCCTACGCTAATCACCATGATATCACCTTGTACCAAATGGACATTAAAAGTGCTTTTTTAAATGGTGAAATAGAGGAGGAAGTTTATGTTAAGCAACCTCCCGGCTTTGTCAATCCTAAGAAACCTAATCATGCTTACAAACTTCACAAAGCCCTTTATGATATTAAACAAGCTCCTAGAGCGTGGTACAAATGCTTGACCAAGCTTCTTATTGAAAAAGGCTTTGAAATTGGAAAAATTAATTCTACTCTTTTTACTAAAAGGGTTAATGGAGAACTATTTGTGTGCCAAATCTATGTTGATGATACTATATTTGGTTCAACTAACCCTCACTTTAGTGAAAAGTTTGGAAAGCTAATGTCGGAGAAGTTTGAGATGTCAATGATGAGTGAGCTCAAATTCTTTCTTGGTTTGCAAATCAAGCAAACTAAGGAAGGTACCTTTGTCTCTCAAACAAAGTACACCAAGGACTTATTCAAGAAATTCAATATGCAATAATGCAAAGGTATGACTACACCCATGCCTACTAGTGGACATCTTGATTTGACCAAAGATGGTGAACCGGTTGATCAAAAGGTTTACCGCTCCATGATTGGTTCATTGTTATATCTATGTGCTTCACGTCCCGATATTAAGCTAAGTGTGTGCATGTGTGCACCATATCAAGCCGCCCCTAAAGAATGTCATCTTAAGGCTGTGAAAAGGATAGTGAGATACTTAATCCATACACAAATTTTTGGCATTTGGTATCCAAAGAGGGCCTCTTTCAATCTTGTTGGATACTCCGACTCAGACTATGCCGGTGACAAGGTTGATAGAAAGTCCACTTCGGGTACTTGTCAATTTCTTGGTAGATCTCTTGTGTCTTGGTCCTGCAAGAAACAAAACTTGGTATCTTTATCCACCGCCGAAGCGGAATACATTGCCGATGGTTCATGTTGTTCTCAATTGCTTTGGATGACCCAAACTCTTAAAGATTATGGGATATATGTGAAACATGTTCCGTTGCTTTGTGACAATGAAAGTGCTATCAAGATTGCTCACAATCCCGTGCAACACTCTCGAACTAAACATATTGAAGTTCGTCATCATTTCATTCGAGATCGTGTTGCTAAGGGTGACATTAATCTTAAGCATGTTCGTACCGACAAACAATTGGCGGATATATTCACTAAACCACTTGATGAGAAAGTCTTTTGCAGGTTGAGAGGTGAATTGAACATCATTGATGCTTCAAACTTGGAGTAGGAACTCCATTTGGATACATGCAAGACATGAGCCTATGACTAATCCTTGATATTTCTCTTATGATGATAATCTTACGTCTTAGATATACTTGCACCTTGCATGTTATCTAACCCTTGTAGGAACTTGGATGAATCTAAATCTATGAGATTGCAACTCACTCACATCTTGAGCAATGTCTACATCACCAAGTCTCTACACAATGGTGGTTGAAGACGAGGAAGCACGAAACCATTCAAACATATCCTTTCACACATTCTACATTGAGTTTCATGATTGTCATTTTGGATACACAAGTGCTCTTCCTTGAAAAACCTAACCCATGTAGGTAGATGAACTCAAATTCCAAGTGGTGCGCCCAACTCCTGAGCTACATCAACCTTGAGCAACCCACATAAGTTCAATTACATGATCACGATCAACACCACCACCCAAGGTATGTTATTCCATCTTAGAGAAGCTTTACTCCGAGACATGAGTCAAAGCAACTCGACAAGATGTGAATACACCAAGATGCTTAAACAAAAAATGGTAACCCCATTTTGAGCTTAAACGATGAGTATGACCTATGATCAAGTCATCTCACTTGACTCCTATGTCAATATACTCTAACATAGGTGACTTTGTCGCCGACCAATTCTAGATGAAGTTTTCTTGTGTTCTTTTTTGTGCTCTTGCATTTGTCTTATGCATATTTGTTTCCCCTTTCAAAAAAAAACTTCATCTAGATTTCTTTTTTGTTTCTGTTTTGTTCTGCATTCCCTGCATCCAATTCATTGCAAATCTTTCAATTAATTCCTTGCAAATCTCTGTGAGATCTTACTTGTCTAGTGAGCTGAGGTGACAAGTGTTTTCCCTGTGATGAATTTGGTCACACTGGTATATTGCCTTCGGTGAAACCGAAACCTTTCGGTGCAACCGAAGCATACAACTCAGTGCCACCAATTTCACTACAGGAAAGACAACTTGCCACTTGTTTCTGCATTCTTCTTAATCTAGCTCCACTCAATTCCATTCAACTTGCTGCTTTGCTCTGTGACTCAAGGACCAAACCCATTTGTAACAAATATCCAGAAGAACCCTTCTTGGAAATTGATGTCAAAGGGGGAGAGAGAGATCACATCAAAGCTTAAATCATTTCTATAGGGGGAGAAATACTCAGGAAGGGAGAGAGGCTCCAGATGCTTGGTATTCAAGAGGAGAGAAGCCACATGTCTTTAAGAGGGGAAAGACATGTTCATATTTGACTGTTTGCATTAGCTCTGTTTCTTTTCTTTGCTCTGATTTTCTGTTCCCTATCTTCTCCCAATATCCCATGCTAGATTCAGGGGGGAAAGACATCTAAGGGAAGGAAATCCTTGGAATTCATTGCACATCTCTACCTTTGGGGACATGTCTATATCCAATGGAGTACTCAGTACTCACTCTCTACATGTCATCCCACTCTTGGTACTCTTGTGGCTTCTTTTGTTTGCTCTGGCTAGTAGGTGTATCTGTGTTATCTAACCTTGTTTACGCATGTTCATTCTTTTTACGCATGCTCATTCTTTCCTAAGCCAACTCAAGACCACAAGGTAAGTATATGCATCACAGTCATGTGTATGAGGATATCTTGCTGAAGTACATACTGTTTGCAAGAAGGACTCATGAGCATGAAGGTACATTTCCCATATTCACATCATTTGCTCTGATGCATATAGCCAAGATACATGTGACACATTGCTTACTCTGTCATGCTTATGCATTCACATGCTCCTATATTCCATACTCACATGACTGCATACATGTAGGGGGAGCCTATGCATGTTACATGTCTTTCCAAAGCTTTACTTGTTATTCTCTATATCTTTACCTAAAGCTTTGATGTATGTTGTCATCAATTACCAAAAAGGGGGATATTGGAAGCACAAGTGCTCCCTGGGTGATTTTGGTAATTAATGTCAACACATCTCTTGTTGGACTAATGCTTTTACCTAGTATGTTTCAGATAAGTTCAACAATGGAGTGGCATGGACTAGAGGATGTGGAACCCCTTCAGGACGCTAAGGACAAAGGATTGGCTCAAGCTCAAAGCACAAGACTCTACATTTTACTTTTAGTGATCCAAGATCACATTGAGTCTATAGGAAAAGCCAATACTATCAAGAGTGGATGAGGTGTTGCTTAATGGCTTGCTTGCTCAAAGTGCTTAGTGATATGCTCCAAATCCCTCAACCATTTTCTCACATCCACATATGTCCCAAACCAAAAGTCAAACTCGGCCCTACCGAATCTTTCTACCTGGCGCCACCGAGTTCTCATGACATAGCCACTGCCACAAACCCTAGTCATTTCGGTCCCACCAATAGGGATCTCGGTCTCACCGAGATGGGATTGTAATCTCTCTGTGTATGTCCATTACCAAAATTGGTCTCACCGAGTTTGTGTAATCGGTCCAACCGAGATTACAATGCAAACTCTCTGTTCCCCTTCGTAACGTTTCGGTCTAACCGAGATGAGAGAATCGGTCCCACCAAGTTTGCCTGGCCAACCCTCTGTGTGTCCATTACCAAAATTGGTCTCATCGAGATTAAGTTATGCCCTAACCCTAACCATATCGGTCCCACCAAAAATCCTAACGGTCACATTATTTTCTAAATCGGTTCGACCGAGTTTCACGATTCGGTCCCACCGGGTTTGGTAAGTTGTGTGTAACGGTTAGATTTTGTGTGGAGGCTATATATATCCCTCCACCCACTCTTCATTCGTGGAGAGAGCCATCTGAACGTGCCTACACTGCCAGCATTCATTTTCTGAGAGAGAACCACCTACTCATGTGTTGAGACCAAGATATTCCATTCCTATCACATAAATCTTGATCTCTAGTCTTCCCCAAGTTGCTTTCCACTCAAATCTTCTTTCCACCAAATCAAAATCCTGTGAGAGAGAGAGAGAGAGAGAGAGAGTTGAGTGTTGAGGTGACTATCATTTGAAGCACAAGAGCAAGGAGTTCATCATCAACACACCATTTGTTACTTCTTGGAGAGTGGTGTCTCCTAGATTGGCTAGGTGTCACTTGGGAGACTCCATCAAGATTGTGGAGTTGAACCAAGGAGTTTGTAAGGGCAAGGAGATCGCCTACTTCGTGAATATCTACCCCTAGTGAGGCAAGTCCTTCGTGGGCGACGGCCATGGTGGGATATACAAGGTTGCTTCTTCGTGGACCCTTCGTGGGTGGAGCCCTCCGTGGACTCGCGCAACCGTTTCCCTTCGTGGGTTGAAGTCTCCATCAACGTGGATGTACGATAGTACCACCTATCGGAACCACGGCTCAAAAACCTCCGTGTCTCCAAATTGCATTTGCACACTCCAATCCCATCCCTTTACATTCTTGCAATTTGCATGCTTTACTTTCCGCTGCTCATATACTCTTTGCATGCTTGCTTGATATGTATTGTGAATGTTAAACTTGTGCCAAAACTCCACTTCAACTTAAAGAAATTAAAAACTGCAACTTTTCTTGCTTAGTGTCTATTCACCACCCCTCTAGACACCTCTTCTCGATCCTTTCAGATTTACAATAGTAAACCGGTATATTTGATCGATTGTCATACTCTACTTCCTTAACCATATCATGATTTGCTTCTATTGACTACTACTCATTGTAAAAGAAATCATAGAGCGTTGATTTTTCACCAACATAAGTTTTTCTTCCCATGACCAAGAAACCACCCTCCATACAACACGCTGAACTGTTTTTTTAGCTACAATATTACATGTCATTAATAAAAATCCAACATACTTACACATATGAGCTAGTGCATCGTGAAGAACAAGTGAAATCACGTGGACAATAAGATCCAGCATCCCCCTCCCACCTATGCCCATCCACCACAAAATCATCAATGGTGAAGCGAACACATGAATCAAAAGACCCAAATCAAGTAAATACCTGGATAGTCTTCAGCCCTTGAACATGCGCCATGGATGGACCAACAGGGAGGTGTTGTCAGTCGCCAAATACTCTATCGAAGTTTCTCTAGTTGCCCGCACTATTTTCCTCTCCTATCTCGTGTAGTGCGGTGATGGTACTAAAGAGGCAACGACTCACGACAATAGTCCGCAACTAGTAATTTGAAATAGGCACACAAATTTAAAACCAAATAAAGGGATATGTCCTAGGGCTCAAAGAAAGATAGGTAATTCGTAGGCTATGGACGTAGGATCGGATGGTTGATGAGCCGACTGAATTATCCCCAAATTAGTGTGTGCAGTGCTCAGGTTTTAAGAAGGGTAATGTTATTCGGCGCTAGGGGGCCATGGCAAAGTAAAGTTTTCCACAGCAAATTATGTGTCAGTAGTATGACAATTCCTTCAAGCGAGCACGACAATTTTCACAGCAAATCCTTTGTCTGCCAGAATTACCATGTAGTATCTTTCAAGAATTTGCCATAAAAAAGTAAATCCTGTAAATGAGAGAGAGGCCTCATGAACGCCCGAAGCATGAGAATTCCTCTTCTCTTCTTTGCTTGATCAGGGCATCTCCAACGGCAACCCGCAAATTTTCTCTCGCATCCACCCACGGACCGGGGAGGGGGGGAGGGGGGACCAGTCCGCGGACATGGATGCGGGAAGCCGCCATTCAACTGTAGATGCATACATTTCAAACTCTTTTTCAACAAACTAGATGAAATTAGTGCAAACAAGGCCAAATTTTATATAAACATGACAGATTCCATACAAACATGATGGATTTTCATTACATTTCGAACATCTAGAACAAAAAAACCGATCCTAAACCTATCCTACAGCGGCGGCGGCCGGCGTCCAAGCATGCGTCATCCTCCATCCGCTGTCTTGATGACCATCGGTGATAAGACCGATGAAGTGAAGGTGCGGTCTCCGCGAGGAAGAGTAGAACACGGGAGACGGGCCGAACCACATGGGACACAAGGCACCGCCGCCTCCCGTGGCCTACTGATCCTCGGAGGAGTCCGTGACCTGTCCGTCATCGGTGGATGTGAGGTCCACGATGGAAATGGTGGCGCCGACACTTTCTTCGTTCCAGCGAGTCAGCTGATGGTTCATGGTGGTGTGTAAGAGCCGCCACTAGCATTGTTGTCCACCGCGATAGCCTGTAGCTTTCGCCTCCGCGGCGGCCGCTTCCTGGCCAGCAGTGGCTTGAGTGCGGATGACATCATAGATGGCACGCTGCTTCGAGACCAAGTTGGGGTTTGCCTCGGGCATGGACGCCATGGCTTCCTCGCTCGCCCTCTCGTCATAGATTTGGCCCTCCGCTAGCTGATGCTCCGTCAGAGGAATAGGTTATACCTCTGTTCCTCCTGCGCCTACTGAGGGAGTCCTGGACTAAGGGGTCCTCAGGCATCCAGTCTATTTGATATGGGCCGGACTAGTGGGTCATCGAGATACAAGGAAGATGACCACCTCTCGAGTCCAGATAGGACTCCCATATGCGTGAACGGCAAGTTTAGGTGTCCGGATATACTATGTCCTTTCTGTTAAACTGACTTTGTACAACCCTAAGCCCCTCCTGTATCTATATAAACCGGAGGGGTTAGACCGAAGGCAGGATCATAACATGGATAGGCAAGCAAAGCTAGGGTTTAGCCACTACGATCTCTAGGTAGATCAACTCTTGTAACCCCTATACCCTTTGAATATAATCAAGCAGGAGTAGGGTTTTACCTCCGTTAAGAGGGCTCGAACCTGGGTAAACACCGTGTGCCTTTGACTATTGTTACCATCAATCTGCAGACATACAGCTTGGGCCCCCTGCTACCTCTTGAGCACTGCGTTGGTTTTCCCTTGAAGAGGAAAGGGTGATGCACCAAAGTAACTTAAGTATTTCCCTCAGTTTTTGAGAACCAAGGTATCAATCCAATAGGAGGCTCCTCAAAAGTCCCTCGTAGCTACACAAATAAACAAGAACCTCGCAACCAACGCGATAAAGGGGTTGTCAATCCCTTCACGGTAACCTGCAAAAGTGAGATCTGATAGAGATAATAAGAAAAGATAAATATTTTTGGTACTTTTATGATATATATTGGAAAGTAAAGATTGGAAAATAAAGATAGATTGAAAACTTATATGATAAAAGATAGACCCGGGGGCCATAGGTTTCACTAGTGGCTTCTCTCAAGATAGCATAGGTATTACGGTGGGTGAACAAATTACTGTCGAGCAATTGATAGAAAAGTGCATATTTATGAGAAGGCATGATCTTGTATATAATAATCACGTCCGTAACAAGTAGACCGACTCCTGCCTGCATCTAGTACTATTACTCCACACATCGACCGACTCCTGCCTGCATCTAGAGTATTAAGTTCATAAGAACAGAGTAACACATTAATCAAGATGACATGATCTAGAGGGATAAACTCAAGCAATATGATATAAACCCCATCTTTTTATCCTCGATGGCAACAATACAATATGTGCCTTGCTGCCCCTGCTGTCACTGGGAAAGGACACCGCAAGATTGAACCCAAAGCTAAGCACTTCTCCCATTGCAAGAAAGATCAATCTAGTAGGCCAAACCAAACTGATAATTCGAAGAGACTTGCAAAGATAACCAATCACACATAAAAGAATTCAGAGGAGATTCAAATATTTCTCATAGATAAACTTGATCATAAACCCACAATTCAGCGGATCTTGACAAACAAACGCAAAAAGAGTTATATCAAATAGATCTCCAAGAAGATCGAGGGAAACTTTGTATTGAGATTCAAAGAGAGAGAAGAAGCCATCTAGCTAATAACTATGGACCCGAAGGTCTTTGGTAAACTACTCACAACTCATCGGAGAGGCTATGGTGTTGATGTAGAAGCCCTCCGTGATCAATTCCCCCTCCGGCGGAGCACCGACGAAGGATCCAAGATGGGATCTCGCGGATACATAAGGTTGCGGCAGTGGAAATAGTTTTTTGTGGTGCTCCTGGATGTTTTCGGGGTACGTAGATGTATATAGGCGAAGGAGGTAGGTCAGGGGAGCCACGAGGGGCCCACGAGGGTGGGGGCATGCCCGCCCCCCTAGGGCGTGCCCTCCTGCCTCGTGGCCGCCTCGGTTGCTTCTTGATGTCCACTCCAAGTCTCCTAGATTGCGTTTGTTCCAAAAAGATCGCTCCCGAAGGTTTCATTCCGTTTGGACTCCGTTTGAAATTCCTTTTATTCGAAACACTAAAATAGGCAAAAAAAATGGCAATTCGGGCTGGGCCTCCGGTTAGTAGGTTAGTCCCAAAAATGATATGAAAGTGTAAAGTAAAGCCCACAAACATCCAAAACGGGTAATATAATAGCATGGAATAATAAAAAATTATAGATACGTTGGAGACGTATCAAGCATCCCCAAGCTTAATTCCTGCTCTTCCTCGAGTAGGTAAATGATAAAAACAGAATTTTTGATGTGGAATGCTACCTAGCATATTTCTCAATGTAATTTTCTTTATTGTGGCATGAATGTTCAGATCCAAATGATTCAAGATAAAAGTTCATAAAACATAAAAATAGTAATACTTCAAGCATACTAACAAGTAATCATGTCTTATCAAAATAGCATAGCCAAAGAAAGCTCATCCCTACAAAATCATATAGTTAGGCCATGCTTTATTTTCATCACACAAAATACTCCCATCATGCACAACCCCGGTTTCAGCCAAGCAATTGGTTCATACTTTTTAACTCGCTTCAGCTTTTTCAACTCTCACACAATACATGAGCGCAAGCCATGGACATAGCACTATATGTGGAATAGGGTGGTGGTTGTGAAGACAAAAAAGGGAGAAGATAGTCTCACATCAACTAGGCATAACAACATGCTATGGAGATGCCCATTAATAGATATCAATGTGAGTGAGTAGGGATTGCGATGCAACGGATGCACCTGAGCTATAAATATATGAAAGCTCAACAAAAGAAACTAAGTGGGTGTGCATCCAACTTGCTTGCTCACGAAGACCTAGGGCAATTTGAGGAAGCCCACCATTGGAATATACAAGCCAAGTTCTATAATGAGAAATTCCCACTAGTATATGAAAGTGTCAACATAGGAGACTCTCTATCATGAAGATCATGGTGCTACTTTGAAGCACAAGTGTGGAAAAAGATAGTAACATTGTCCCTTCTCTCTTTTCTCTCATTTTTTTTAATTGTGCGCTTCTTTGGCCTCTTTTTATTATTATTTGTGTTTCTTTGGCCTCTTTTATTTTTATAAAGTCCGAAGTCTCATCTCGACTTGTGGGGGAATCATAGTCTTCATCATCCTTTCCTCACTTGGGACAATGCTCTAATAATGAAGATCATCACACTTTTATTGATTTACAACTCAAGAATTACAACTCAATACTTAGACCAAAATATGACTCTACGTGAATGCCTTCGGCGGTGTACCGGGATATGAATGAACCAAGAGTGACATGTATGAAAAATTATGGAGGTGGCCTTGCCACAAATATGATGTCAACTACATGATCATGCAAAGAGCAATATGACAATGATGGGGCGTGTCATAATAAACGGAATGGTGGAAAGTTGCATGGCAATATATCTCAGAATGGCTATGGAAATGCCATAATAGGTTGGTATGGTGGCTGTTTTGAGGAAGGTAAATGGTGGGTGCATGATACCGGCGAAAGTTGCGCGGCATAATAGAGGCTAGCAATGGTGGAAGGGTGAGAGTGGGTATAATCCATGGACTCACATTAGTCATAAAGAACTCATATACTTATTGCAAAATTTTACTTACCCTCGAAGCAAAGTACTACTACGCATGCTCCTAGGGGAAGGGTTGGTAGGAGTTAACCATCGCACGATCCCGGCCGCCACACATAAGGAAGACAATTAAAAGAGCACCCCATGCAACAAATTTGTCACACAACTTTTACCATACATGCATGCTACGAGACTTGCCAACCTTAACACAAGTATTTCTCAATTTCATAATTACCCAACTAGCATGACTCTACCATTACCACCTTTATATCTCAAAACAATTATCAAGCATCAAATTGATCATAGTGTTTAATGCACTTTCTATGATAGTTTTTATTATACCCAACTTGGATGTCCATCATATTAGGACCAATTTTATAACCATAGCAAATACCATGCTGTTCTAAAAGACTCTCAAAATAATATAAGTGAAGCATGAGAGATCAATAATTTCTACAAAATTAAGCCACCGCCGTGATCTAAAAAGATATAAGTGAAGTACTAGAGCAGAATTGTCTAGCTCAAAAGATATAAGTGAAGCACATAGAGTATTTTAATAAATTCCGAATCATGTGTGTCTCTCCCAAAAGGTGTGTACAGAAAGGATTATTTTGGTAGACTAAAAATCAAAGACTCATATCATACAAGATGCTCCAAGCAAAACACATATCATGTGGCGAATAAAAATATAGCTCCAAGTAAAGTTACCGATAGACAAAGACAAAAGAGGGGATGCCTTCCGGGGCATCCCCAAGCTTAGGCTTTTGGTTGTCCTTGAATTATCTTGGGGTGCCATGGGCATCCCCAAGCTTAGGTTCTTGCCACTCCTTATTCCATAGTCCATCAAATCTTTACCCAAAACTTGAAAACTTCACAACACAAAACTCAACAGGAAATCTCATAAGCTCTGTTAGTGCAAGAAAGAAAAACCACCACTTAAGGTACTGTAATGAACTCATTATTTATTTATATTGGTGTTTAACCTACTATATTCAACCTTCTCTATGGTTCATACCCCTCGATACTAGCCATAGATTCATCAAAATAAGCAAACAACACACGAAAAACAGAATCTGTCAAAAACAGAACAGTCTGTAGCAATCTGTAACTTTTGAATACTTCTGGAACTCTAAAACTCCTACCAAAATAGGAAGTCCTCGAAAATTTGTCTATTTATCTACTTCAAAAAGAATCAACTCAAAATCACGTTTCTGTGATTTATTAGAATTATTCTCGTGCGTGCAAAAGTTTCTGTTTTTCAGCAAGATCAAATTAACTATCACCCAAGATGATCCTATAGGTTCTACTTGGCACAAACACTAATTAAAACATAAAACCACATCTAAACAGAGTCTAGATGAAATATTTATTACTAAACAGAAGCAAAAAGCAAGAAACAAAAATAAAATTGGGTTGCCTCCCAACAAGCGCTTTTCTTTAAAGCCTTTTTAGCTAGGCATTGAGATTTCAATGATGCTCACATGAAAGACAAGAATTGAAGCACAAAGAGAGCATCATAAAACATGTGACAAACACACTTAAGTCTAACATACTTTCTATGCATAGGTATTTTATAAGCAAACAAATTATCAAGGCAAACAAAAACTAACATATGCAAGGAAGAAAAAAGGAACAATAGCAATCTCAACATAACAAGAGGAAATTTTGTAACATGAAAATTTATACAATCATATTTTCCTCTCTCATAATAATTACATGTGGGATCATAAGCAAATTCAAAAAAATAGCTATCGCATAAAATATTTTCAACATGATCCACATGCATGCAAAGTTGACACTCTTCCAAAATAGTGGGATTGTCATTAACTAAAGTCACGACCTCTCCAAACCGACTTTCAGTATTATTGCAAACATTATTATCGATCTCATATTCATCATGGGGCTTAAATAAAATTTCAAGATTATAAGAAGAATCACCCCAATCATGATCATTGCAACAAGTAGTAGACATAGCAAAACTAGCATCCCCAAGCTTAGGGTTTTGCATATTATTAGCACAATTGATATCATGAGAATTTATAATAACATCATTGCAATCATGCTTTTCATCGAAGGAACTATCAAGTATGGGTGCAATAGCAACGATCTCATGTTTAACATAAGGAACTATAGCAAATTCATCTTCATAAATATTGGCATCATGGCCACAAGAATAGCAAGCATCATGTTCATCAAGGGATATTTCAATCAAACCATCAGAATCATAATTATCTATAGATTCATGCATATCATTATTTTCTTCCAAAACAATGGTCATTCTCTCAATAAATTCTTTGACATAGACATTATGAGCATAGCTTTCATAGCAATATTTAAGTATGTCAACATTTTCAGATTCGTAGAGAGTAATATCATACTCATACTTTTCAATCAAAGAAGCAACTTCATAAGCACCCTTAAAAGCAACAAATTCTTCAATTTGTTCGATATCATAGCAACTATAAACACCCTTTGCATAAGAACATAAGATTTCATCATCATTAAACTCACATAGGTAGGGAAGGTGTTTTTTAGGGTTCTTAGAGCAACAAGTAAAATCATAAATTTCACAAAGATTCCAAGCATAACACAACAATCTGTTTATTTGATCCCATAAGAGTCTCCCTTTTTCAGACAAACGGTGACACACAAAATGAGCATGCTCATCTAAAGATTTGCCATCAACTAGGCTAGTTGGGGTTTCAACACAAGCGCATAAGGATCGAAGATGATCCAAGTAGAACACCTTAAGTGGATCCATATTAATAGATGTTTAGCAAGCAAAGATGCAAGCACATAGAAGGCACATGGAGACACAAGCAAACATAAGATCGAATGGAAGAAGGGCGAATAAAACGGCGAGGGTGAAGTGGGGGAGAGGAAAACAAGAGGCAAATGGCAAATAATGTAATGCGAGGGATAGAGTTTGTGATGGGTACTTGGTATGTCTTGACTTGAGCGAAGACCTCCCTGGCAATGGCGCCATAAATCCTTGTTGCTACCTCTTGAGCACTGTGTTGGTTTTCCCTTGAAGAGGAAAGCGTGATGCAGCAAAGTAGCGTAAGTATTTCCCACAGTTTTTGAGAACCAAGGTATCAATCCAGTAGGAGGCTCCTCAAAAGTCCCTCGTACCTACACAAACAAACAAGAACCTCGCAACCGACGCGATAAAGGGGTTGTCAATCCCTTCACGGTAACTTGCGAAAGTGAGATCTGATAGAGATAAGATAAGATAAATATTTTTGGTATTTTTATGATATTGATTGGACAGTAAAGTTTGCAAAATAAAGATAGATTGAAAACTTATATGATAAAATATAGACCCAGGGGCCATAGGTTTCACTAGTGGCTTCTCTCAAGATAGCATAGGTATTACGGTGGGTGAACAAATTACTGTCGAGCAATTGATAGAAAAGTGCATAGTTATGAGAATATCTAGGCATGATCATGTATATAGGCATCACGCTCGCAACAAGTAAACCGACTCCTGCCTGCATCTACTACTATTACTCCACACATTGACCGGCTCCTGCCTACATCTAGACTATTAAGTTCATAAGAACAGAGTAACGCATTAAGTAAGATGACATGATGTAGAGGGATAAACTCAAGCAATATGATATAAACCCCATCTTTTTATCCTCGATGGCAACAATACAATACGTGCCTTGCTGCCCCTGCTCTCGCTGGGAAAGGACACCGCAAGATTGAACCCAAAGCTAAGCACTTCTCCCATTGCAAGAAAGATCAATCTAGTAGGCCAAACCAAACTGATAATTCGAAGAGACTTGCAAAGATAACCAATCACACATAAAAGAATTCATAGGAGATTCAAATATTTCTCATAGATAAACTTGATCATAAACCCACAATTCATCGAATCTCGACAAACACACTGCAAAAAGAGTTACATCGAATAGATCTCCAAGAAGATCGAGGAGAACTTTGTATTGAGATTCAAAGAGAGAGAAGAAGCCATATAGCTAATAACTATGGACCCGAAGGTCTTTGGTAAACTACTCACAACTCATCGGAGAGGCTATGGTGTTGATGTAGAAGCCCTCCATGATCGATTCGCCCTCCGGCAGAGTGCCGACGAAGGCTCCAATATGGGATCTCGCGGATACAGAAGGTTGCGTCGGTGGAAATAGGTTTTCGTGGTGCTCCTGGATGTTTTCGGGGTACGTAGATATATATAGGTGAAGGATGTAGGTCAGGGGAACCACGAGGGGCCACGAGGGTGGGGGCGCGCCCTCCTGCCTTGTGGCCGCCTCGGCTGCTTCTTGACGTCCACTCCAAGTCTCCTGGATTGCGTTTGTTCCAAAAAGATTGCTCCCGAAGGTTTCATTCCGTTTGGACTCTGTTTGATATTCCTTTTCTTCGAAACACTGAAATAGGGAAAAAACAGCAATTCGGGCTGGGCCTCCACTTAGTAGGTTAGTCCCAAAAATGATATAAAAGTGTAAAGTAAAGCCCATAAACATCCAAAACGGGTAATATAATAGCATGGAACAATCAAAAATTAAAGATACGTTGGAGACATATCACCCCCCTACCCGAGATCTATCGGTTTTGACACCGATATTGTTGCTTTCATTGAGAGCTCCGTTGTATCATTAACAGAAGGATTAATGGCGCGCCTCTTCATCAACGATGATGCTGCGTCCAGGGAAACCTTTCTTCCCGGACAGGTCTTTGTGTTCGGCGGCTTCGTGCTTTGTGCCAACTCGACCGGCCGCCTCGAGCAGGTCGACAGTTACGCCCCTGGCCACCACATCAGGGTTGGAAACCCGAATTACATCATTGATATCCGAGGAGATCTGGTCTTCAAGGGGTTCGCAGCCTCGATTGCTGCCCCTTTGCCCCATGAAGGAAGCTCTTCGGATCCTCTCTTAGATCCCGTCCAGGGGTCGACACCCACATCCGCCTCGGCCTTATATCCGGAGCGGGTCGTATCGTCCAAAGACAGGAGGATCAGCCCCGCCGGACTCTCTTCCACCAGGGAACTTCCGACCGAAGACCCAGATGTGGTTTTGGACTAACCTATGGATGACAGTTCTGAACTATCAAGGTCTGCATCGATCGGGCCCGGTCAGGTGTCTGTCGCCGAACTTAGCGCTACAGATCCATAGACTCCCAACAATTTTTCGCCCTTAGACGAAGCACCGGGCTTAATGCGATCTCTCGCCATTACGGAAGCCTTGCCTCCGAACTGCACCCATCATAGGCTGGGGCTGGGAGCGGGGAATTTTATGACCTGCCCACCACCCACTTAATAGCCACTGTTGAGGATTTAATCGACATGCCAGACTATCCGTCCGAAGACATCGACGGTATGGACGACGATGCCAACGGTGAATCAGGCCAAGTCCCGCCCATCACAGGGCGTTGGACGGCCACTTCAACCTATGACATATACATGGTGGAGACTCCTGATAAAAACGACGAGGAGCATAATCAGAATCCCGATGAGGACAGGCCCGTCGATGAACCACCAAAGCGCCGACATCAGCGGGGCCGCTCATGATTGCGTCGGGCAATGGATAGTAATACCAGCACCGGAGATAATGAGACTCTGGATAGTGCCGAAGATCCTGAACACCCCATCGAGCCTACATTCGAACATGGCTGATCATGAAGATCTGGAAGACAACAATTATATGCCAGTCTCCGAAGAGGATGTTAGCCTCGGTGATGAAGACTTTATCGTCCCAGAGGAACCCCTTGAGCAAGAACGCTTCAAGCGACAGCTCATTGCCACAACGCAGAGCATGAAAGAGAAACAGCAGCAGCTCAAAGCTGAACATGATACGCTCAATGAAAGGTGGACCAAGGTCCTGGCCGCCGAGGAGTACGGCCAAGAGCGACCAACAAAAAGTTACCCCAAGTGCAAGCTGCTGCCACAATTCAACGATGAAGCCCTTGAGTCAATACCGTCGAAATATAATCAGGCAGACCAACCAGACCGACCACCACATGGACGGGATAAAGCGGCATATCAAGCCGAACACCAGCCCGCACCACCTCGCCAAAGAGGCAAGGAGACAACAGCGGCGGGCTACACATATGACTTGCAACAGGACCTAGCCAATAAAGCCGGCCAGATCAGATCGATCTATGGATCGAGAGGCCGTGCCCCAGCACGAAATAATGGCTATGAAGTCCGACGCGATGAACATTACAATATTCGAGATCAGCAACGAACTCAGATGTCATCTGATCTCTGCCGTGATGTCGCACGATACAGGGTGCCACACACCCTATGTGCTTTACTGATAAGGTAATGCAACACCAGTTTCCGGAAGGGTTTAAACCCGTGAACATCGAGCAGTACGATGGAACGACGGATCCGGCCGTCTAGATTGAAGATTTTCTTCTCCACATTCATATGGCTCGGGGAGACGACCTCCATGCCATCAAATATCTTCCTCTAAAGCTGAAAGGGCCAGCACAACACTAGCTGAATAGCCTCCCAGAGAACTCCATTGGAACCCGGGAAGATTTAGAAGATGCTTTCGGGCCAACTTTTAGGGCACTTATGTCCGGCCACCGGATGCTGATGACTTGAGTCACATAATCCAGCAACCAGGCAAATCGGCTTGCAAGCTTTGGAAATTGGTTCCTAATGAAAAAAAACCATATCATGGACTGTACGGACGCCGAAGCCTTAGCGGCCTTCAAACACAGCGTCCGGGACAAATGGATCGCCCGACACCTCGGGCAGGAGAAGCCAAAGACCATGGCAGCCTTAACTACACTTATGACCCGCTTCTGTGCGGGTGAAGATAGCTGGTTGGCTCATAGAAACAACATCTTTGGCAACCCCAACACTTCTGAGGCCAGGGATGGCAATGGTAAACCACGCCGCAATAAAAACAAACGTTAGAGCAACAATTATGACATAGATGATACGACAGTCGATGCCGGATTCAGTGGTTCTAAATCCGGTCAGTGGAAGAAACCTTTCAAAGGCAACAAGGACGGTCCATCCAGCTTGGACAAAATCTTTGAAAGACCCTGTCAAATTCATGGCACACGCGATAAGCCTGCTAACCACACCAATTGAAATTGGTGGGTTTTCAAACAGGCTGGTAAGATAGATACCGAACACAAGGAAAGGGACATCCAAGTGAGGACGACAATGAGCCCCAACAGCCGAACACCGGGGGCTAAAAGCAGTTTCCCCCCGAGGTGAAAATAGTGAACATGATCTATGTCACTCATATTCCCAAAAGGGAGCGCAAGCGCGCACTTCGGGACGTCTACGTCGTAGAGCCTGTCGTCCCAAAATTTAATCGATGGTTAGCCTGTCCGATCACTTTCGATCGCAGGGATCACCCAACTAGTATCCTTCACGGGGGTTCGGCCGCCCTGGTTCTAGATCCAATTATTGACGGATACCATCTCACTAGAGTCCTCATGGACGGCGGCAGCAGTCTTTACTTGATCTATCAAGATACTGTCCGCAAGATGGGCATCGACCCATTCAGAATCAAGCCTAGTAACACTACCTTTAAAGGTGTGATACCCAGCGTGGAGGCCCGTTGTACAGGCTCACTAACACTGGAGGTAGTATTCGGCTCCCCAGACAACTTCCGCAGTGAAGAACTGATCTTCGACATCGTCCCTTTCCATAGTGGTTATCACGCACTTCTTGGACGAACTGCTTTTGTCCGCTTTAATGTAGTCCCGCACTATGCTAATTTGAAGCTTAAGATGCCCGGACCACATGGCGTTATTACAGTTAATGGAAATATGGAGCGCTCCCTCCGTACTGAAGAGCACACTGCGGCCCTTGCAGTGAGGTGTATGGCGGACTCATTAAGCCGAATAGTTCATCGGGCAATAAAGCCAATGACGTCTCTAAGCGAGTTCGGTCCACTCATCATTGCAATAAATCGACGGATCCGGACCTCGATTAGCAGTTTGGTCTCCGACGAATGCCCCATAAGGTTGCGGCTTATGTACTGCGAGTACATAACTATGCACTCAAAATACCTTGGGCAACGCCGGAGGCACACTGCATGAAAAAGTCCATAGTACGGCTTGACCCTATTTGGACCTCATTTTTTTTTCACTACAGGTTCATTAAGATCCCTTTTGTTGTATGGTTGCATTAGGGATCCTTTCAAGGCTAGCGTTTCCCTTCCTAACGTCCAACCATCAAATACTCCTATCAAAGGATTGTTACTAAGGAGAAATGGCGCATACGTGCGCCAGGTCATCATTGGAGTCTTCGAACCATTACTTTTAGGCCCTGTGCTAGACTTTCCCTTATGTAAATTTTTTTTAGGCATGTAACATGACCTCAATATTAATGGCATTGTCTGTCGAAACATGCCTCGACGTATTAATAAGGATATAAATGAAGCAGATGATCACCACCTTTTTGTTGGGTTCTTATATTATGTTGCCATCCATATTCCCTCCTTGCTTTTGACTGACATACGTGCTTCGGCACGGCCTTCATTCCAGGTGTTGTATTCGGCCCCGCAAACTCTTAAGTCCGAACACCTATAGGGAACTCTTCGGCGTCCCGGATATTGCACTATATGCATTGGCTCTGAATCATGTCTTTGGACTATAGTTGGGTTGCCCGGCTCTTGTGCTTGCCACCTTACGTTCCGCAAGTTCGCCTAAGGTAGCAAAGGGAGAACTACTGTGATTGTATTTCTGGTTCATCCGGTTAAGTACCTCAGTAGAGAAAGCCGAAAATTGAATGTCATGATATGCGAGAGCGGGTCAGCGATCCGGTGACTTAGTGTTATACTACAAATCGTTCGCGATTTATGCCGTGTTATACGAGGGGCTGGGCTTCGACCAGCCTTGTTGCATAAGGGTCGTACTCCGGATCGCCATTCACGTAACAGGGGCTAGTACTTAGACCCACCAATGGACTCTTATGGCTAAGTGAAAGTAATAAAGCCGCATAGTATGATTGCCTAGTTCACCTTGCAAGACACCTCCTATATCGGACCAAGACGTTGGATAAAGTGCAGACATGCGTTCCCGAACACCCCTGTAATATTTACATGGGGGCAGAAGCCGACGATTGGCAAACTTTCAGACTTATAAAATAAACGGCCAAACAGGAGGATAAACTAACAAAATCATAAACCGCAAGCATAAATATTTCACATTATGAGTTCATTACATGGTGCTTACAAACCGGACTACACTACTCAAAGATGATATCCTTTGAGCATTGACCCTCTACAATGCGGGCTCCCTCGAGGACCACGCTGAAGTACTCACTACAAAAAAATTCACTTCCGTGGTGATACGTGTTTGTCACAGTAGGTCGCTTTTTTTGTCATGCATGTACATCCATGAAAAATTTATGACAGAATCAAGATAGTCATACCTGTGCTGTCGTAGAAGTGTTCCATGACATTACCAAAATTATCATCACGAAAGTGTCCACTTCCATGACGATAAATCGTGCGTCACAGAAGTGCTTTCATCAAGGGTGACCGACACGTGGCATCCACCATAACGGAACACCGTTAAGCTATCGGGTCGGGTTTTGGATCCGATAACCCGTTAACAGCCCCGACCAATGGGGATTTTCCACGTGTAAAATCATCATTGGCTGGAGGAAACACGTGTCGGCTCACCGTTGGGACAGATGTCATCCACTCATTGGAGGAAGACGCCTATGGTACGTCGACACGTGGCACGGCCCAACAGAGGCCCATTCCTGTGAAAAGGCCAGCCCAGTTAAAATTAGCAGGCCAGCCCATATAAGGCCTACTTGTGCCAGGTCCATTTAAGCCCACGGCCCATACGAGATGAGCCAATTCGGCCCATCAACGACCCGTTAAAGATTTGACACCATTGCAGCCCATCGTTAGTTCGACCCCGTTAACAACCCGCTATATATCTGGGCTCAATATCGGCCCGATGAGATTTCGGCCTGTTAACGGCCCGTTTAATGGATGGGCCAATTTTTAGGATGTACATCTTTCGGCCTTTTAGCGACCCATTTAAATGTTGGGCTAGTTTCTGGCCCGGTGTGTCTTTCAGCCTGTTGACGGCCCATAAATCTGATGGGCCATTTGTTGTCAGACCTGAGTTTCGGCCTTTTAGCGGCCCATTTAAGTGTTGGGCCAATTTTCTGGCCCGGTGTCACCTTCAGCCTGTTGACGGCCCATAAATCAGTTGGGCCATTTTTAGTCGGACCTGAGTTTTCGCCTTTTAGCGACCCATTTAAGTGTTGGGCCAATTCCCGGCCCTGTGTGACTTTCGGCCTGTTAACGGACCATAAATGAGTTGGGCCATTTGTAGTCGGACCTTAGTTTTGGCCCTTTAACGGCCCATGCCCTTCATGGTCCAATACCAGCCCGGTTTCTCTTTCGGCCTGCTAAAGGCCCACAACACAGTTGGGCCATTTACAATATGACCTGACTTTCGGCCTCTTAGCGGCCCATGGTCTTCATGGTCCAGTACAAGCCCACTGTCTCTTTCGGCCTGCTAAAGGCCTACAGTATAATTGGGCCATATGTAGCCCAAACTTAGTAATGGCCTGTTAACGGCCCGTGAAATAAACTGGGGCCACCTGTTGCCCGCTTCGATGTCGGCCTGTTAACGACCCGGGAGGTAAGAGGGCCGACCATTAACTTTCGGCCTAGTAACGACCCATTAACTTAATGGGCCCACTAAAGTTCGTACATGTCTTTAGGCCAAATTAGATAATTTGAGCCCATTACGACGAGCAATTATGCACAGGACCAAAACCGATCACGCAAAGGTATGGCATACAGGGAATAACGTTCAACATCCAGCATAAATTATAGGAAATTACATCCACTGGGCAATCAAAGATTGATGCTAGTGCAAATAAATGAGCAGAACCTAACCATCTACAACGTCACAATCTGCAACCTCGGCACAGATGACGCCCATAAGCATGTGGGCAAGTTCTTTCTGCTTTGCTACACTGTCTCTGAAAACATTGATCAGTTGTTGTGTCGCACGACTCTGCACCTCTGATTCATCCACCATTTCCATCATTGCTTCAGCCATTAATTGGTTCACAAACATGCATTTATTCCGTTGCATTCGAGACAGAGGATACTGAACAGATTCAGATGGAAATTTTGGCAGGCTTGTATTATTGATAGTGGAGAGTGTCTCGACCACTGCATCATAACATAAATTAGGACGGGAACCAAACAGATTAATCATGAGTTATTGCCATATTACCTAGCCTAGATTTACTGGAAAGAAACAATGGGGTTGCCTTGCTGTTTTCAGAGTTTGTCTTCTTATCTTCAGCAGCCTGCACAAAATTAACACACTAGCATTGCTATCATTGGCCAAGTCAGATAATAGGAAAGCAACATTGACACAATGAATGTTTGGGCAAGTAGCCTACACCAAATTAACACACTATGGCACAGCTATCATCAACCAGGTAAGGTAGTACGAAAGCAACATTGACACAATGAATGAATGGGCAACCAGAGAGGCACTACAATTCAGTAATGTGTGTGATATGAGATAGTACATTCATGCAGCTCAGTATGCAAAAACTAGCAGGCAGTTTTCCTTACAAAAATCAACATTGGAGCCTTTAACATTTTGCTACAACTAATTTTAGATCAGATAAAGGTTAGATTCATGCCGATTAACAAAATACATGTTGATGTAAAAATATTGTGATATACAACAGGTACTTACATCAGCATTGGAGCACAGAGAATTCCCGCAAGATATTTTCCTCGAATACGATCCCAATGGAGGAAGTCTTCTATGGTTTAACCTTATTTTCTAAAAGAGAGATGGGTAAGAAACATGTAGAAAATATGATCAGAATGCTATTAAATTTCATGATGCGAGGATACGCACACGCTTCTTAGAATGGAGTTGACATTCTTTTGCCAGACTGGAGCGGACTTGTTCTTTGGCCACTGGAATCTGCTTATTATCAGTGGGAGTTGGGTTTCTCTGTGCTGGAGCAGTATCTATGAAAAACAGAGCAGTCTTCCCCTTGCATGCCTTATATAGAAGAATGGTGATTCAGTTATAAAACATGCTACAACAGAGATGGAATAGGTACTGAAGAATAGAAAGGCATGACATATTGACATGTATTCCCTCCATCCAAAAATAAATGGACGGGTCTAGGCGTATTTCAGTTCTAGATACATCCAGTTTTATCCATTTCTGCGACATTTAATCCGGACGGAGGGAGTATGATGTAAGAGCTAGGGATACGATAGGACAACACAGTAAAAAAACACTGAAAACCCCACTGCAGAATCAAAGTATTCAAACCCACTGATATGAGATAGTACACTCATGCAGCTCAGGATGCAAAACTACCAGGCAGTTTTCCTTGCAAAAATCAACATTGTGGCCTTTAATCATACATTTTGCTACAACTAAATTAGACCAGATAAAGGTTGGATTCACGCCGATTAACAGAATACATGTTGATGTAAAAATATAGTGATATACAACGGTACTTACATCTACATTGGAGCACAGAGAATTCCTGCAAGAATCTTTCCTCATAAACGATACCATTGCAGAAATTCTTCTATCTGTTAAGCTTATTTTCTAAAAGAGAGATGGGTAAGAAACACGTAGAAAATATGATCAGCATGCTATAAAATTTCATGATGCAAGGATACGCACACGCTTCTTAGAATTGAGTTGACATATTTTTGCTCGACTGGAGCGGACTAGTTCTTTGGCCACTGGAATCTGCTTATTATCAGTAGGAGTTGGGTTTCTCTGTGCTGGAGTAGTATCTATAAAAACTGGAGTTGGTTTATTATCTCCTGGTGTTTGGAACTTTTGCGACGGCCTTGTTTGTAACCCTTCAGATTCTAACATAGTCGTCTTCCCCTTGCATGCCTTGTATAGAAGAATGGTGCTTTAATTATAATACATGCGACAGCAGAGAGATGGAATAGGTACTGAAGAATAGAAAGGCATGACATATTGACATGTATTCCCTCCATCCGGAAAAAATGGATGGGTCTAGGAGTATTTCAGTTTTAGATACATCCTTTTTTATCCATCTCGGCAACGTGTAATCCGGACGGAGGGAGTATGGTGTAAGAGCTAGGGATACGACAGGACAACACAACAAAAAAAAGAACTAGTTGAATGTAAAACTATATGCTAGTGGAATACGTACTGAAATAACCAAGGCAACATACACGTGTATGATTGGGAAAATAAGATGGCATTGCAACAGAGCACTAGAACAACACTTCAATGTAAAAAAACATGGTATGGCAGACAGATGAAGTACATACTGATGAATAACAATGCATAAGATATTCAGAAGCATGATGTCCAAATTAAGCAGATGGCATTCCGATAGAGTAGAATGACAGTACTTGAATTTGAAAACATGTTATCATGAATGGAATAGGTACTGAAAAACAGGAAGGCATGGCATATTTACATGCATGATCAGCATGCTAAGCACATGGCATTGCAACAGAGTAGATACACTCCAGGACATTATATGCATGTTGTACCCATATCACAGGACAAGTTAGAGCAAGGACCTTGTGGGGTGAAGAGGATTCATCATCTTTCTGCAAGTCTTCTGAAGAACTGCCTTTACATGTTCCATCATATTGGGTATCATTAACATCAAGTTTATTGGCCTTTACATTGCTTCGTGAGGTTCTTGTGGATATATCAGTGTGTGCAATTATATCTGACATGCATGGAAGATAACTAGTAGTTACATTTATGTAAATGAGTGCCTGTAGGAGACGACATAAATAGTAGGACTGGGGTTAACTAGCAGCAACAGGTCTCATAAACTAAAGGGAGAACACAGACGAAAGCTACAGAATATGTATCGTTTGTACTCGAGATTAACTAGATGGCACACAAAAGTATTAAAGAACAACATAGGTAATACTAGAAGTGGTATAATACTATAATCACCAGCCTGTGGGATAGCATTGGCTGATGGATGATAACTATGGAACAGTGTTACCTAAAGAACAAGTATCTTAGCTGAACTATGGAACAAAGTGAACTCCTGAACAAGACCCGTAAGAGATCAGCATGAATATACAGTGAAATGTGATGATCTATTTTCCGTGCTTAGATGAATAACAAAGCCATAAATGTTGCACACAAGTAAGATGAGGGTACAACCTATCTGGCTGCCATCCATAGGAGTGAGCATCATGTGCTGACTTGTCGATGGCCCTGCAGTTGTTGTGGCTGTCCATGTCGGGCACGCGCATTCGATGCAGGGAACTGTTGAGTGGGGACTGTAGCTCCCTTCTGGTGTATGCTTCCCTTGTTGGAGCAGCTGCGGTGAGTCGGAAGACGGTGTGTCTGAAGATGCAGATAACGCATAAAGTTAAGAATGACATATCTCTTTGATCCGAAGAAATACACTAAGAGATCAACAGCAAGGTACGAGAGTGGTCAAACGTCTGTTGACTGAAGACTAAATTGGGGTCACACAATTTTATTTTATTTTGGTACTGTCCGATCTACGCCGTATGGCTTGATGGCCGTCTTGTGCCTCCCGGCTGACACTGTTCGGAATCTTCCCCGAAGAGCCAGTGACCAACTGCAGAGCAGCCTGTCTCCATCGTCCGTGGCCCCATCCTAAACCCTGCTCCCCGCCCCACCGCACTGCCGTGGTTGCGCCGCCCCCGGGCCAATCCACAAAGACTCCCCGTCATCCAGATCTGGCGACGGCAGTACCTTCAACCCACGCAACTCTAAAGGATAGCCATCTAAGTGCTGCTTCCGGGGTGAACTTGCGGCCCCGCACCCTTACGTTAGACACTAGCTAACCGGCAGCGGATGGAATATCTCTTTCCCCCTCTCAGCTATCTGACGCACCACTCAGCCTTATCGGGGCTCCTCAATCTCTCTTAGACTTTATTGGTCAGTTTGGTTCGTGACCTGACCCTCATGCCTTGATGGTCGGTACTGCCTGGTGTGGACGTGAGATGTAAATAGTTCTGCCTGGCCAGGCTTGTGTGGTGCTAAAGCGTTTGGTTCATGCCTGGGCCAGGCAAAGCATCAACGTCCCATCAATCAATCCATGCATCAATTATTTAATGCTAATATCGATCCATGTTGCTGTTAGCCTCGTGGCCGCACGACCAGGCACGGCCAAGCATTCGAAATCGGTCGCTTGGGCCAGGCTACTTGTAGTGTGTGGAGTTCAGCCAGGCTAATTAAAGTGCAAGGGAACCCAGCCCAGGCGGGCTTTCTTTTTCACAGGGTAGCAACCAAGCAAGCATGCATGAAATCCAGCCACAACCCCAGGCCACGCAAAAGATGCTCACGACGCAAGCCAAACGGGCCTTATATCTCCCTAGTTCACACATACACATGTCTCGCTCGCGCTATACATATAGACCCATCCAACATTCTCTGCCCTTGTTCTCTCTCCATGTGACACGCACCCCCCTAAGTACCATAATCCCTCACTCCATCATAGGCTCTGTTTGGATCCATGGGTTAGAGTTAGTTTGGGTTAGTTCGGAGTCAACTAACCCAAAAAGATCCAAACAGGAGGGTTAGTTTAGGTTAGATGCATCTAACCCATCCAAAAAAACTAACCCATCCAAGAGGTTCTTATTTGGGTTAGTTCTTCTTGGGACCACTAATAAACACTTTTTTCTCTCGCTCTCCCCGCAGCAGATCCCTCCCCACTTCCTCGAAGCTTCTCGTCCTCTCCCTCCCTCTCGCACCGCCCGTGAAGGTGCCTCGCCGTATCCGCACTCCATCTAACCCTGCCATCCAAACACCTCTTTACTTAGAGTTAGTTCAGGGTTAGAATCTAACTCTAACCTCTAACTGAGTTAGAGTATCCAAACAGGGCCATAGGCGCAAGCACTCCCACCCCCTCCTAAGTATGATTATCTCTTACTAGCCATCAGGAACACACGTATTGTATCCTTCCATCCATACATCTATCTCGATATCTCTCGGTGCATCTTCTATCGCGCACACACCTTGTCAATCGATCTCCCACCCATGTAGTACCATCACGATCTCCAGGGGATCTCTCTATGACAAACATACACTCTCTCCTCCCCATGTCTGCATTTTCTCCGTACGTCTCTCTCGACCTCTCTCCCTTGTTTGTCAGACCCCTCTTGGCCACGTGCTAGGGGTCTTCCTCTCTCGGTTCCAAACAACCACACACTATCTCCTCACCTTGCCTCCGTTGTCGAAGATGCATGTGTGATATGTTTGCATAAGACATGCACGCTTTTTCTCCACTTTTATCGTGTGTTGTCCATGTCTCTTTCACACACGCACACACACTTTTTTCACTCTCTCTCTCTCTCTATCTCTCTCTCTCACACATCCATAAGCATATGGATGTTTTGAAAAGTCAAACCTCAGAAAAGTTTGACTAGGTATATGTGGATAAAAACATTTACATCTGGAACGATCATTAGATTCATCATACTATCATTTATCTTTGGTATTGCCGATATAAGTAATTTCTTTATAAACTTGGTCAAAGTTTCAAAAGTTTGACTTTAAAAAAATGTTGTAACTACATTATCGAACGGAGGGAGTAGCTCTTTCTCTCTCTCTCTTCTATCTCTCACGGGCCTCCCCTCTCACTCGAACTCTCTATACCGACGGATTATACGCTCACTGTGTCAGTGTATAGCTCTGTATATTGTTTAGTTGACCGGTCAACCAATCCACATGCTGCGTTGTCAGCTCGTGTTCTGTATCTTGGTGTGCTGGCCCATGTGGCAGTGGGTGAAAATAAGTAAACCAGAGACCCATCTGACACGCGGTGAAGGAAACAAAGTTGAAACCACTCAGGATAGCACCCCGCATGCTAGTAAATTGAGGGCGCATTGAGGACAAACTTCTTGCGCGCGAAGGACGCACTCACGCACAATTCACCACTGCGCAGCGGCATGCACAGAAGGACGCACTCGCGCACACCCAGCACACAACACACACCAGCACACGTGTACACCGGCGTCGCCGCCGGTTGAGATGGACGGCGAGGCAGCCAACAAGCAGAGGCCGCTCGAGCCAAAACCGCATCTGGCGAGCCTGGACTTCATCAGCAGCCTCCCCGACGACATGTTGCTCATCATCATCGGCCTCCTCCCCACCAAACCTGCAGTGCGGACCGCCCTGCTCTCCCGGTGGTGGCGCCCCTCTGGCGCTGCGTCCCCCTCAACCTCACCGTCGACAGCTGCCTCTGCGACAGGGATTGCAAACGCATGGCCGCAGTCTCCAAGATCCTTTCATTGCACCGTGGGCCAACCAGACGCCTTGACATCTGCATGTTCAGTACCAACTGAAGGTCCAACCCAAGTTCGACAAGTTGTTCTTATCCCTCGCCCTAGATCACTCGAGGAGGTCAGCTTTGAAGCTGGACGATGTCGCTCTCTGCCGCCGTCCGCGCTCCGCTTCACGCCAACGCTGCGCCGCGCCAGCTTCAGCTCCTGCTATCTTCCCCAGATTGATGCTGCGCCCGCCCTTCTTCTCCCTCAACTCAAGCAGCTCGACCTCTTCGACGTTGTCATCTCGAAGAAGGCTATGGAGAACCTGCTCCGCAGCTGTACTGCGCTCGAGTACCTTCGTCTTGAGAAGATCCACGGGTTCATTAGCCTCCACATCGCCTCGACGAATCTCCGATGGATTTATATGTCTTGCTGGCCCCGCAACAAGACATCAATTGGGAAGAGATCACTCCAGCTGTTCCACGTTATGGTCATTGAGAATGCGCCTTTCCTTGAGAGATTGCTTGTATCGGATCTAGAAGGTCCAACAAAAATCAGGGTCATTGACGCGGCGAAATTGACAGCGTTGGTGTACTCGCCTGCCAAATTCTCCGAACTCTTTATTGGATCTGTAATCATTCAGGTACAGCACTCATCTTCTTCTCCGTCTTCTTGAAATTCACATTTTTAAATTTCTTCTTGGTGTATTTACGACCGTCTTCTAGAAAATGATTCCCACAAGCTTGACCCAGTCCATGCGCACAGTGAAGATCTTAGCACTAGAATCTATCGGCCCCAATCTGGATCAAGTTATTGGATTCCTTACATGCTTTCCATGCACGGAGAAGCTACTCATCGAGGTGAAACTTCTTTCCTATTAGTAAACTGTAATCACAACGTAGCTCAATTTTTTCGTAATTTTCCCAAATTACGATGACAAGTGTAGTGTTCAAAACTACATCTACGCACTGCATCGAATGTTTTTAGTATTTTTTTTCTCACATGATCACCTGCATCATTTTTATGCTGTACTACTATAGTAGCCTAGGCTAGTCATAGTGGAAAGTAACTTAGACTACTCCAGTAACTCTATGGTTACCCTAAGGGCAAGTACTATTACTACCTCCGTCCTGGTTTACTCTTCCAATTTTGTAGTATCAAAATTTGACCATAGATTTAACTGACAAAATGTTAATGCATGTCACTAAGAACTATATCGTTGGATTTGTATTTGAACATAATTTCAAATGGTGTAATTTTTAGTGACATGCATTGGCATTTTCTTAGGTAAATCTATGGTCAAAATTTTATACTAAATACGAGGTAGTATTCCCTCCGTCCCAAAATTCTTGTCTTACATTTGTTTAGATATGGATGTATCTAACACTAAAATGTAACTAGATACATCCGTATTTAGACAAATTTAAGACAAGAATTTTGGGACGGAGGGAGTACAAAAGTGGGCTATGTAGGCCAAAACATGTGCCAAATTCACTTGTGATGCATTTGGCATCGATGCCCCTCCATTGCTCACCTGGTGCCCCAATCTGGAGCACCTACTTTGCTCCGGTGCCAAATTAACTCACGCAATGAAAAAACACCGCGTGGGAGAGAGAGAGGACTGAGGCAATAAAAAAACACTTGTTTGGGAGAGTGAGAGGCTGGTGTAGTTGGTTTGATTGATTTGTTTATACATGTGGGTCTGTGTGCGCAGCGGTGCCAACTCTCTCACATCGCGAGAGCGGTGCCAAAATCTTTTGATTTGACATCGATGCGTATTATGTGGCATACTTTTGCGAAATATGGCATCGACCACATAGTGGAAGGCAACAAATTCCCAAGCTCTTCACGTCCTCCTAGTTAAATGAGAGGAAACAGAAACAGAGAGAGAGAGGGAGAGAGAGAGAGAGTGAAAAAACATCACTAGCTAGCCAACCCTATCGTATGAGCGAATGATATTGGTACCTCTTGATGACACGGCAATCTTATGCAGCCAACTGCTCTAATATGTTCTCTTCTTTTGCAGATAAAAAAAGACCCGAAAGTGAAAAATGTGCTGCGCTATAACAATCTCATCGAATGCCTTGATCTCCATCTTACAGAAATTGATTTGATCGACTACCGAGGCAGCACATTTGAGATTAAATTGGCCAGGTTCTTTGTTCTGGATACAAGTGTGCTCAAGGTAACGAGATTTGGCGTTCTCTGGCGCAACAATGAATGGCGTGCTGATCACCGCAAGCGTCTAAGCCTAAATTACAAAGTCTACGCAGAAGCTGAATTTGTTTTTGAAACATCAAGTGGCCAGAGACTCGAAAACTTATTTGCCCATTAGTGACTTGTTAGGGCGGTGGCTTTTAGTTTGTACGATAACGCTGCATCCACCTAAAGTAACAAAAGTTCTTACGTGAACTTCCTAGTAATTCCCTCTTCCTAAGTGCAGCATTACTCCTAACATTTGTAATATCAGTTTGAAACTTGTAATATTGCCGTGTCATATTCCTGCGTTTTCAAAATCCTGCGAATCAAACAGGTCCTGAGTTGGTGATGATGTTGTGCCCTCCCATCTTTCACCAGTAGCCGTCGGATCTAGATCTGACGCATACAAACCAAGCTTCTCCATTTTTGCAAAAAGCTGCCCGCACTTGTTCCCTATTTACAAACAACTCCTTGTCTCTCACAATCAGCCTTATCTCCTCCCCACCACATCTAGAAGGTCGTGAAAAAATCTGGCGCGATGGCCGCTGCCGGAGAGTCCACCCCCAATCTTGGTGTTCCGTGCAATGCACGGCCATCTATGCACGGGAAATTATGTCAAACAGGGCTAGTTGTAAGCAGGCTAGCTCTACAGCCATGATGATAGCGACTTCAGACGGTGAGGCTGACTATGGTATGCCGAACACGGCGCCTATACTCAGGTGTCATCTCCGGCGCAGGGTCTTGTCACTTCACTGTGAGGAGCAGCACGTAATAATTTGACCAACGGGTAGTACAGTGCTAGTACTCCTAGGAGTACTACATTGGTAGTACTACTACTAGTACTAGTAGCACCATCGTCTGGATTTAGGAGTACTACCACGTCCATCTGGATTTTAGTATTTGACTAGCAATATCTAGTAACGCATGTCACAAAAAATGTACTACTCCCTCTGTAAATAATTACATGGTGTTTTATTCCTATCGGCGAGAGAACTTAATGTTTTCTTGCTAACTAGAGTCTTAATAGGATTACATGCAATGAACTAAACACTGCATGTCATGTTTGGTAGTCTCAAGTCATTGAAAGCATGCACGGCCCACATCTCTCATTGGTTGATATGTCACGAAATAAGAAACAAGGAGGGAGTTAATGCACCGTGCCTAAGTGTTTTGGGATTATTTGGTTTTCGTAATATGACTTACACAACATTTTTGTTTACATGCATTAACATTTTATTATTTAAATCAAAGGTCAAAACTTTGCGCAAAATGCAAAGGGGACCAATAAACTAGTAAACATCAAACTTCTCTCGTTTTGCCCCAACTAGAGGTCCGGTGAGATGACTATACTGCACCGGCACGGAGGGGGGCGCAGCTTCATTGACTTACGGCAACTGCCTTTGGGTGAATGACATGTGGGCCCAGGGGGTGGCTGGCCCACCTATCATATAGCCAAAGGCAGGTGCAGTAGATGGCCGAGGAGTAGTATGAAATCCTACTTACCTACGCACGCTAACCAAGGGCAAGAGTGATCACTCGAATCGCAAGATCAGTTGACTAGTAGAAGCTAAGCTAGACCCATGGAGGCGATGAGTGCGAGCATCAGCCGGCTGTGCCAGATGGTCCACGATGCCGGCCTGCGGCCCGGCAACGAGGAACGTCTCCAGGTAGTATTGCTTGAGGCCGGCAGGGCGAGGGGCCGCTTGGACGACAGCTTCGTCTCCTTGTTCGACGAGGTCCTCGTCGGTTTCCTCGACAAGTTCACCATTGTCAAGAAGCTCGCAGACGACTTTGACGTAAGCCTTCAGCCGACGCACCCAGGCTCTGCAATGCCCGCCACCCTCAACGGCCACTATGGTGACAACCGCTTTGACGCACTAGTGGCCCTGCGACTGCCCGCCGTCGCGCCGGAGAATGTCCACCTTGAGGTCGCGCTCGCCACGCAGCACCTGGTGCAGCAAAACACCATGGACATAATCACCCACGTCTACGCGCATGCAAGAGGAGGATGATAGGACGCTGGCCTTCTTGGACCGCAGGGCAACCTTGGACGCACTGTTCAGAAGCACGTTGAGCTCGCCGCCAACGCCGCTGCTCCTCACACGTCGGTTGGTGACCCAGCACACTAGGGCGTGAGGATGTCGTTGATGGATCCGTATGTATTTTTATCTTTCCGTCAAATCCATGTAGTAGTATATGATACTACAGTAATTATCTTACCTTTCGCATCAACTTCATAATTTTCATACGTACTCCATGCATGAATGGCGCCAGAACCAAACTTCTCATTACTCTAGGCAAAATCATTATTTTCTATCTATCGATTGCGCCATGGAGCAGAACCAAATTTTACAAGTTACGAGTTCAAAAGGAAAAGCCTGCCGTGTTCGCGTCGCACCCCCACACGGTTGGTCCGGCACGCCGCTCAAGCGGGAATGCGTGCGGTGTTGCATTTTCACTTACAAGTGGGACCATAGTTGAGCAAACCGACTATCGGCAAACCCTCACCCCGCCCACCGCGTGATGGCTGAGAAAACAGTAGGGAGAAGAGATGGCTGTAGCATGGACTCCAAGAAAATTGGTGTCGGATGGGACTCGTGTGGGTGGCGTGTGCCGTAGTGCTAGACGTGAATGCTAGTTATGGCCCATGCCACCCCACTATATCGAGCCTATATCGAGGTACAGTACGTAGAACAAATTTCCTACAGTCCATGCTCAGCACTCCTCTATCTTTCTTCTTAGCCAGCCAGCGGACCCGCAGAGCCCATCGTCTGTTTGCTCACATGCGGTCCCACATGTCAGTGAAAACGCAAGCGGACCCACTGAACCTGCACATCTTTCAACTCGACGTGCTGGTGATGAAAAACAAATCCAAGAAAGATCTTCGGTGGCCGCTTTTGGAGTTACTCAAGAGTAGTAAGATTCTATTTACAGTTTAACCCAAGATGCACATCTCGTGGCTTCAACTTATCAACTACCACTCTATTTTCTTTCATGACACGACCTAGATGCTGGATGTCCCATGTGTCGGCAAAAGGAGGAAGAACCCGACCAATTCTTCGGTTGTGCTCTCGGATTAGACTAGTTGTGCTAACTTAAAAATTTTATTGTGTACTCCCTCCATTCCAAAATACTTGACTTCCATTTGTCCAAAAATGGATGTGCCTATATACTAAAACATGTCTAGATACATATATTTTTTGACAAATACTAGAACGGAGGGAGTAGAATGGATGCAAGTTTTTGTATTGGGAAGAAGAGTACATCCATATATTGATAGAGCGTTGGAGTTGGCCTTACAAGTGGGACGCAGTTGAGGAAACTGACTATCGGCAAACCCCCACCTCACCCGCCGCGCGATGGCTGAGTTAGAGAAACGATGAGGTTGAAGAGATTGCTCTAGCGCGGACTCAAAGAAATTTGATGTCAGATGGAAGTCGTGCTGGTGGCATGTGCCATACTCCTGGACGTGAATGCTTGTTCTGGCCCATGCCACCCTACTACTCCTACTACTTACTATATAGTACTACTAGTATCGAGGATTTGAGGTGCTGGGTACGTATGGCTACAGTAAAAACACCCGCACGACGCGCGAAGCATGTGAAGCTAGTACAAATAGTGTACTACTATTGTTGATGATTGGCCTCATCCGATAACCTATTGCAATGCACGTAAAATTATGTATTCGGAAAATATTTTTTGCCTCGTCGCACCACTCACTCACAGAAGCAACTCGAAAGCCATTCATAAATTTAGTAAGTTTATCACAGGCATATCATTTTATTACATACAATAGGTCATCAACCCACATCGACAACGAGGATACATTATAAATACTAAAGTTTTCACCACACAACAAATAACAAGCAATGAAATGAACTTCAACTCAACCATTCCTCGACGTTGGAAACACTTGCTTTGAACCACAACTGATTCTCTGGGACGGGCCATCCATTGTCGATCTGGAGACCAACGCAGGACTGATCATCCAGGCTGAAGCGGCCTACTATATCGGTACCAGAGTAGGGAACCACCCAAATATCCGAGGTATAGACACAGTTGCTTCTCATAAATGGTAGTAACATTGTGTCAACAGTAGTTGGATCGCCTTTCACCATCATTGGATAGTTTTGTCCAAGGAAGAGCGAATTTTCTCCAAGACTATCAATTCTGTACCAGGGAGAAGGAGTTGGCACTAGCACACTAGTATCCATCCCGAATACCAAGCAACTGGTGTTGGAATAGGTCCGGAGAGTGCGACCATGGGAGACTACACCTGCTTCCTTAGCAGTAACATCATCAGTGGGCTGTATACACACGAGAAGAGGTGATCCATCAGAATTAGTTGCCAGGCGCCAAATAGTATATGGGCGCTGCTCGTGATCATCACCATCATCATCTCCCCCTTGGTTATAAAAATCTTCAAGTATAGGTGGTGGAATGTTCACAGGACCTTGGAAACACAAGAAGAAGGTTAATTAGTAAGGCTGGCCATAGTGGGGGTAACATAAGTAGTATCATGCACTTGGGACTCGCAAACATGCTTATGTGGCAGGCAATTATGGAAGAGAGAGATGGTTATAGTAACATAGGTAGATACCATAACATAATAAATGTGATGCTACTATGTGTCATGCATGGCAATAAATGAGACTACCTATGATACTAATCTAAGATACTATGCACTATAGAGGTAGTACCATAAACTAGTAACATATGCATGTTACTAGTCTAAGTTACTCCCCACTATGACCAGCCTTGCTAACCCGCATGCATGTGGATGAAACAATTATAATTACGATGGAAGACAAACGTACCGAAACAACGAGGATGCCATGCAAAAATAGTGCCACGAGTGGTGGCAGCAAACACAAGGCCCTCATATTCAATTGCATCACAGTACTCATCCGTGTACAGAAACTGATTTTTGAGCAATATCCATCCAGTCAAACCACTACGACGACAACAAGCTTGTCGAAGATAGCAACAACTTCATAGTTGTTGTAATTCCAAGAGCGGTTGGGGACTCGAGAAATTGATATCTTCCGTAGAAGACAGTCACCAAGATTGTATTTGAACGTGCGTACAATACCGGTGTGCTCAACCTCTAGGCAGTCTGCTGAGATTTTTGGAAGTGAAACCCAGTCACGAGTGTACACATTCACAAGTTCCCACTCGCAGTTGGACCCAATGTAAACAACCCAATCTCCATTTGCGCCTGCCCAAGCCTTGCCCTCAAGCGATGGCATCTTAACATCATACGTATCATTATCAAGTGGCATCAACTTGCATAGGGCGAGGCCTCCATCATGACGGCACCAATCATCAGGGTCACGGCGAAGAAGATAGGGGAGAGCAAACCACTCCTTCACTCTTGGGTTCCTTGTAATGATGTTATTAGTTGAGTCGAGAATGGGCTTGAACGAACCTGCCATGCTAGCCGAGGTGATGACGTCGCACCGATCAATGAGTTCCTCCACCACGTCATCTTTCAGATCGGGGCAAGAATAACGGGGTCGTTTCCGTCCTATTCCCTCCATGGAGAAGACGATCGAACAATGGCAGAAGAAAGCGTGAAGGGCTGAAGGAAAATGGAGGAGGGAGAGGAAGAGCGTGCGACAGCAGTTCCAAATCGAGAGGGAAAGGCGAAGAGTCGGTGGACGGTTGCCAGTTTGCCACGGTTCACGAAGGGGCGCCCCGGACTACACGTCGATTCGGAAATACTCCTACTGTTGGAAATATGCCCTAGAGGCAATAATAAAAGCATTATTATTATATTTCCTTGTTCATGATAATTGTCTTTATTCATGCTATAATTGTGTTATCCGGAAATCGTAATACATGTGTGAATAACAGACATCAACATGTCCCTAGTGAGCCTCTAGTTGACTAGCTCGTTGATCAACAGATAGTCATGGTTTCCTGACTATGGACACTGGATGTCATTGATAACGAGATCACATCATTAGGGGAATGATGTGATGGACAAGACCCAATCCTAAACATAGCACAAGATCGTATAGTTCGTTTGCTAGAGTTTTCCAATGTCAAGTATCTTTTCCTTAGACCATGAGATCGTGTAACTCCCGGATACCGTAGGAGTGCTTTGGGTATGCCAAACGTCACAACATAACTGGGTGACTATAAAGGTAGACTACGGGTATCTCCGAAAGTGTCTGTTGGGTGACATGGATCAAGACTGGGATTTGTCACTCCGTATGACGGAGAGGTATCACTGGGCCCACTCGGTAATGCATCATCATAATGAGCTCAGAGTGACCAAGTGTCTGGTCACGGGATCATGCATTACGGTACGAGTAAAGTGACTTGCCGGTAACGAGATTGAACGAGGTATTGGGATACCGACGATCGAATCTCGGGCAAGTAACATATCGATAGACAAAGGGAATAGCGTACGGGGTTGATAGAATCCTCAACATCGTGGTTCATCCGATGAGATCATCGTGGAGCATGTGGGAGCCAACATGGGTATCCAGATCCCGCTGTTGGTTATTGACCGGAGAGTCGTCTCGGTCATGTCTGCTTGTCTCCCGAACCCGTAGGGTCTACACACTTAAGGTTCAGTTACGCTAGGGTTGTAGGGATATGTATATCCAGTAACCCGAATGTTGTTCGGAGTCCCGGATGAGATCCCGGACGTCACGAGGAGTTCCGGAATGGTCCGGAGGTAAAGATTTATATATGGAAAGTCCTGTTTCGGGCATCGGGACGAGTTTCGGGGTTATCGGTATTGTACCGGGACCACCGGAAGGGTCCCGGGGGTCCACCGGGTGGGTCCACCTGTCCCGGGGGGGCCACATGGGCTGTAGGGGGTGCGCCTTGGCCTAATGGGCCAAGGGCACCAGCCCCACATAGGCCCATGCGCCTAGGGTTTGAAGGGGGAAGAGTCCTAGGAGGGGAAGGCACCTCCTAGGTGCCTTGGGGGGGAGGGAAACCCCCCTTGGCCGCCGCACCCCCTAGGAGATTGGATCTCCTAGGGCCGGCCACCCCCCCTTGGCCCTCCTATATATAGTGGGGGAGAGGAGGGACTTCATACCTGAATGCCTTGGCCTTTGGTTGCCTCCTTCTCCCTCCCCAACACCTCCTCCACCTCCATAGTGCTTAGCGAAGCTCTGCCGGAGTACTGCAGCTCCATCAACACCACGCCGTCGTGCTGCTGCTGGTGCCATCTCCCTCAACCTCTCCTCCCTCCCTTGCTGGATCAAGAAGGAGGAGACGTGGCTGTTCCGTACGTGTGTTGAACGCGGAGGTGCCGTCCGTTCGGTGCTGGTCATCGGTGATTTGGATCACGTCGAGTACGACTACATCATCACCGTTCTTTTGAACGCTTCCGCTCGCGATCTACAAAGGTATGTAGATGCATCTAATCACTCGTTGCTAGATGAACTCCTAGATGATCTTGGTGAAACGAGTAGGAAAATTTTTGTTTTCTGCAACGTTCCCCAACAGTGGTATCAGAGCTAGGTCTATGCGTAGTTCTTCTTGCGCGAGTAGAACACAATTTGTTGTGGGCGTAGGTTTGTCAACTTTCTTGCCGTTACTAGTCCTTTCTTGCTTTAGCGGTATTGTGGGATGAAGCGGCCCGGACCAACCTTACACGGACGCTTACGTGAGACCGGTTCCACCGACTAACATGCACTAGTTGCATAAGGTGGCTGGCGGGTGTCTGTCTCTCCCACTTTAGTTGGAGCGGAATCAATGAACAAGGTCCTTATGAAGGGTAAATAGAAGTTGACAAATCACGTTGTGGCTTCAACGTAGGTAAGAAGACGTTCTTGCTAGAACCCTAATCCAGCCACGTAAAACTTGTAACAACAATTAGAGGACGTCTAACTTGTTTTTGCAGCAAGTGGTTTGTGATATGATATGGCCAAAGTTGTGATGAATGATGAATGATCTATATGTGATGTATGAGATGTTCATGCTATTGTAATAGGAATCACGACTTGCATGTCGATGAGTATGACAACCGGCAGGAGCCATAGGAGTTGTCTTTATTCTTTTATATGACCTGCGTGTCATCAAGAAACGCCATGTAATTACTTTACTTTATTGCTAAACGCATTAGCCATAGTAGTAGAAGTAATAGTTGGCGAGCAACTTCATGGAGACACGATGATGGAGATCATGATGATGGAGATCATGGTGTCAAGCCGGTGACAAGATGATCATGGAGCCCCAAGATGGAGATCAAAGGAGCTATGTGATATTGGCCATATCATGTCACGTTTATTATTTGATTGCATGTGATGTTTATCATGTTTTGCATCTTGTTTACTTAGAACGACGGTAGTAAATAAGATGAGCCCTCACAATAAATTCAAGAAGTGTTCCCCCTAACTGTGCACCGTTGCGACAGTTTGCTGTTTCAAAACACCACGTGATGATCGGGTGTTTTATTCAGATGTTCACATACAACGGGTGTAAGACAGATTTACACATGCAAACCCTTAGGTTGACTTGACGAGCCTAGCATGTACAGACATGGCCTCGGAGCACAGAAGACCGAAAGGTCGAGCATGAGTCGTATAGAAGATACGATCAACATGAAGATGTTCACCGATGTTGACTAGTCCGTCTCACGTGATGATCGGACACGGACTAGTTTAACTCGGATCATGTAATACTTAGATGACTAGAGGGATGTCTAATCTAAGTGGGAGTTCACTAATAATTTGATTAGTTGAACTTAATTATCATGAACTTAGTCTAAAATCTTTGCAATATGTCTTGTAGATCAAATGGCCAACGTAGTCCTCAACTTCAACGCGTTCCTAGAGAAAACTAAGCTGAAAGACGATGGCAGCAACTATACGGAATGGGTCCGGAACCTAAGGATCATCCTCATAGCTGCCAAGAAAGATTATGTCCTACAAGCACCGCTTGGTGACGCACCCGTTCTCCCTGCAGAACAAGATGTTATGAACGCTTGGCAGGCACGTTTCGATGACTACTCCCTCGTTCAGCGCGGCATGCTTTACAGCCTAGAGCCGGGGCTCCAAAAGCGTTTTGAGAGACATGGAGCATATGAGATGTTCGAAGAGCTGAAAATGGTTTTCCAAGCTCATGCCCGGGTCGAGAGATATGAAGTCTCCGACAAATTCTTCAGCTGTAAGATGGAGGAAAACAGTTATGTCAGTGAGCACATACTCACTATGTCTGGGTTGCATAACCGCTTGACTCAGCTGGGAGTTAATCTCCCGGATGATGCGGTCATTGACAGAATCCTCCAGTCGCTTCCACCAAGCTACAAGAGATTTGTGATGAACTTCAATATGCAGGGGATGGAAAAGACCATTCCTGAAGTATTTGCTATGCTGAAATCAGCAGAGGTAGAAGTCAGGAAGGAACATCAAGTGTTGATGGTCAATAAAACCACTAAGTTCAAGAAAGGCAAGGGTAAAAAGAACTTCAAGAAGGACGGCAAGGAGGTTGCTGCGCCCGGCAAGCAAGCTGCCGGGAAGAAGCCAAAGAATGGACCCAAGCCCGAGACTGAGTGCTTTTATTGCAAGGGAAGCGGTCACTGGAAGCGGAACTGCCCTAAGTACTTAGCGGATAAGAAGGCCGGCAAAACAAAAGGTATATATGATATACATGTAATTGATGTGTACCTTACTAGTGCCCGTAGTGGCTCCTGGGTATTTGATACCGGTGCAGTTGCTCACATTTGTAACTCAAAGCAGGGGCTGCGGAATAAGCGGAAACTGGCAAAGGACGAGGTGACGATGCGCGTCGGGAATGGTTCCAAGGTCAATGTGATCGCCGTCGGCACGCTACCTCTGCATCTCCCTTCGGGATTAGTTTTAAACCTTAATAATTGTTATTTAGTGCCAGCTTTGAGCATGAACATTGTATCGGGATCTCGTTTAATTCGAGATGGCTACTCTTTTAAATCTGAGAATAATGGTTGTTCCATTTTTATGAGAGATATGTTTTATGGTCATGCTCCTATGGTGAATGGTTTATTCTTTATGAATCTCGAACGTGATGCTACACATGTTCATAATGTGAGTACCAAAAGAAGTAAGGTTGATAATGATAGTCCCACACACTTGTGGCACTGCCGCCTTGGTCACATAGGTGTCAAACGCATGAAGAAGCTCCATGCTGATGGACTTTTAGAGTCTCTTGATTATGAATCATTTGACACGTGCGAACCATGCCTTATGGGTAAAATGACCAAGACTCCGTTCTCGGGAACAATGGAGCGAGCAACCGACTTATTGGAAATCATACATACTGATGTGTGCGGTCCGATGAGTGTTGAGGCTCGCGGTGGCTATCGTTATGTTCTCACTCTCACTGATGATTTAAGTAGGTATGGGTATATCTACTTAATGAAACACAAGTCTGAAACCTTTGAAAAGTTCAAGGAATTTCAGAGTGAGGTTGAAAATCAACGTGACAGGAAAATCAAGTTTCTACGATCAGATCGTGGAGGAGAATACTTGAGTCACGAGTTTGGGGCACACTTAAGAAAATGTGGAATAGTTTCACAACTCACGCCGCCTGGAACACCTCAGCGTAATGGTGTGTCCGAACGTCGTAATCGCACTCTGTTAGATATGGTGCGATCTATGATGTCTCTTACCGATTTACCGCTTTCTTTTTGGGGCTATGCTTTAGAGACTACCGCATTCACTTTAAATAGGGCTCCGTCGAAATCCGTTGAGACGACACCGTATGAATTATGGTTTGGGAAGAAACCTAAGCTGTCGTTTCTAAAAGTTTGGGGATGCGATGCTTATGTCAAGAAACTTCAACCTGAAAAGCTCGAACCCAAGTCGGAAAAATGCGTCTTCATAGGATACCCAAAAGAAACTATTGGGTACACCTTCTACCTCAGATCCAAAGGCAAGATCTTTGTTGCCAAGAATGGGTCCTTTCTGGAGAAAGAGTTTCTCTCGAAAGAAGTAAGTGGGAGGAAAGTAGAGCTTGATGAAGTATTACCTCTTGAACCGGAAAATGGCGCAACTCAAGAAAATGTTCCTGAGGTGCCTGCACCGACTAGAGAGGAAGTTAATGAAAATGATCAAGATACTTCTGATCAAGCCCCTACTGAAATTCGAAGGTCCACAAGGACACGTTCCGCACCAGAGTGGTACGGCAACCCTGTCTTTGAAATCATGCTGTTAGACAATGGTGAACCTTCGAACTATGAAGAAGCGATGGCGGGCCCAGATTCCGACAAATGGCTGGAAGCCATGAAATCCGAGATAGGATCCATGTATGAAAACAAAGTATGGACTTTGACTGACTTGCCCGTTGAGCGGTGAGCCATAGAAAATAAATGGATCTTTAAGAGGAAGACAGACGCGGATGGTAATGTGACCATCTATAAAGCTCGGCTTGTTGCTAAGGGTTATCGACAAGTTCAAGGGGTTGACTACGATGAGACTTTCTCACCGGTAGCGAAGCTGAAGTCCATCCGAATCATGTTAGCAATTGCCGCATTCTATGATTACGAAATATGGCAAATGGACGTCAAAACGGCATTCCTTAATGGTTTCCTTAAGGAAGAATTGTATATGATGCAGCCGGAAGGTTTTGTCGATCCTAAGAATGCTGACAAAGTGTGCAAGCTCCAACGCTCGATTTATGGGCTGGTGCAAGCATCTCGGAGTTGGAACATTCGCTTTGATGAGATGATCAAAGCGTTTGGGTTTACACAGACTTATGGAGAAGCCTGCGTTTACAAGAAAGTGAGTGGGAGCTCTGTAGCATTTCTCATATTATATGTAGATGACATACTTTTGATGGGAAATGATATAGAACTCTTGGACAGCATCAAGGCCTACTTGAATAAAAGTTTTTCAATGAAGGACCTTGGAGAAGCTGCTTATATATTAGGCATCAAAATCTATAGAGATAGATCGAGATGCCTCATAGGTCTTTCACAAAGCACATACCTTGATAAGATATTGAAGAAGTTCAATATGGATCAATCCAAGAAGGGGTTCTTGCCTGTGTTGCAAGGTATGAAATTGAGCTCAGCTCAATGTCCGACCACGGCAGAAGATATAGAAGAGATGAGCGTCATCCCCTATGCCTCAGCCATAGGTTCTATTATGTATGCCATGCTGTGTACCAGACCTGATGTAAACCTTGCCGTAAGTTTGGTAGGAAGGTACCAAAGTAATCCCGGCAAGGAACACTGGACAGCGGTCAAGAATATCCTGAAGTACCTGAAAAGGACTAAGGAAATGTTTCTCGTTTATGGAGGTGACGAAGAGCTCGTCGTAAAGGGTTACGTCGACGCTAGCTTCGACACAGATCTGGATGACTCTAAGTCACAAACCGGATACGTGTATATTTTTAATGGTGGGGCAGTAAGCTGGTGCAGTTGCAAGCAAAGCGTCATGGCGGGATCTACATGTGAAGCGGAGTACATGGCAGCCTCGGAGGCAGCACATGAAGCAATATGGGTGAAGGAGTTCATCACCGACCTAGGAGTCATACCCAATGCGTCGGGGCCGATCAAGCTCTTCTGTGACAACACTTGAGCTATTGCACTTGCCAAGGAGCCCAGGTTTCACAAGAAGACAAGGCACATCAAGCGTCGCTTCAACTCCATTCGTGAAAATGTTCAAGATGGAGACATAGAGATTTGTAAAGTACATACGGACCTGAATGTAGCAGATCCGTTGACTAAACCTCTCCCTAGAGCAAAACATGATCAACACCAGAATTCTATGGGTGTTCGATTCATCACAATATAACTAGATTATTGACTCTAGTGCAAGTGGGAGACTGTTGGAAATATGCCCTAGAGGCAATAATAAAAGCATTATTATTATATTTCCTTGTTCATGATAATTGTCTTTATTCATGCTATAATTGTGTTATCCGGAAATCGTAATACATGTGTGAATAACAGACATCAACATGTCCCTAGTGAGCCTCTAGTTGACTAGCTCGTTGATCAACAGATAGTCATGGTTTCCTGACTATGGACACTGGATGTCATTGATAACGAGATCACATCATTAGGGGAATGATGTGATGGACAAGACCCAATCCTAAACATAGCACAAGATCGTATAGTTCGTTTGCTAGAGTTTTCCAATGTCAAGTATCTTTTCCTTAGACCATGAGATCGTGTAACTCCCGGATACCGTAGGAGTGCTTTGGGTATGCCAAACGTCACAACGTAACTGGGTGACTATAAAGGTAGACTACGGGTATCTCCGAAAGTGTCTGTTAGGTGACATGGATCAAGACTGGGATTTGTCACTCCGTATGACGGAGAGGTATCACTGGGCCCACTCGGTAATGCATCATCATAATGAGCTCAGAGTGACCAAGTGTCTGGTCACGGGATCATGCATTACGGTACGAGTAAAGTGACTTGCCGGTAACGAGATTGAACGAGGTATTGGGATACCGACGATCGAATCTCGGGCAAGTAACATATCGATAGACAAAGGGAATAGCGTACGGGGTTGATAGAATCCTCGACATCGTGGTTCATCCGATGAGATCATCGTGGAGCATGTGGGAGCCAACATGGGTATCCAGATCCCGCTGTTGGTTATTGACCGGAGAGTCGTCTCGGTCATGTCTGCTTGTCTCCCGAACCCGTAGGGTCTACACACTTAAGGTTCAGTTACGCTAGGGTTGTAGGGATATGTATATGCAGTAACCCGAATGTTGTTCGGAGTCCCGGATGATATCCCGTACGTCACGAGGAGTTCCGGAATGGTCCGGAGGTAAAGATTTATATATGGGAAGTCCTGTTTCGGGCATCGGGACAAGTTTCGGGGTTATCAGTATTGTACCGGGACCACCGGAAGGGTCCCGGGGGTCCACCGGGTGGGTCCACCTGTCCCGGGGGGGCACATGGGCTATAGGGGGTGCGCCTTGGCCTAATGGGCCAAGGGCACCAGCCCCACATAGGCCCATGCGCCTAGGGTTTGAAGGGGGAAGAGTCCTAGGAGGGGAAGGCACCTCCTAGGTGCCTTGGGGGGGGAGAGAAACCCCCCTTGGCCGCCGCACACCCTAGGAGATTGGATCTCCTAGGGCCGGCCACCCCCCCTTGGCCCTCCTATATATAGTGGGGGAGAGGAGGGACTTCATACCTGAATGCCTTGGCCTTTGGTTGCCTCCTTCTCCCTCCCCAACACCTCCTCCACCTCCATAGTGCTTAGCGAAGCTCTGCCGGAGTACTGCAGCTCCATCAACACCACGCCGTCGTGCTGCTGCTGGTGCCATCTCCCTCAACCTCTCCTCCCTCCCTTGCTGGATCAAGGAGGAGACGTGGCTGTTCCGTACGTGTGTTGAACGCGGAGGTGCCGTCCGTTCGGCGCTGGTCATCGGTGATTTGGATCACGTCGAGTACGACTACATCATCACCGTTCTTTTGAACGCTTCCGCTCGCGATCTACAAAGGTATGTAGATGCATCTAATCACTCGTTGCTAGATGAACTCCTAGATGATCTTGGTGAAACGAGTAGGAAATTTTTTGTTTTCTGCAACGTTCCCCAACACCTACTACTCGCCGTCGTCTCACTGATATGTGGAACGGGACCACATGTCAATGAGACATGGTGTGTAATTTCTCGTGCAAAATGCGATGTGGCCGCGTTTGCCCGAGGTGCCGCATTAGTTATCGGCATTTATTTTTTTAATGGCGCGCCATTCAGTTTTGAAGCACGACTAACTGGTACTGTACGCAGAGAAAATATAAACTACTCTACCACTACTCCACCTCTAGTACTAGTAGTATAAAGAAGATATATAGGCTGGAGTTTAAGTGCTTTCTTGCCAAGGGCTGCCCACTTGCTTCTCACACTACCACCCTCTCTCCAGATCTAAAAAAGATGGCCCCTCTCTCCCTCCTCACCGGTGGTCACAAATCCACCGGGGAATAAAAGGACGTGCAGCGTTGACGCACTCGTCGTCAGCGAGCGAGGTCACGCACTGACGACAAGGCCGTCCTCTCAGACCTAGCGGCCGCGCGGGATCGCTGTTGTTGTGTGTGCGGAGGACGACGACCACGAGCGAAGCCACTTCCCGCCGACCCTCATGTATGCTACCTCTTTTAGAACCATACCCTTGTTGTATTGCCCCATCTGGAATGTCGTTGCATGTGGATCTTTTTCCACTCCACCATCTTCCCAATTTGCTATCCTCTGCTCTGCTGGCCACGCAGACGAAAACCATAATTTGCACTATTAAAGGAAACCCTACTTCATGCAGACTAATGCATGTCTGGGTTGAATAAGGAAAGGAAGGGAGACTGTACTATCCAAGAGAGTAGGCATCGAACCCACATCTAGGTGGAAAAGGAGAAAATCAGTAGCTAAGGAACGAGTCTCGTGTCTCTTGGTTGAAGAAGGGTAGAACGGCATGACAACGCAATAGAGAATGACCAGGTCGATCGGTTTGTTGTCCTCACATAGGAAAAAGGTGGCTAAAGAGAACAAAAATGGGACGTAATCCACATATGCTGTCTGGATATTTGTTGCTCTGGGCAACCATACCTCCCTCACCACTCTGCGTCCTTGTAGGTATATCGTACTGGTGCGCCCACTGTCCGAATGGGCCTCCCATGCTCTTATTGCCACTTTTTTTGATGTTAGTATGACGCCAGCAGTCAAGTCAAGCAATGCTCAGGCTCATGACTTTGAACTTCTGTGGCACATCAAACACATGCAGCATGTTGATGGCATGCCCTCTGATCATGTTATGGTCACCTGACTTGGGCAACAAAGTGTGTCTCAGAATCCAAGTTATGGTTGCCAATCCTGACAGCAGATAGTGAACTGATCCAAACTTGTGAGTCTCAACTGCCTTGTCAGGAATTTCCTTGTACATGTGAGCCATTGAGTTATGACCCAACTTCTTCTTTGCATATATGTCCAAGTCATCCTCTTCTTCCTTGGGGGCATTTATCAGACTTGCCCATTCTTCAACAGTAGATTGGTACCTTGTACCTTCAGACATCCAAACAATTCTACCATCTGGATAAAAATGTGCTGTGGAGTAGAACTGCATGATAAGCTCATCATTCCAGTTGGTGAACTCCTGTCCAACAAAATATGCTAATCCACAAGCAATAAAGCTCTCCTCCACTCCAGGGTAGTGCTGCTCATTCTCCCTGATGAATTTCCAGTCAACCCACCTCATATCACAGACAATGGGCTTCTTGTCCAACAGAATGGTCTCATAAAAGTCCTGTTGTTCCTTTGTGTGGAACCTGTAGTCAACAGCAGTCCTTCTTCTTGAAGCATATGGATCTTCCATCCTCCATAGCCTCAGTCCTGAATCCTTCCTGATTCTCATGTCCTCAGCCACAGGATGGGCATCATTGTGGTCTGGTATCTTGGGCTTGAGCTTTCTAAGGACTTGTCCTTCCTCATCTTCATCTTCTGCAACATTGGGCACTGGGGCCTTGTTCTTCTCAGCAGCTGGAATACTCCTAGTATTCCTCTTTGGAGCTTGCTTGGCCTTGGAGGCAGCTTTGGGTGCATCTTTGGGCTTGGATGTTGCAGCCCCTGACCTGATTGCATCTCCCATAAGCTTAGCTGCCTTAGGAGCTGGTGCAGCATCCTCTTCCTCTTCTTCAGAATCCCTTCTCATTGAGGGCTTTCCAAGGACCTTGGCAGTTGTGGTTCTAGCTCTCTTCTTTTTCTTGTCCTGATCACCATCATCCTCTGATTCAATTGTGAACTTCATGGTTGCACCAGTGGGGACTTTCTGAGGTTTTGATGGTGCTTCTTTCCTTGCAGGTGCCTCTTTGGGTTGAGCTTGAGCTGGCACTTGAGTGGACTTCCTGGCCTTTGGCATTGGAGTTCTCTTGGCAGGAACTTTCTTCTTCAGACCTGGCTTTGTGCTTTGTGCAGAGCCATACTCTTTCTTGAGCACCACTTTCTTGGAAGTGGCCTCATCCTCCTCAGCTTTGTAATCCTCATCCTCTGAGTCTGAGGTTCTCTTACTCCTTTGCCTAGTTGCAGCCTTAGGCAAGTTGCTAGGAGTACTTCTGCTCCCATCATCTGAAGTTAAGGGACTAGTGCCCTCACTCAAGTCCATCTGCTCTTCAGACCTGTTCTGGCTGTCACTCTGATCAGACATACTGCAAAAGTTGATTGCTGACCCTGTGAAGAGTTATAGATGAGATAGAAAAGATGAGCATCACAAAATGCAGAGATTTTTCAAAAAGAATGATTCAAAATTTCAGTTTTAGTTTTCCACAGAAAGCATTTCGGATCAACCGATTTTCAAACTCGGTGATACCGAAGCAGTTTTGGTTCCTAAACTAATGATCTCGGTTGGACCGAGTTTCAATTCGGTGGCACCGAGACTGCTCGGGTTTCATAGAATCCTCAAATCGGTCGCACCGATTAGTAATTCTCGGTCAGACCGAGAGTCACTAGTGCAATGGCATAAGCCAAAATTGGTGAGACCGAGTTTTTCAACTCGGTGGGTCCGAGATGGTTTCGGCGGAAACCTAACCCTAAAAATTTGAATCGCATCTAATCTATGGACTATTTTGGCTGGATAGAAGAATCTCAATCGTGGCAAGAATCAAAACAATGTGCTAGGAATCAGACGTGGATAGCACAAAGATCAAGTCCATACCCTAACTTGGCGGTGGACTTTCTACGGCGGCAACGGCGGGGACGAATTCCGTTGACGGCGGCGAAGACCAGCGACTGGAGGCTGCTGGCGGTGAGGAGACGAACCGAAGACCACAATGGCAGAACGAGCTGTTGCGCGGGCGAAGGGTTTCGAAGAAATTTCCAAACTTTTGCCCGTGGCTATATATAGCCCGACCCTGTCGGTGTGACCGAGTGGAACAACTCGGTGGCATCGAGATGCATAACTGTGTTCAGTTATAGCAAATCGGTGAGACCGAAAAGTTCAAATCGGTTGCACCGAGATTGAAAACTCCGATCAACTTGGTGATCTCGGTAGGACCAAAATGGAAGAATCGGTCAGACCGAGAATCACAAAGAGGTTTTGGAAGTTTAAGTCTATGACGAATCAGGGACTCCGAGTGCTCCTCACACAGAGTGGTTCGAATCTGACTTGATCAAATTTTGTGATGTAGCATGAATAGAGTTTGAGATGAGAATAGCAGAGATAGCTAAAGAAGGTTCTTAGGCATTCTTGTCCATCCACTTGGCAAAAAGAAAAGAAACCAAACAATCAAAACAACAATTGGATGTCCTTGAATGAGTAAAATATGCACCAACATGCTCACACAATAAGATAGCAAATGAATATGTGGCAAAGCATGCACAACCAATTCTAGCATCTATCAAGCAATTGGCGATGACTAGGTCATCTATATATGAATATATTGACTTAGGAGTCAAATGAGAACATTTGATCATAGGTCATACTCATCGTTTAAGCTCAAGTGGGGTTACCACTTTTACATAATGCATTAATGTGTTCACACCATTAGAGTTGCTTGGACTCAATTCTTAGAGTTAAGCTCCCCATAGATGTGAGATCCCCCCTTAGAGGGATGAACTAACCTTGGGTTTTGTCGATGATGACTTCATGTAAGTGTTGAAGATGTAGATGCTCAATGTTGATGTAGATCATTTGGAGCAATCCTTTGGAGTGTGTTGCACTTTCAACTTACCTACATGGGTTAGTCCCACAAGGAACAAACAAGAATATCCATAGACATAGAGTGATGCACACACAAGATGATGTCCATGAATTTATTTGGTTACCTTGTCCCTTGTCTTACCAACATGAGGGTTTGTGACTCCTTGAACTAGTGCAAGATGTGGAAGTTGATTGCACTTGTTCCTGCCAAAATGGTATGAGTGAAGAATGTTGGCGGAGTCACCCTCAAGAACTCTCTAGTTCTTCTTCTTCGAGATCCACATCATCTTGATGGGAATCCTTGGAGTTGTAGTTGTACTAGATGAAGTAGAACTTGACGTAGTCTTGGTGACCCACTTGAACGAGGCTTTGGGTGCTTCTTCAAATGCATCAATCTCTTCTTGAAGCTTGTCCTTGCCTTTGTTCTTGTGGTCTTGTGGTGGAAGATCATCTTGAGCTTGTGTTCCCTTGAAGGAAGTAGGATCATACTTCTCTTGTTGAGGAACAAACTTCGTCTTGAACTTCCGTTCAAAACCAACACCTTGATTCTTCCGGTGCCTTCCTTGCTTGCGTACAATTTCCTCGAATTGCTTACTCCCGGCAAGGCTCTTGTAAACACCTTTCTCTATAATTCCCTTCAATAAGCTATTTTCTTGCTCAAGTGTAACTTGGCTAAGAGAATCATTAGTGGAATCAAGAGAACTACTAGAAGCAACAATATTGGATTTGACATTATTATTGTTACCACTAGAGGAAGTATCTTTCTTGTACTTGTTACTAGACTTGACTTGAGGCATGTAAGTAGATAAGAGTAAACGCTTGGAATTGTAAGAAGAACTTTTCTTGCGAAGATCATCATTGATTGCTTTTAAGAACTCATGCTCTTGCTCAAGATTGAGCTTTTCAAAGTGTAACTTCTCATGAGCCCTTAAAAGTTCTCGATGATCTTCGTAGATAGTTTCATGAGCTAACTTAAGAGAGTTTAATTCTTTAGTTAGAATCTCAATCTTCTCCTTATCACTGTCATTCGTTTTACCTTGTTTAGCATGATTAATTGACGTTTCATCATAGTATTCATCACTAGAGTTGTCAACAAGTAAATCATCATCCACAAGCAAGTCATCTTCATCACTATTGAAATCAACATACTCGGGGTGTGTTACCTTTGGACCTTTGGCCATGAAGCATCTTCCAACACCTTCATTTGGTGAATCAAATATGTCGTAGGAGTTGGTTGACACAAGTGCTAGACCGGCAACACCTTCATCTTGAGTATATTCGGAGTCGGAATGATAGCTTCTCTCGGAGTGATTGTCGGAGTCGGAGCCGGATACCCATTCACCAACATGAGCTTGATGTCTTCGTTTTGTGTAGCTCCTTGATGACTTGTCCTTCCTTTCCGAATCCTTGCTTCTCCGTGAGGGTCTTCGTTCATAACGATCATCTCTACTCCTCCTCTCTCTTGGTGGTGATTCTTATCTTTTGCTCCTTCTTTTTGGAGAATCTTCTCTTCTTTTGTAGGGTGTCGTACACTCATTGGAGTAGTGTCCGGGTCTCCCACAATTGTAGCAATTGCGCTCTCGACTAGAAGATCTCTTGTCATTGTAAGACCTTGATTTGGAGCTTCTTTCTTTGCTTCTACTCTTGTAGAATTTGTTGAAGTTCTTCACCGTTAAGCTCAATTCTTCGTTGAAGGTTGGTTTCTCACTTGATGATGTGGGGGCTTCACTTGAGGCTTTGTAGGCACCACTTGACTTGTTGTGAAGTTCCTCCTTATCCTTGAGTGACATCTCATGAGCAACAATCCTTCCAATGACTTCCGTTGGCTTGAGATCTTTGTAGTTTGACATCATTTGAATCAACGTGCACACGGTATCATACTTTCCATCCAATGCTCTCAGAATCTTCTTGATGATGAATTTGTCGGTCATCTCTTCACTCCCAAAGCCGGCAATATCATTTGTGATAAGAGCAAGCCTAGAGTACATTTCAGCGACACCTTCACCATCCCTCATTTTGAACTTGTCAAGTTGACTTTGGAGCACATCCAACTTGGATTCCTTGACGGACTCGGTACCTTCATGCATATCAATCAAAGTATCCCAAATTTCCTTTGCATTCTCAAGACGGCTGATTTTGTTGAATTCTTCGGGGCACAATCCGTTGAAGATGATATCACAAGCTTGAGCGTTGTATTGCAGCATCTTCAATTCTTCCGCATTAGCTTCACGGTTCGGTTCTCTCCCATCAAAAAATACACCTTGCAAGCCAATACAAATAATTGCCCAAACGGCGGGGTTATGTCCAAGAATATGCATTTTCATCTTATGCTTCCAACTAGCAAAATTAGTACCATCAAAGTAAGGACCTCTACGGTGATAATTTCCCTCGCTAGACGCCATACTCTCCTAGGTTGTGAAACCAAGGCTATGACCACCAAAAGCTATGGAAATCAAAGCAAATGGAGACCAAAGCTCTGATACCACTTGTAGGACCGTGAAGTATGTCTAGAGGGGGGGATTAGACTACTTGACTAATAAAAACTTAACCTTTTCCCAATTTTAGAGTTTGGCAGATTTTAGCTCCTTTAGGACAAGTCAAGCAATCATCACACAATTCAAGCAAGAATGCAAAGAGTATATAGGCAGTGGAAATTAAAGCATGCAACTTGCAAGAAAGTAAAGGGAAGGGTTTGGAGGATTCAAACGCAATTGGAGACACGGATGTTTTTGGCGTGGTTCCGATAGGTGGTGCTATCGTACATCCACGTTGATGGAGACTTCAACCCACGAAGGGTAACGGCTGCGCGGGTCCACGGAGGGCTCCACCCACGAAGGGTCCACGAAGAAGCAACCTTGTCTATCCCACCATGGTCGTTGCCCACGAAGGACTTGCCTCACTAGCGGTAGATCTTCATGAAGTAGGCGATCTCCTTGCCCTTACAAACTCCTTGGTTCAACTCCACAATCTTGTCGGAGGCTCCCAAGTGACACCTAGCCAATCTAGGAGACACCACTCTCCAAGAAGTAACAAATGGTGTGTTGATGATGAACTCCTTGCTCTTGTGCTTCAAATGATAGTCTCCCCAACACTCAACTCTCTCTCAATGGGTTTGGATCTGGTGGAAAGAAGATTGGAGTGGAAAGCAACTTTGGGAAGGCTAGAGATCAAGATTCATATGGTAGGAATGGAATATCTTGGACTCAACACATGAGTAGGTGGTTCTCTCAGAAATGGTAAGTTGGAAGTGTAGGTTCGTTCTGATGGCTCTCTCCACGAATGAAGAGGAGGTGGAGGGGTATATATAGCCTCCACACAAAATCTAACCGTTACACACAATTTACCAAACTCGGTGGGACCGAACTGTTAAACTCGGTCGAACCGATTTAGTAAACCTAGTGACCGTTAGTGATTTTCGGTGGGACCGACATGCATCTCGGTGAGACCGATTCGGTTAGGGTTAGGGCATAACGTAATCTCGGTAAGACCGATTACACAAACTCGGTGAGACCGATTTGGTAATAAGCTTTCCAGAGAGTTGGTCAGGTAAACTCGGTGGGACCGATTTGCTCTTTTCGGTGAGACCGAAATGTTACAAAAAGGAAACAGAGAGTTTACATTACAATCACGGTGGGACCGATCGCTCACTTCGGTTAGACCGAAATGTTACGAAGGGAAACAGAGAGATTGCAACCCCATCTCGGTGAGATCGAGATCCCTATCGGTAAGACCGGTTTGCTTAGGGTTTGTGGCAGTGGCTATGACTTTTGGAATCGGTGGCGCCGGATAGGAAGTTTCGGTGTGACTGATTTTGACTTTGGGTTTAGGTTATTTGTGGATGTGGGAAAGTAGTTGAGGATTTTGGAGCATATCACTAAGCACATGAAGCAAGAGGCTCATTAAGCAACACCTCATCCCTCCTTGATAGTATTGGCTTTTCCTATAGACTCAATGTGATCTTGCATCACTGAAATGTAAAATGAAGAGTCTTGAGCTTTTGAACTTGAGCCAATCCTTTGTCCTTAGTATTTTGAGGGATCCACTTTCATCATCCATGCCATGCCATTCATTGAGCTTTCCTGAAATGATAGTCTTGGAATAGTATTAGCTCAATGAGCTATATGTTGTTATTAATTACCAAAACCACCTAGGGATAGTTGCACTTTCAGATGGCAATGCACAGATCGAGGAGTTGTTGGAGCGCGACCGCATGGCGGAGGAGCAGGAGTTGTTGGAGCACGACCGCCTGGCGGAGGAGCAGCGTAGCGCCGATTTGCGCCACCAGCGGGACATGGAGCAGCAGGCACTGACGCTCTGAGTCGCGAGCAGAGCGCCCGCAACTGGGCCGACTACGTGGAGGCCAGCGCCCGGAAAATAGCCCTGGAGGCTGTCGGGCACGCACGCGTTCGTGACGCCGATTTTTACTACTAGCTCGTCAAGTGGGTTTCCCGCTTGGAAGCCGAAGCTTCGGTGGACCACGCCGACATGCAAAGGGCCAACGCGCGCAAGCAACGCGCCCTATCGCACCTATGGCAAGTCCGAGGCAAGGCGCAGGATGCCAGTGCTGGCGTTTAGCGTGTACCGCCGGCATCGTCTAGTTAGCTAAGAGTAAGTTAGTACTTGTCTAGTGGGAGTAGATAGTTAACTTGGCTATGATGGTTGTTAACGTGGAAGTTCAGTACTCTATATGTGGATCAGACCTTTTACTTTGCTCTGAATGTTGAACTTTCCGTTTGAATGTATGGAATGGGCTGTTATTTTTTTAAATGGGTTGTATTTTTCCTCCACGTGTTTACAGGCTGACTTGTGGGCCTAGCAAGTTAACGCGTACACAATCCGGAGATGATTGTACATGGAGAGGATGACAGCAGGGACCCGCCAAGGTCATGGCAGTACGCAAGCAAGTGCCTCCTTATTTCAAGCCAATAAAAATGGCTCCTCCTAGTGGATTTCTGACATCTGGGTCCCATGCCATTGTCAACGTAGTCAGTAAACGAGAGAATTGCACAACGAGCGGCTCACACCAGGGACCCAGCAGCTCGCCCAGTTATTTTTGTTTTGGGTTAATTTGATAAATGCCTCCGAGAAATGCCACTGCAATTTCGAAACTTTGAAAAATGCCATTTCATGCCATTTCTAGTGGCATTTTTTGAACTCTCGAGTGACGTTTTTCAAAGTTTGCAAACTGCAGTGGCGTTTTTCAAAGTTTGCAAAAAATGCAGTGGCATTTTTCAAAGTTTGGAAACTGCAGTGGCATTTTTATGAATCGCCATAATTGGAGTGGCATTTATCTAATATGTTTTTGAGACGGAAGCAGGGTGTCAACTGGGCTGTGCCGGACACTCTGGCCTGTCTAGACAGCCTTTTCTTTTATGTTTACCACAGACCAGCCCAGTAGTTTTTTTTCCTTTTTGAAAATGACTAGCCCAGTTTTTTTGTGATTTGTCAAGTAAGTCACTTTATCAGGCCTGTTGGGCTAGACGAGGAGAGTTTCATTCGGCTGGCCGAGAAAATGGCCTATCAGTAATGAGAAATGGGCTGTACATTTTTAAAACACATCAAACTGACAATTAGTTTCAAATATCTTTTTTCATTTCGAGATTTTAAATTGCATTGATTTTTATGCATGGACAATTTATTGGATTTTATATTGATATACATTTATTTTAAAAATCAGTTTGAATATGACTCGAAATTTTGGGATTAAAAACAGTTCAGACCGCACCGACATATGCAAAATTTCGTATAATTTTTTAACCGTGGCCACAATATGGGCTGTAATGCTAACAAAAAGAATATGGGCTCCAAAAAAACCCGTAAGAATTAGCAAATGGGTTGTAAACTATTTGAGATAATGGCAGATGGGCTGTATGCTATTTTCCACAGATTTGAGGATTTCCACAGATGGCCTGTATACTGTTGGATGTCCATCCAACGGCCGTCGTGCTTCTTCAATCTCTGCTCTTCCTGCTCCAGCTGCTCAAACAAGCGCCGGCGGGACTGCCTGCTCCCTCCTCCCCGCGGCCGGCTGTGCTGCCGCGCAGGCCTCACCGCCCCACCGTACTCCCATCGCTAGCCTAGCTATCCCTCTACTCACCCTCAGTCCCACACATGCTGTTTTTCTCCGGCGATGGCAGACGAACCAGTAAACCCTCATACTCCTCCGCGTGGGAAATAATTGCCTAGTATTCCCTGGCTCCATGTCATTCCCTTCCTAGGCCTCGCCGTCGTCCACTGCCCTGGTGCTCTCGGCGCGGCCTGGTCAACATGGTCAATGAACGACATCCATCGGAAGTGGACTGTACGTGGAGAGGCTGACAGCTGGGTCCATGGCCGCACGCAAGGAAATGCCTCCTTATTACGCGCAAAATAGTTGTCACATCCTAGTTAGCCATGCATTAGAGTGTTGCATCATGTTTACTCTTTCATCAGAAACCTGAAATGGGGATGGCAGAACCCCCAGCCCCCTCTGAAACCAACTAGGGTTACTAAAAATAATTTTCAATGAACCTGAAATGCCCTTCTAAAATGCCCATCATTTTTGTCTTGGTTCAGAACCTCTGCCAAAAGTGGTGCACATTTTCCTAGGCCATCCTAGGGTTTTTGATTTAAATCATAAGTATTTGAATTTGGGCATTTAAAATTATATAAAATATTTAAATGCTCAAATAACTCCAAACTAAAATGTTTCATGTTGGAAATAATCCAACTATGGACCAGGAGTAGTTTTGGTGATTTTTGGAGTTGCCTAAGTATTTTATTAAATTCAACAAAGTTGCAGAAGTATTAAAAAAACAGAAAACAGAAAGGAAATAGAAAGGCTTACCTGGCGCCCAGCACCCGGCCCACCTGCCGGCCCAGCCCAGCACCGCGCCAGCGAGCTGCTTGCCGGCCAGGCAGGCAGGCAGGTGCTCGACGGCGAGCACCGCATGGGTGCCACGCACCTGCTCGCCGCCTCGCCGCCTCCCTCGGCTAACGCCGTGAATCGGCCTCCCTCTCTCCCCCGAACCCCCAGACACCCCCTCTCCTCTCCAGCTCCTCCCCCTCGCACGCCCCAGCCATGGCCGACGCCATCGCCGCCACCCCCTCGCCGTAGCCACGCCCTCCGTCCACCCCACGCCGTGCCACCTTGTCCAGGAGCTCCGCCGCCGTCCACTTCATCGAGCTAGCCGAGCCTCGTGTGCTCGTGCGGCCCGAGACCACCGCACCGACCTCGCCCGAGCTCGCCGTCGCCGGAGATCCCCTTCAACGCCGTCGCCGCCACAGCTCGTCCCCGACCCCGCCGGTGGCCTCTACGGGGGCGCTGTGAGCCTAGCTACTCCTCCGACCCTCCCTCTCTCATTCCCGAGCCGTGTAGCCACCGCACGAGGATCACACGCCCGCACCGCCGCGGATCTCGTCGCCGACGTGCTTCCGGCCACCCTCCGGCCACAAGCTGGTGTCCATCTTACTCACCGAGTCCCGCAGCACCTAACTAGCCACTCCCCGAGCCTCACCGACCCCTCTAGCACCAAGTTCATCTTCGGCCGAACCCCGGTGGCCGCCAAAGTCGTCGCCGGCGCCAACTCCGGCCACCCTGACCCCAACGGACTCCACCAAGAGCTGCGGCTTGTCCTCAGCTCCACTCTGGTGGTCTCCGCGGCCCATTTGGTGGCCGAAATGGCCAAAACCACTCCCGCCGCCGCGTCGGGCTCGCCGGCGGCTAAACGCCGGCGCCGCTGGCATTGACTTTGACCACGGGTGGGCCCTGGTTGACTCCCCTGAGTCAATGACAGGTGGGGCCCAGCCCTGTTAATTAAACAGGTTTAGTTTTAATTAAACTTTAATTAAAATAATCACCCTGACATGCGGGACCCACTGTCAGGTTTGACCCTGACGTGTTCCGTTGACCTGCTGACGTCACACTGACGTCAGGCTGACGCAATAATGATTTTCTGGAATTATTCTAATATAGGAAATTCCAGAATATAATTTAAACTTCAAAAATTCATAACTTTTATTCTGTAACTCCAAATCAGACAAATTATATATGAAAAATGATCAGAAAAATCCAATCTATCCATCTGTACTATTTTCATGCATGACTAAACAAGTTAACTTGATGTTTAATGCAGAACAAGGAAAAGCACTTTAAAAGGCCATGTTTGAGTTTGAAATTTGAATCTTTGATTCAAATTGGTTCAAACCCTTCTGGTTTTAGTTGCATTAGCCCAACACACTCATATTGCCATGTTTCATGCATGCATCATATTGTTGCACATTGTTTGGTGATGGTTGTGTATCGGTGTCCCTTGCGACAGGTTCTGTCTCCGAGGAGTATCGTGATTACCCTAACGAAGAACCGTATCAGTGCATCGAACCATCAGGCAAGCAACCAACCATTGATCATATCGATACAATCCCATGTTCTCGCTCCTGCTCTCTTTTACTGCATTAAGACAACGCGTTTCAAGCTGCTGTGTGTTACGGTAGTTGAACCCATTTCCTCTGCATGACCTGTCATTGCCACAGTAACTAGATGAAACCCACTAGCATGTGTAGGAGTTGATTGAGCCATATGTATGTGTTGTTCCTACCTTGCTATGCCTGCTATGCTTAGAGTCGTGTCAGGTCTGGTTCATCTGGGTGATGGGCTAGAGTGAAATGATTATGTCGGTAATGAGAGTGGTGTGGTGAACACGATTTGGTAAAGGTATCGATGAGAGGCCATGTAGGAGTACATGGTGGGTTGTTTCATTGAAGCCGACCTTAAGCACTGAGATCTGTATGTGTGATTTAAGAATCAGCTACTACCATGCATTGGGCCCGAAACCAATGGACCCTCTCGGCTTCTTATTCACCCTAGTTCTCCGTCCAGGAGTTGCAAGTAGTTTCTGGTGTTTGTAGCCTACTGGAGGCCGTGGACAGCGCTGACCGTAGGGGTGGGCTGTGATGCGGTAGGTACGTGGCACGGTGTACCGAATACCCGTTAGGTATCTCGGGAACCCTGTTCACATCGTTCGGGGCCGTATGGGAAACCTTGGCCGGACTCCCTGCGGATGGAACCTGGATAGGCGATAAACCTGGACTGGAGACTTAGGTGGTTAGGTAGGTCGTGGCCGACACCCACGTTGGGCTTCCGCTTGAAGGTTGCCGAGTACATGTCGTGTAAACGACGGTAAGTGGTGAGAGCGTGTATGAAGAAGTACACCCCTGCAGGGTTAACATGATCTATTCGAATAGCCGCGTCCGCGGTAAAGGACTACTTGGTTGCCTATACAGTTCATAGACAAGTAAATGGAAACTGCTAAAAGCCTCAAGATAAGTGTGAGTGCCGAGGATGGCTCTTCCGTAGGGAGACGGAGGTGGATCCTCGGTAGTGTATTGAAGTGGTGAGTAATGGACTCGTGTGCGCAAAACCATTTCAAGTTGGAGTCTCGTAGGTTAGCCTAGCCAAGAGTCAAAGCTGGCTTGTTGCAATAACTCCACCAACCCTTCTTGATAATATGCATGTATGTAGGTTCTGATGTAAGTCTTGCTGAGTACCTTTGTACTCATGTTGCTATAATTTACATTTTACAGAAGACGCTGCAACCCCTTCTGATGGGTTCTACGTAGACGTTGACATCAACGAGTAGGCTAAAGGCCGAGGTGGTGATCCTGAGCTTGTGAAGGACCATGTAGTATAGCTAGGCTTTCCAAGCCTCTTTTATTTTACTAGTTGTCTGTACTCAGACAAGTTACTTCCGCTGCTGGTTTGTATGACTGTATGACTTGAATGCTGGGTCGTGAGACCCGTACCTTTGTGTATGTTATGTATGGCTCCCTGAACCTTAAATAAAGTACTTGTGTCGTAGAGTCATGTTGTGATGCTTCGTTGTATTTGCACATATCGAGCATATTGTGTGTATGATTGAAATGCTTGGTATGTGTGGGATCTGACTATCTAGTTGTTTATCTTTAGTAGCCTCTCTTACCGGGAAATGTCTCCTAGTGTTACCGCTGAGCCATGGTAGCTTGCTACTGCTCTGGAACACTTAAGCTGGCGGGCATGTGTCCTTCTTTGTTCCTGTGTCTGTCCCTTCGGGGAAATGTCACGCATTGAGTACCGGAGTCCTGTTAGCCCGCTACAGCCCGGTTTACCGGAGTCCTGCTAGCCCAGTGCTACAGCCCGGACCCACTTGCTGATGACCGACACGTTCGAAGCTGGGTCATGGATGCATGTCCCTGTAAGTCTGTGCCACTTTGGGTTTACGACTAGTCATGTCAGCCCGGGCTCCTTATCATATGGATGCTAGCGACACTATCATATACGTGAGCCAAAAGGCGCAAACGGTCCCGGGCAAAGGTAAGGCGACACCCGTGGGGATATCGTGCGTGAGGCCGCAAAGTGATATGAGGTGTTACCGGCTAGATCAAAGTGACATCGAGTCGGGGTCCTGACAATAATGATTCCTCCACCTGACATCTGGGACCCACCGAAAGGGCCTCTGTATTTGGCGAAAAAAACGTTACTGCCGCTGACAGCTCGGACCCACCAGCTATATCTTCGCACGCAAGGAAGTGCCTCCTTATTACGCCCAAAAAAACAATACTCCCCCTGCTAGCTGTGACCCAGTATAGTGGGCCTACTAAGTTGACGGGGACGAAGGGCTTTGTCAACTTAGCCAATATACACGATTCTAGCTCGACTGACCGTACGATGTCCATCCAACGACCGTAGTGCTTCTTCAACCTCTGGTCTTCTTGCTCCAGCCGCCCAAAGCAGCGCCGGTCGTGCCGCCTGCTCCTGCCTCCTGCCAAGGTCATGGCAGTACGCAAGCAAGTGCCTCCTTATTTCAAGCCAATAAAAAATGGCTCCTCCTAGTGGATTTCTGACATCTGGGGCCCATGCCATTGTCAACGTAGTCAGTAAACGAGAGAATTGCACACCGAGCGGCTGACACCAGAGACCCAGTAGCTCGCCCAGTTATTTTTGTTTTGGGTTAATTTGATAAATGCCTCCGAGAAATGCAACTGCAATTTCCAAACTTTGAAAAATGCCATTTCATGCCATTTCTAGTGGCAGTTTTTGAAGTCTCGAGTGGCATTTTTCAAAGTTTGCAAACTGCAATGGCGTTTTTCAAAGTTTGCAAAAATTGCAGTGGCATTTTTCAAAGTTTGGAAATTGCAGTGGCATTTTTATGAATCGCCATAATTGGAGTGGCATTTATCTAATATGTTTTTGAGACGGAAGCAGGGTGTCAACTGGGCTGTGCGGGACACTCTGGCCTGTCTAGACAGCCTTTTCTTTTATGTTTACCACAGACCAACCTAGTAGTTTTTTTTTCTTTTTGAAAATGGCTAGCCCAGTTTTTTTGTGATTTGTCAAGTAAGTCACTTTATCAGGCCTGTTGGGCTAGACGAGGAGAGCTTCATTCGCCTGGCCGAGAAAATGGCCTATCAGTAATTAGAAATGGGTTGTACATTTTTAAAACACATCATACCGGCAATTAGTTTCAAATATCTTTTTTTTCATTTCGAGATTTTAAATTGCATTGATTTTTATGCATGGACAATTTATTGGATTTATATTGATATACATTTATTTTTAAAATCAGTCAGAATGTGACTCGAAATTTTGGGATTAAAAACAGTTCAGACCGCACCGACATATGCAAAATTTCGTATAATTTTTTAACCGTGGCCACAATATGGACTGTAATGCTAACAAAAAGAATATGGGCTCCAAAAAAACCCGTAAGAATTAGCAAATGGGCTGTAAACTATTTCAAATAATGGCAGATGGGTTGTATGCTGTTTTCCACAGATCTGAGGATTTCCACAGATGGCATGTATACTGTTGGATGTCCATCCAACGGCCGTCGTGCTTCTTCAATCTCTGCTCTTCCTGCTCCAGCCGCTCAAACAAGCGCCGGCGGGACTGCCTGCTCCCTCCTCTCCGCGGCCGGCTGTGCTGCCGCGCAGGCCTCACCGCCCCACCATACTCCCATCGGTGGCCTAGCTATCCCTCTACTCACCCTCAGTCCCACACATGCTGTTTTTCTTCGGCGACGGTAGACGAACCAGTAAACCCTCGTACTCCTCCGCGTGGGAAATAATTGTCGAGTATTCCCTGGCTCCATGTCGTTCCCTTCGTAGGCCTCGCCGTCGTCCACTACCCTGGTGCTCTCGGCGCGGCCTGGTCAACGTGGTCAATGAACGACATCCATCGGAAGTGGACTGTACATGGAGAGGCTGACAGTTGGGTCCACGGCCGCACGCAAGGAAATGCCTCCTTATTACGCGCAAAATAATGGTTCCTCCACCTGACATCTGGGACCCACCGAAAGGGCCTCTGTATTTGGCAAAAAAATGTTACCGCCGCTGACAGCTCGGACCCACCAGCTATATCTTCGCACGCAAGGAAGTGCCTCCTTATTACGCCCAAAAAAAAGAATACTCCCCCTGCTAGCTGGGACCCAGTATAGTGGGCCTACTAAGTTTACGGGGACGAAGGGCTTTGTCAACTTAGTCAATATGCACGATTCTAGCTCGATTGACCGTACGATGTCCATCCAACGGCCGTAGTGCTTCTTCAACCTTTGGTCTTCTTGCTCCAGCCACCCAAAGCAGCATCGGTCGTGCCGCCTGCTCCTGCCTCCCGTGGCCGGTTGTGCTGCCGCGGAGGCCTCACCTTCCCCATACTACTCTCACCGCTGGCCAGGCCATCCCTCCACTCCACTCACCCACGCCCACTGTTATTCTGCGGCGATGGCAGCGCAGCCGAACCAGTGAATCCTCGTACTCCTCTCCGCGTGGGCATCCACTGCCACGTCTTCCCCGGCTCCGCGTCGTCCCCTTCCTAGGCCTCGCCGTCGTCCACCACCGTGGTGCTCTCGGCGTGGCGTGGTCAATGTGGTCAACGACTGAATTCCATCGGAAGAATACTGTACTTGGAGAGGCTGACAGCTGGGTCCACGGCAGCCGCAACGAAGTGCCTCCTTATTACGCGGAAAATAATTATTCCTCCACCTGACAGCAGGGACCCACCGGACGGGCCACCAGTATTTCGCGAAAAAAACATTTGCCCCTGACTGCTGGGACCTACCCGATGGGCCACCGTATTTCACTAAAAAAACGTTCCCCCTGCTGTCAGCTCGGACCCACCGGAAGTGCCTCCTTATTACGCACAAAAAAATGAATACCCCCCAGCTAGTTGGGACCCACCTTGGTGGGAGGCTGACTTGTGGGCCTACTAAGTTGACGGGGACGGAGGGCTTTGTCAACTTAGTCAATATAAACGATTCTCGCTCCAGTGACCGTACGATGTCCATCCAACGGTCGTAGTGCTTCTTCCACCTCTGGTCTTCTTGCTCCAGCCGCCCAAAGCAGCGCCGGTCGTGCCGCATGCTCCTGCCTCCCATGGCCGGATGTGCTGCCGCGGAGGCCTCACCGCCCCCTACTATTCCCACCGCTGGCCAGGCCCTGCAGCGACGGCAGCCTCACACCGCAGCCGAACCAGTGAACCCTCGTACTCCTCTTGGCACGGGCTTCCACTGCCGCGTCTTCCCCGGCTCCCCGTCGTCCCCTTCCTAGGCCTTGCCGTCGTCCACCGCCCTGGTGCTCTCGGTGCGACGTGGTCAACGTGGTCAAGGAACGGCTTCCATCAGACGTGGACTGTACGTGGAGAGGCTGATAGCTGGGTCCACGGCCGCAGCAAGGAAGTGCCTCCTTATTACGCGCAAAATAATTATTCCTCCACCTGACAGCGGGGACCCACCGGACGGGCCACCATATTTCGCGAAAAAAACGTTTCCCCCCTGACTGCTGGGACCCACCAGCTACACCTTCGCATGAAAGGAAGTGCGTCCGGGCAAAAAAACGATTCGCCCCCCTGACTGCTGGGACCCACCAGCTACATCTTCGCACGCAAGGAAGTGCGTCCCAGGAAAAAAACTATTCTCCCCCCTGACTGCTGGGACCCACCAGCTACATCTTCGCACGCAAGGAAGTGCCTGACAGTTGGGACCCACCTGGTCGAAGCGTACGTAGCGTTGTCATTCTGGTCGCGAACGTGTACGTACATACTGGTCGTTGTATAGGCGCGCACCTGTCCTAGTAGAGGCGCACACGTAGCATGTACACGTACGTACAGCGGCCAGGGTGTAAGAAAGAAAATACGGCCACGTATGTGTACAATGTACATACGGGTGGGGTCTCGAACGCCTAGTCGCGCATACGTACGGCGAGGGATCGTGTTCATGGGGAGGCAACGGAATGCGTCGTGTTCATGGGGAGGCAATGGAATGCGTCGTGTTCATGTGGAGGCAACGAAATGCGTCGTGTTCATCGGGAGGCAACAGAACGCGTGGGAGCCAACCGGCTTGGACGGAACAGGCGATGGAAACGAGGGCTGGCGTACCGCAGAACAGAGGAAACAGACCTCCTACGGTCGAAACGGGGGTCCTGTTGATCGGGAGGGGTGTGGCGTACCGCAAAACGGAAGAAACGGACCTCCTACGGTCGAAACGGGGGTCCTG